>NC_051187.1:85335064-85639334 GCF_015220075.1 Falco rusticolus | reverse complement strand
AACGGATTTTCCTTGGGGTTTGGGCTTTTTCACCCCAATGGTGAGTGATGAAAAATAAATTTTTGCTAAAAAAATCACTTTTCCAACCAAAATATCCCAGTTCTAAACTGAAGGCTAAAGCTACGTATTTCAGGTCAATATGACCAACACTGAAATATTTCAGTTTGATCAACTGATTTTTGTTGCAAAGCAGCTGAAGACTCATCAGTAATCTCTTGGGGGTCATCACCTCTCAGGAGCTGTTTTCCAGGACCACTATATTCCTCTCCTTTGTAGTCCTCTTCTGTTCCCCTTCTCCATGTCAGACAATGCACTTATCCCCTGGTGGGTTGTGTCTACAGTCATGCCTTACATGGAGAAATCTGTCACAAAACATTGAGAACCTGAAAAAAACCCTACAAATTACAGCAATATACTCATTACTGCTTGCAAAATTGAGTTTAATCTGTAAACTTTCAGACTGTAGAATCTGTAATGACCACCTTTTCACAATTTTAATTCTAATTTTGGAAATATCAAGTGCTTTAAAATATGTTCATTCCTGCAGTGAGGAAGATTCCAGTTTTCTGTCTGCTCCAAACCCAACTGCAGTCATTTGAGCACCAAACGCGGAACAGTGATTAGAAAAAATGATGAGTTATGAGGGACTGTGCCTGTAATAAGGATTTCAAGACTAAACTCTGGAGCTGGAAATATTCAAATACAAATTGTTTGATATGAACACAAATAAGAATTGGGCTTAGTGTGCAAAGGTGAACTTTTCTGGTTGTATTTTGTAGATCTTGTAAAGCCACCTTCTGGCCTTAACATGGCCCTCCTCATCGGTATATATTCTTACAGCTCTGCTCCTGAAAGCAGCTGCCAGACTTTCCCTCTGAATCGAACCGTACCTTTGCCAGACTCACATGTAAACTGGGATAGATGCTTCTCATCCACCTTCTCAAAGCTTTGAGCATATTTGTACAGGCTAGCAGGTAGAAAAAACAGAAGCAAAACAAACAGACAATCCTGAAAACATTTTTATTTTTTTTCCTTCATTTGAGCATCTTGACCTAGGTCCTGAAAGTTTTGCAGAAGATACACAAAAAAGATGTTTGATCTCTAATGGCACAAGTATTCTGGACTCCAAGTGAAAGAGCTGTTTTGCCCCTTTATGTAGGTAGAATATAAAATTTTAATAAGCTTTACCATTCTGAGTCATTCTATTCCTATTATCCGTCAATCCTCTTGGTTTTCTGCCTACATAATTCTCAGAGGCTGGGCTGAATTTTTTTTCTACTCTGATCCCCTCTGCTACTTTCACACTGGGCAGAGCAATGTACTAAAGCCCTGGTGCTCTGCTCTCCCCCGTGCCAACTGTGACACAAATTGCCATGCTTTTGATAGTGGCAGAATTACCCCGGAGGTCACCATATCTCCTCCCAGCACAGCTGAAGGTACACTTACCATTTGAGTACAGAGTATGTAGGTGCAAGGTATGACATAATCTGCACATGAGGTGATCTCATCCTTGTTCTGTTTTACTCTAATACTTGATCTTTTTTTTTTCCCCAGTGACCTGCTTGCTCGATAAAACAGAAAGAGCAAAAGTTGAAAAGATCCGCATATTTACTGTTGCATGCTGAGAAATAGCACTTGCTGTTATATTTCTAACTTCAAGTTTGCTCCTATTATCAGTGATTAACTTCCCAGCTTTTCCTTAGTCAGAAAATGATACATTAACAGTAGTATTCTTTTCTGTGGGACCATTTCAGGGCTATTTCAGTGCCTAATTCCCCTCATAATGGTATCATATCTTTTCTCTTCAAGTAAGTTTGTGTCCTCAAACACTTTAACATCATGATAATGAGCAACAGTGAAATGTCCAAACGGAAAAGCTGAGTAACATTACACTAGAAACCGGTATTTATAACACCCTCAAGTGGAAGGTTTACAATTAGCATAGGGACTTGGAGATCAATTACACACGGAGTTTTTACTTTGTGGTAAGAAGTTCAGTGGCATGGTTATTAAGTACATTACATGATATGATTAATTACAAATGACAGAGGAAGCTAAATAACTTCTTGTTACTGTGTAGAAATGTCCACAAGAGCTCCAAGGCTGCTTCTTTTTGTAGACCAGCCTGAGAAACAGGAAAACATTTTATTTTTATTTTGTTGTATAATCAATGCCAACCCATGTTTTTATTAATAATTATTATTCTGTTGCCAGGAATCCATTATTTATTAATTTTTGCTAGTTTTTTATATGTATAAAAATTGATATCTTACTCCAGATATGACTCTTTCAGCGAGACGGACTAAGAATTATACCCATCATGTACAATTTGGTTAAAAAACATTGCTCCTTTGTTTTGAGATTTTCTAAAATACTTGCTTGACGCAAGTCCCAAATAAATTAATAACAAGAGAATGCCTAACTTAATAAAAGCAAAAGAATTAATCAAGTTTTTCAAATCTTCATTGACAAAATTCATGTGAAGCAATGCTGTTTTCTCTGAAACTAAACCACACCGAGTTCCTCTGGCTTTTTATTTAGAAGCTCTGTTTTCCAAAACTCTCATTGTTCTTATTGCCTTTTTTTTAGACTTTGAACTACGTATGTATTTCTGTAGTTACAGTGTCTGAATTGGTGACTGGGATATTTCCAATGCTTGAGAAAAGCAGGATGCTTGTCTTCACACACCTTACACTGACAGCAGTGTTGTAGGCATCTCATTAAGAAGCATGTGTTCTCCTGGCAAGGCTGATACTTGCTTCCTTTTATTCACTTCTTTCCATGTATGTTTTCTACAAAACTTTGTAGCAAGGGATTTTTCATCTTGTTTCTGTGCAGTTGATTATTATCAGTTATAAGCGGTATCTTGTAATTTTCTGTATTGAACTGCATCCTATTTTAGACCATATCTTTAATTTGTTCAGATCATTTTGAATGTTGTGCCTGTCTTCCACAGTTCTCATGGGGTCTGTGAGACCTACTAGTTTATTATCTTTTGCAAACTAATTGCTTCCTCAGGTCCTAATGGGATGCTGTTTGAGAATTTCATTGCTCTGAAGTGGCAAAAATCTTTCTAATTTTCAACCCAAATATATTACTGGTCATGTTTGTTCTTGTTCCCACCCTGTCTTAATTTTGCTAATGATTTAAATTCCAGCCCAATGCATTTATGGATGTTGATCAGTTCTTCCATTCAGCTTGTCCCTTTCATAGACTCAATAAACAAAATTATCTTCCTTTCCTCCCATGGCCGGGTTTCCATTCTGCCTCTGTCCTCTCAGCCCTTCTGAAAGCCTTCTCCAATTTGACTTGATTTTTCTTGATCTTGAGAGAACAACTGCTGAAAACCAGCAGCTTGTGCCTGTATTTCCACTTGCAGTCGATACTTAAAGGTAACTTATGACACACTTACACATTCATTCTAAAATATCTATGTCTATTTAGAAAAAAACCACAACCCAAATCAATTATTCCACATTTCATGGAGCTGATTATGGCAGGTGAATTTTCTCTAAGTTAACTTTGCAGATTAAATAGATCAGTGCATATAGTACTTTGAAGCCCACATAGAGTTCTCTTGGATCAGGAAATGTTGTTTTTTACATAGAAGCATAGACCAAAATGGAAACTTGTAGATCTTCAGTACCTGTTCTCCTCTGTTCGTGAGGAGCAGGGCTGAGCAGGGAGCACTCAAAGACTGTCTGAGTGAAGGACTTTCTGGTCCTCTCCTGCGTGTGAATCCTCCAGGACTTGGAAGTTCTTCCTAACGTTTCAGATACGCCTCAATTTCTTCAGCAGATGTTTGTTCCATCCACTTCCCATGGCCCCACCATAACCCCCAGCAGCTGTTTTTGGTAAATTGGATTGGTTTTCTCCACTCAGACTCTCACACTGTTCAATCCTCCTGTGTGTGTGCTTATAAATTTCCTTAAATGAAAGAAATAAGAGGCAATCCCAGAACAAGACTCCAACAACTCAAAACTACTACTGCTTTTATGGCTATTGATCTAAGCAAGTTCCCTCTGGCTTGTCTGTAGTCAAAGTAACAGAGAAGAAATTCTAATGATTTCAAGGCTTCTTTGAGCAGCCATCCAGTCTCAGTGCTGTTATTTATTGATCTTTCCTTTTGTTCAGGTAAACCATCCCCAGGGCTTGCATTTTAAACAAAAGACAGAATGAAGCTGGCTGATGGACCTCATATATGGAGATATAGGGCTTGTATTTCCATCTCTGCGCTTGTGGCATAGGCAGTATTTACAAGGAATGCAAAGGATCCCTATCACTTCTCTGCTATTCTTGAACACACTTTCTGGCTTCTCTTTTCTTTCTTGCTATAGACCCCGATCAGAGAAAAAGCAGTTTAGAGGAAGTAAAGCTGTAAAATCTAATCTCAGAATGCGCCTGTTTAAAATTGATGCTAAGGAAATTTTTGAAAAAGTCCTAACAGGTCTGGGCCCTTCCTTTCTGGGAAAAGTGTTGGGGGAGAAAAGAACCACTGCACATACAGGAAATCTATAAATTTGGAAAGGTAAAATAGATTGATGCAAAGCCCTCTTAAGTAAGAGGGAACCATTAGCTGCAAAAGTCATTGTCTTGCTTTTTTGCTGGGCTCCTTACTGTTGTTTTTTAAAAACAAAAGAAACTAATTTCTACCAAAAATGAGTCATCAGCATCCAGACTCGGCTCATCCTTCCTTTCAGCTGTGACAAGATTTCTGAGACTACTTCTCCACAGTTGTGTTTTAACTCTGTGTCTAATGATTTAATCTTTTGTACTTCCTAGAAACCTAAAAAACAAGATTACTTCACTAAAGTTCATTAATCTTCAAAGAAAACCAAATTAAGATGGCACTAAGGCTGAAAGTATAATCAGCAATTTAAAAAAAATGGTAAAAGGATAATAAGGATATGTTAAATTCCAAAATTAAACTAGAAAAGAACAAGAAAGTGGAGTTAAGAATGCACTTAGAAATACAAGTTATTAAGATGAAAAAAGCAGAGTTTAAAAAAGTTTAAAGTGTGACTTACAGTGGAATCAGGTGGTAACTATGCAACGGATTAAAATCAATGTTTTAAAGGGAAATTAATTTTAGCTTATTTTAATGTATATACTCCCTCTCCATGGCATCACAATTTATACATTTATAACTTAAAATTCAGGCTGGAAAGAATTCTGGACATCCCTAGTCAAACCTCCTTTCTTGCACAAATAAAAGCTAGCTGCAGAGAGAGATTGAGGTGCTTTAAGATTTGCCCACCTCACCTGTATTTTGAATGTTCCCAAGGGAAGGGATTTATCATCTCCTTAGGGAACCTCTTCCCATGACCAACCACTTGCTCAAATTCGGTACTTTTTCCTTCTCTCTGGAAGGAATTATATTTGCAACTTTTCTTTTTGTCCTTTCACTGTGCCTGATTGAGAAGTCTGTCTCCATCATACCTATATATACATCTTACCAGATTTTTAGATAATGGAAGACTCCAGCCTCACAAGCATTTGGGGAGCCCTACACTGGGTTCTCTCCAATGTCTCCCATGTATTTAGGGGGCCCAAATCTGGAAAGAGTGCTTCACATGTGGCCTCACAAATGCCAAACAGAAGGAAACAATCACTTGCCATGATCATGTGGATGTTCTGTTGCTGCTATAGCTGAGGATGCTGTTGCCTTTATGGTGGCCAGATGTCCTGCTGGCTTTTGCGCAGTTTCCTGTCCCCATGGCTGCTGCTTCTTTCTCTGCAGAGCTGCTCTTCAGCCAGTTCATATATTCATAGAATTGTAGAATGGTTTGTGTTGGATGGAACCTTTAAAGATCATCTAGTCCAACCCCCCTGCCATGATCAGGGACACCTTCCACTAGATGAGATTGCTCAAAGCCCTGTCCAACCTGATCTTGAACGCTTCCAGTATGGTGCATCCACCACTGGTCAGTTCGGTGCTGACCTGCACTGACTCGTGATGCTTCTCTGTCCACGTGCTGAGTTTACATCTGTCTGTGTTGAACTTGAGGTTCAGGTTGGTCCTGTCCTCCAGCTAAGGACCATGTGAATAGCAGCCCTGTCTTCTGCTGCAGAAACCACTCCCCACCCCAGGGTGGTGCTGTCCACAGTCTTGCCGAAGATGTATTGTGCCCCCTTGCTGTGGTCGTTGAAGATGTTCTAACAGCATCACCACAATATTGATGCTTGAATGTCACCACTTAAACCTGAAACTGTTGAGCACTATACTTACATCTTGATTCTTGTAGCTAATTCTTTCACCATAGAAGGCCATCAGGCTAGTGTCAAGCATGAATTAATAAGGATTTTTCAAGAATGAATCTTCTCAGTTTTCTCATGCCTTTCCTTTGCTTGGAAATGTTTTCTATGAGAATTTGTTCCACAGTTTGAGGTGAAGTTGACTGGCCAGCAGTTATCCAAATTGTCCTTCCTGCCTTGTTTGTCCATTGACTTTTTTTTCCCCAGTTGCTAGGGTCACCTCCCTTGAGCAGAGCAAGAATTCAAAAATGATAGAGAAGATTATAGAGATTGCAATTATTTCAGGCAGCTCCTTCAGCACCCACAGATGCATCACTTTGGGTCCAGTAGGCTTGTATATGTTCAGATGTTTTAAGTAGTCCCTTTCTGAGGCAATGATTACCCCTACCTGTGGTACCTGTCTCCTGTAACTTGCTACTTATTATGGAGATACAGAGGGTCTGAGAGAATACTTTGCCAGCTAAAACAGAGGTAAAGAAGGCACCGAATATCTCAGAAGTTCCCACATTCTTCATCACTAGTTTTCCTGCCTTGTTCAGTAGGGATCCCTGGTCTTCATTCTGCTGCTGATGTACCTAACGAGGCCATTCTTGTTGCTCTCACCTCTCACCACTTAACTCTAAAACTCCAAAGTTTGGCCACCCAAATTACACACCTGGATAGCTGTGTGATGGTTCTCTATCCCTTTTTGTCCCTTTCTCCATTTCTCATACATATCAGGTTTGTGAGTTTTTGACCAAGAGTTCCCTGCTAAGCCAAAATTGTCCTCCAAAACATGTGCCCACTTCATTGCCCATCAGGATGGGTTGCTCTCCTGCTTTGAAGAGGTGGCCCCTGAAGACTGATCAATTTATCTGAACACCTTTTGCCCTTCAGGACCACTGGGTCTTGCCTAGAAATTTCCTGAATAGAGTCTCGTGAAATTTGAGATCTTTCTTGTGTTGTTTTTGGCTGCTTGCCTTCCTCAATTCCCCCATTTTCTGAAGCTGCTATCATCCGTCACATCCTTCGCTTCTCTTTCCCTGTTTGTGACTAGCACATCCAGCAGAGTACTCCACCAAGTCAGCCATCCTAGACCAGCATCAGGGTTTTTTTTTCCCCCAAGATGCTACAGATATCTGCTGGATTGGTTGTGTCCTACTATGTTGTCCTCTAAGGAGATGTCAAGTTGGTTGAGAATGATGAGAAGTAGATACTAGAATCAGGAAACTTCTTGAAGAAAGCTTCATCATCATCCTCCCTTGGAAGTGGACAATCTGTAGAGATCCATTGTGACATGCTCACGTGTTGGAGATCCTTTTGGTTCTGACTTCGAAATGCTGAGGCCCATGCCACAGAGGAGCTCTGTGTGTTTGAACCTCTCCCTTGCCAATGGGAGGGTCCATTTTAACAATGTTCTTAGCACCTGTTGCATCGAAATGGAGTGGGCGATAAATAGTTTAGTGCAAGATGGCCCTGTCTGCAGGACGGGCTGAATGCTGATGCTCCTGTGCTGTCTGAGTAACAGGCTTACAGGGAATCTGCATCAGACTGAGATATGCTGTCCAAGACAGCAGGAGTCCTTAATGTGATCATAATTTTAAATAAGATGCAATCAGTCCTCAGTCCATGCATAGTCCTGATCAGCTGTTCATCCAAGATCTGAAATGTTGCCACATTTAAAAAACTAAAAAATTAACTCACCCCAAACAGTTTGTTTAAAATCTTGATGATTCAGCTTTGCCTTTTTTTTCTGAAACACCTTGTGTTATTAGTGACTGGGAGTTAGTTTCATACTGTTTCTCTCTAGCTCTGATAGGAAAGACAATAGTACCTGACCTTAATGGTGAACTTGATGGCCCTTGGTTAATGTCACCTGCTCTTTCAGACTGTGCTTCCAAACTCTCTGCAGCAGCATCCCTGACTGCAGTGAGTTTGCTCTCAGAGCAGACAATGAAGTCCACCACTGGATCAGGGTTTGGTTTTTTTTTTAGCAAATATCAAGTGAAGCTTTGAGTTCTTTATGTTCCTCCTCGAGACGAAGGTTTTGATAATCTGCCCACATGTATTTCTTGGTTTCTTGGTGCACAGTTCCTTGCTGTTTTAATACAGGCACCCTTCACAGCTCGGCAGACGCCTGAAATATGCTAGGCATGAAAGTTGCTGTCTATGAATCACTCTAGCATCGTCCTTGCTCGAGACCACCACCACATTCTTGTTAGATTGCAGATCAATTGCCAGGTGGAAAAACAGGGATATTGTGTCTCATTATTTGACCTCAGCTTTAAGATTTACAACTTTGAGATACTTACTTTGAGATTTACTTCTGTACGCTCCTTCCACCAGTCTAGATCAGCCATAACATTTTGATAGGCATCTTCAATGACACTGATTATGTGTTGGTCAAAACCTTTCCTTTCTAACAGCCAGGAGAGACATTCATACGTTAGGAAGTCAAAAACAACACAACCAATAGTTTTTTGTTTTTCCTTGGCATGTTGCTTAGTGTGCTGCAAGATCTTTATTTTCTGATCAACTGGAGAGCCATATAATCCCTCTTTGTCAAAAGTTAATGGGGCATGTCTTTGCTGGCCTAATAGAAAGTATCCGTGCGACTATTTGCAGCATTCTCTATTTAGTGGCGATTGGCTTCTAGTAATTAATATATTTTATTTTTTCAGCACCCTTTGTTTAGGGGATCAGCACCCTTTAGTGTTGTAAGTGTGCACAGTGATTGTAATCGGCATATATTGAATAGACATGCTAACACTGCCTTTAGGGTCCTCTTAACACGGATTCTTTTAAGGTGGCTCTGTCCTGAATGCTTACCAATTTCTCCCATAATTTGCTGTAATTATAGATTTGATTCCTGAATTGTCAACTACATTGTCACTTGAAAACAATTTTTTGCCTTGAAATGTTATTGCTCTCTCTCAATTTTGATTCTATTTTATAAATTTATTTATATGATACTGAAGAAACTCCTTTCAGAGGCAGTGGCATTTGTTGTGTACCCCCCCAGTGGTACTGGGGAATCCACAGCCACCATAGGTGCTGGGTCATTACATGCGCCCTTCCGTCCTCTGGGAGAGCTCTTTGCAACATTTGGCACGAACATGATGAATTTGGCTTGAATAGTTATAGATAGGTGGCTCGGGTTTTTTCCCCCTTTTTATTTTCATGTCAAACCTTCTCCTCGGTGGGGATGCAGCATCAGTATAATTGAAGAGGGGTATATGGCCATGTATTTTTGGTATGAATAAGCTATTTTCTATAGCAACTGAGGCCACCATTTCTGTGCGAGCAGTCTCACTTAAAAATAATGGCAATATGTTTAATCAAAATAGTTGTGGTCTTATGTCCAAGTAATTTACCTGATCCTTCAGCTGAAAATATCTCCATCCCTATCAAAGGTTTAGTTACCTATTTAAGAAGGTACTGGCAAACATTCTTAATTTTAAATTTAGACAGAAATTTATGTGTATTATCTTAAGACTGTGAAAAATACTGCTCTGTCTCAGTGGCCCAGCTGTCTTTGTTCCAGTCTGTCCGGCCACTGCTGACAACACTGGCAAAGACTCCTTTCTTGGAACGTGTGCCAATGGTTTTTGAACAAACAATGTTCTTTTGAACCATTATTTGAATTCAGAATTCTTTGCCCAATTCTGAGCAGCTGCTAAGGCCATTATCAGGGGAAGAAGGGTTATTCTTCATCTACCACAAGATTTGATACACCTACCATACATAATCCAGATTTAATTAAAGTATATACTCATATGCTCACAACTTAACAGTGGCATGCTAACGTGGCACTTTGCCTGGTGCCGTTTATGTCTAAGATGAACCTTAAGCAACTGTTTTGCTGGGCAATACACAAGTTTGTATGTATATGACTGTCTTTGTCCCAGAAAGCTTGCATAAAACAAAGCAAAATATGCTGCAAAATACTCAACGGGAACAGTAAAAGAAAACTCATACTTTTGCTATAATAAAATATAACAATTGTAATGCAGCAATGGACTCACCCCATTGAGTTTGTTTCCTTCTTCTCTGAGCATTTTGAGAGCCGGATTTAGAGGACAGCAAGGTGACTGTGTGGATATTTACTGAGTTCTTCCCACTCTTGAGGGCAGCGTGGGAGAAAGCATGACAGCTGCTGGGAATTTTGAAGAGCAGGTCTGCGAAAGGGCAGCCAACCAAGCCAATTCCACCTATGACTAATCAGCTGTGACTCATCAGACGCTTTGATTTCTTTTATTAAGGCTTTTCAAATCCTCAACATCCTAGGAAACATATAGGCAATACACAGGTACGATTAAATCAGAGCAATCCACAGGTTTACAGGTTATTACAAGAAATAACACCATTAATTCTCCTAAGTGCTTGTATACAGAAATAGCAAAGGAAGATGAGTAACTCCAAGAGCTGCATAACCCCAGGTAGAATGGCATCATGTTGTCTCAAAAAAGCCCTGGTATCCTAGCACCAAGCTCCCTTCCTTGCTAGTAAAGACCATTTTCTGGCAACTCTTAGACCACAGTGCTTCTCATTGGCGTCACTATTGACAGACCAGATTTGAAAGTGAGGACTGAAGAAAGCACACAGGCTTGACCAATGGATGATTTTTTTCTTTCTGCTTTCTACAAAATCACTTTTGAAAGTCCACCCAATAATTTTTAGTTTGATTTCCAAAGTTTTAGACGATCTCATGCTGTAGTTCCAGACTCTGTTGCGTCAGCATATAGAATAAAGCCTTTTTCATCAGAAAACAACAGCTTCTCCCTCATCCCTGTACACATACCTCTCTACTCAGACAAATTCAGCAATTCTTTCACAATTCAGTCCAGTACTGGAAAAGTAAATGTTCAAAGGGACAAAAGCACTCTGACAGGTAACCTGTTGTCCTGGTTTCAGCTGGGATAGAGTTAATTTTCTTCTTAGCATCTAGCACAGTGCTGTGTTTTGGCTGTTTGTCTTATAAACAACGTTTATAGGACACTGATGGTTTTAGTTGTTGCTGGGTGATGTTTATACTAAATCAAGGACTTTTCAGTTCCTTGGGCCCTGCCAGTGAGAGGGCTGGAGGGGCACAGAAAATTGGGAGGGGACACAGCCAGGACAGGTGACCCAAGCTGGCCATAGAGGTATTCCATACCATATGACATCATGCTGAGTATATAAACTGGGGGAAGAAGAAGGAAGGGGGACACATTTGGCATTATGGTGTTTGTCTGCCCGAGTAACCATTACATGTGATGGAGCCCGGCTTTCCTGGGGATGGCCGAACACCTGCCTGCCCTTGGGAAGTGGTGAATGAATTCCTTGCTTTGCTTTGCTTGTGTGCACGGCTTTTGCTTTACCTATTAAATTGTTATTCTCTCAACCCCTGAGTTTTACATTCCTTTCCAATCCTCCTTCCCATCCCTCTGGATGAAGAGTGAGCAACCGGCTGCGTGGTACTTGGTTGCCGGCCAGGGTTAAACCACGACACCTGTGCTTTTTAGAAGTGTGACACTTGGCAGCTTTTATAGCTTCCTACAACCTGCCATCCCCAGCACCTTTTTCTGCTTGCAGCTCCCTTTAGCTCGCAAAAGATTAGCTCCAGCATTTTGAGCTACCATTGCAGACTCTGCAGACCACGCAGTCAGGGAAAGATCAGCCCATGTTCCTCACCTCATTTAGCTATGTGGTTTTGGCAGACTGAGTCTGGTCTCTGAAGACCCCCAATAATTTGCAGGATGAAACTGAGGTTTTTTGCACATCATTTGAAGTTGTGATCATAACTGAGATACTGAAAGAAAAGACACATAACACAGAAGGAAGAAAGCCCTGTTACTGCTGGCTTGAAGCTGCTACTGATCTTTGGATATGAGAAGGTATTGAGCACATCTGCTGGTGTCTGGATTCCTGTATCCTTACCAGAGATAATCCATACAGGACTCAACAGATATCCTTCTGTCTAGTGTCTGCACATGCTAGTTACTCTTCTAAAACTCTGCTTTTGACAAGAAGTCGTCAAGCTCTTGGAGAAATGCCTAATGGAGAAATTCCTAACAGCCGAACATCTGTTTCCATCTGTAGAGCAAGGTGCTCACTCTGCCAGTGAGGGGCTGGAGAAGCCAACCCTAGCATCTGAGGGAGTGACAAGTTGGTGTACCTGGTAATTTGGGATATTTTACCACTAACATTGAACTATGAATCTTAACAACATTTCCCTTTCCAGTATGTGAGACTTATTCATGTAGGATGTGAGAAAAATCTCACATCAAGATGTTTCCTCAGGATTCCCAGAGTCATTCTTTACACTCAGACGCCTTAGAACTGATTAAATGAAGCCTCTTCTTTATTCCTTGTTTGCTCTTGAATGGTAATTAGCGTTAGGTGAAGAATAAGGCCTGACTGTCATGGGTCATTCAAAAAGACACAGTGTGGGCTCTGCCTTCGGGAAGAAGAAATGTAATGGGTTCTTGGCTGTAGGAGGCAGTGCATTAATAATGAGGAATTTTTGGGAAAGAATGTTCCTAATTTCATAACATTAAGTTGTATATGCTTAATGAATAAAATGGATAGTCCCATTGGATTCTAAATTCACTTGAAACACCAAGCAAATATGGCCTTAAAAAGACACCAATTTAGTAGTTTCAAGAATACAGATCTTTTCACTAATATACACAGTGTTCCAAACTGCTGCTTGGATTCAAAGAAAAAACAAGTTGTCTTATATCTTCTTCATGAACCAATCAAATTTTCTTGGGAATGTCTATGCTTTGTTGTGATATTACTGCAGTCTGACTGTACAGTCAACTAATACATATTTTTGACTAGTGGAAGGAATTGCTCTCCTCAGTATATTCCTAATTAATTTTAAACTTCCTTCATTCTTTTATGCTTTGAACAAAACCTGAAGGAGAAATACAAAAAGATACTGGTAAACTATCTTCCTTGGAATTTAAACATCTGCTTGGGTTTTTATCAGATGATGGGTTATCATACGTTTTTGGGAAACATAGGTGTTTCTAGGACTAAGGAATAAAGATGATAGGATGTTTTTTTAGTCTAGAGAACTTGGAATTGAGAAGATCAGCAGTAAATGTGTGAATGTGCTGCTATCACATCAAATTCCTGGTCACAGGTGCCAAGGACTTGAAACAACCCTCAGATTCATTCTGGCATCTGGGGCATCAAAGTGCCTAATCAGTGTTTTGATAGAAGTGCCTATCTTACTGTCATTTGTTAAAGAAGCTTCTATAAAATGAGAAATGCCACCATCTTACATGGTTGTAGTGGAGAAAAGCTCTTTAGTTCAGGACAAATGATTGAGGAGATAACCACTGATCAAAAGGTTTTGTTAAAGCCGTGTTCATGATAACATTTCATTAACTGAGTTATAAGTAGATTAGCTCTTTTGAGGCAGTCTTGCCAATATTTTTTCCTACCCTTAACGATGTGAACTGTCTATCCAATACAAGAACCATCTTCTTGTTTTTCTAGTGTGTTCTAATGTTTTCTCTGTGAAGGTGGAGCTCCCACACACCAATGAAGCTGAGAAAATGTGTAAACACGCTGAAACACCTGCAATCTCAGTTCCAAGCCTTCTAAAGCCAGCATCTGAGTCCCTATGACCAAGCACTCATTGCCGTTTTGGAAATGATTGGATCTAATTTGTTAGAATTTGCTGATAATTCTATAGAAGCCCTGGGTTATTTTTCAGAAACTGTATACTGTGCAGAGTAGATAGGGTCTGCACACTCTCCTGGATCTTCTGCTTGAAGCTTGAGCCAAAAACCAACAAAATAGTATTGATCCTTCTCTACATGCTGCTTAGCCTGCAAAACAGACTTTTTTCACTTCTATATAAATTTCTTATAATCAGATTTTATTTGCTATTGTGGGAGAAGCTTGGTAGTGATAGTCAGCTATCTGAGCTAGCTGATTAAAATCTTGGAGCAAGCCTAAATTGGTGGTGAGTAATTGTTGTTGGCTAGTAAAGTCTCTTTTACTGTTTAAAGCTAATACAACACAAGCTGAAGATTCTGATAACAACCTACTTCCTTTCTGAGTTGGGGAGTTTTAGACTACCTATGCTCAACACCTCCGAGGTGTTGAAACTGGAGAAATCCGTGTCCTACCCATACGTTCAATGGGAACTCAGGGAGCAGACAAGGAAATTCTTCTGTCACAATAAGGAAAATTACTGTGCCTTCCACCCCTCTTCAAAGACAATACTTCAGTGATTTACCACTCAAGGTATTTTCTGTAAACTGGATTGGCTACACAGGAGGGAGAGGAATGCTTCTATGGAGGAACTTTTGCTTAATTTCTGGAAGAAAGAGCTTCTCCTTGCAAGTGACCAGAGAGTAAAATATAAAAAACCCACATGTTTTCCCTCCTCAATAGTCTCACAACTGCCTTCTCTTCAGTCCTTTCCACAAAACATGAACATTTGGGAGGTGAGAATCTCAGCTTTGCGATCAGTCTCCTGCTAAAGGAAGGACACAAACTCTACGTGGACAGGTGAAATGCAAAAGTTTACATCAGAGCTAATGACTGTAGGATTCCTTAGCAGCTGGTGGGAATCAAGTAGGTATACTGAAATGAATCTGGAGGATGAGTCAGTTCATGGTGCAGGTGTGTAAAGTAGGTCTGATGATTCATGATTTAAAATTGCCTAGTTCTCTCCTTTAATTCTTAAGAGCCTTGGGTGACTAGATCATGTATGACTGTCTGGGAAGAAAAAAAAAATTAAAGGTTAAACCAGATTAATTCTGTCTGGAGACCTTGGCTTTTTTTACCGCTCCCCCCCACCCCCACCCTTATTATTTAAACAGAGATTTGTGATGCTGCCTTCAGTAACTTCTCAGTGATCAATGTGTGATGAGAACAGGTTAGACAAACACATTGTTTCCTTGGATGTTTAAAGTCAGTTAACAGAGGCAAAAATAAATTTTTAAAAGGAAAAACAAAAATAGGTTTACAAATGAAAACCATCATGATTTCTGACACTTTTAGTAGATTATAATCACTAATCACACAAAAGGATGCCTCATCTGTGTTGCTGGGCAGGAAGAGTGGTCAACTGTCTCTGCTGCATGTATTCTAGACTTCTACAAATTTATTTTTGTTTTGCGTGAAACCATCCCACGTTATCTTACATTTCAGAAGAAACCTGCCACTGTAGTCTGCAGGTCCTCATTTTGACGTTGAAAAAATAGTCTTTTCTATTAATATAATTATAGGGTGAAGGCACTGGGCTAATTAGGGACACGTTTGGGATTCTCAGATCTTGAAAACCAGCAATTATGAACCCAGGGATCTCTGTTAGCAAGGGAGTGTAAACTGACAATTGCCTGTGAGCACAGAGGAGCCTGTGAATGTTCTGAAGTATTTGCCATGCTTGCCTTTCCTGCTTTAAGCTACCCTGTTATATAGCATTTCCTGTAGTGTATTGCAAATTTTGGTAACAGACTTGCAACCTAGTTCTCCATAGAGACTACCTGTTTAGCATGCTGAATGAAGGAGTTTTGTCAGAAATTCTAGGAAAAGAGCCTCTTTTATGTTGAAGTTTTTCAGCAAGATTTAGAAGCTCTAAGCTTGTAATGTGAGCTTGTGTCTACCTGTATTTGTGAGTCAGTGATTCTGAAAGCACTCAACAAGGAAATCAGTTTCTAAGTCTAGACTCTGAATTCGGTCTTACAGGATCCACAGAAACAGGCAATCTGCTGCAGAAACCTCCAGACATTGTTACAGCAGCTAAAGTCTTGCCGTTTTCATGATGTGGTACTGCCTCCTCTAAATCCTTCTTCCCAGCTCTCTAAGAAAATACATGCTTTGCAAGATTTCCCCACTGCAACCTGGAGCAAACTAGCTGAAGTTTAAACAGGAGAGATCAATTATCTGTGGCTGACACCACCAGTTAGTATTGGCACTGTGTGAAAGAGAACACAATGAAAAAGAATGATCCAAACTGACATTAAGCCAATCGAATATGAAGTACCTAAGCTAAAAACCTACCTTATAAATGTAAATTGGTATGATGGCTGACAAAGCAGTACAGATCTTACTGCTCAGACCCAATATGAACACAGCTTTGGACAGCTACTTGCCTTCTCAAGTCAGATACTCCCTGGCTTCTGTCAAACCCCTCCTTGTCTCAGCTTCTTGGTGTAAGATATCCTTCAGCACTGAAAACTAAACCCTTGATTGGAAAATCAGTACAGACAATGGTGTGCTTACAGAGTTGGGCTGTGGCTTCAGCTCTGAGCTCATCGTTGCCTTCAGTGTCCTTTCACTTCCTAAACAGACTCATCCAACTAATGTGACATCTGCTATCACTCCATTGTTTATTCTATTTGCAATTTCAATCCTTTCTTTTCTCTCTGTGTTACCTTTATTTAGGTATCATCTCTTTGCAATAAGGATTGTACCTACCACAGCGAGACTATGGATGTAGTTGGTCCTTAGGCACTACCATACTGACCGTGGTTAGGATGCCTCTGACCCTCAGGAAATCCATAACCCAACCCCTGCTAAGATTTTTGCCTTTCATATGACCATGGAAGGAGCAATGAAGCTATGGAGGGAAAAATTAATCAGTTTTATTCACTGTAGGGAGGTACGTATTTTTTCCTCAGGATCTCTGAATAATGTATTGGGAATGCATCAAGAAAATAAAAATTTCCTGGTTAGAAGCAGCAGCAGGATTTTGTTCACTAGTTCCCAAGTTATGTCACTTTGAGGCGATACAACCCATGCTGGCCTGCTGTGTGCAGTACTTGCGTTAGTAACAGTTAGTAACTCTACACATGATAGCTAGTAGGGATAGGACAACATCAGGTCAGCCAACATTCACATTCCTAAAAAATCCTGCATGTAGCTCCTAGAAGGGAGGTTACAATGGAGGAAAAATTCAGACTGCCTATATTCATTACCCAAGGAGCAGCTATTCCTGCTTCTATGTGCATCAAAAGTGAGAGGCTCAGTTGAAGGGAGCAGTTGCTTAGCTAATTCAGGAAAAACGGAAATAAAGAAGCTGTAATTCTTTTCTGCAGTTCACAAGGCAGTTTGTCTTGAGAACATTTCACATGCTTGTTAGTAGCAGTTTTGAATACCTTTGCAGTTTAATTAGCAGTACTAGTATGGATCAGCATCTAAAAGAGACATGCAAAATCAGAAGGAAATATTTGTCTCTGTGAGCCTAACAGCTGCACTTGAAGGTGCAAATGGGAAGAAAAAACATGTTTGACATTTTTAACATTTGAAACACCTCCAGCGCCAGGAATCAGGATTCCATACTTCAAGAAGATATTTTCATAACTACTTATAGCTTGATATTATGCAGGTAGGATAAAACCCATTAAACAATTAATTTCTGCATTTAGGGTCATGTTCTTTCTCTTCAGACAAAAGTAAATCAACTGTCTTGAACAACAGCTGAAAGACTTTATCATATTTCTGTAGCTGTTAGATGAGTGTTAAAATCATCAGACTATGCAAGACTGCCCCAAATCATTAGTCGTACAATTAGTGAGCAACATGCTATGAACTCCAAAAGAGATTGCCTAGTTAATACTTAGAGTACAAAATAAATAAATATAATAAAACTAGGGAAAAGCTTGACATTGTGTCTTCATCTGAAATCAGCAGGGCAAGGATAAGGGGAGTTATGACTCCTTGAGTAAGCAACGTCTTAATGTGAAATGAAATATGTTTTGTTCTTCTTAGACTATTCCACACTATGTAAAATTAATTTTGCAGTTTCTTGGTTATTTAAGGTATGAAGAAAGAATGATAATGAAGAAAATGATTCTGTTATTTGCTGGGTTGGACACTAACACTTGCCATCTTCAGGCAATCAGAAAAACTTTATTGTAGGTATGGTGAAATAGCAGTATTTGCTGTTCTGTTAGCACTTGGTCTGTGACTAAAAACCACTGTGTTTTACAAAAAGAGTCTCAGCATCTCACACCTATTCGCATTCTTTCCAAACATCAGGTTCACTCGATATAGTATTCAAAACAATGAGAGAAAATGATGAAAACAATGTGTAAGTTTTTGAACAAGGCAGATGTTTTTTTCATTGTCATGCTTTCACTCATTTTGATTGAGAAGGACAGATCCACCTCAGAAATGGAACATTTCTTCACCTAGATTTCAAAGTGTTTTTCGTCAAGGCTTCCGAATTGCTTTAATACGAATTTTCAGGTCAAAATGTGATCAAAAGATTATTGAAGTTTTGTAGTTTCTCCCCTGTACTTCTACCTTCTTGCAAATCAAATTCCTTTAACCTTGTTCTTCTTAGTTATTTCTCTGTTAGACGTATCCAGCTTTTACAGATCAAAGGCCTGGAAAATACAATGAAAAATCATTATTGATCACAAACTTTCAGAGACTACTCAGTTTAGGATTTAACTTACTTTAATTAGTATTACAGGGTTATAAAAAAATATAGATATATGTGAATATTTTCTTTAAAAAATGGCGTTTCTCATTGTTCAGCAATACTTGTTCCAAATTCTTTTTGTGTATCACAGGACACTGACTTTTGTCACTTTTAAGACTTAAATATTTCTTGGAGCTTTACTTTATTCATAGTAAGTTTACTATAGCACCTGTTTCATGTGCTTTGTACTTGGATTTGCCTGTATTTAAGGGCTGCAAAGCGAATCCATAGAAGCCAGTGAGATACTAACAGGCCTGAAGTTGGACAGCTGCCTTTCGGCAAAACATTTGAGACTGACATTTTCTCTCTGGCTGAAAGGAGTTCTGGAAGACAACGGATTGAAGCCTGGAGGTTTTCATTCTAAATCTGTTTCTGCTGAGCGCTTGTCTAAAGCCCCTATTAATCTCCTTCAGCACTGTAAACCTTAACCAGAAATCTAATTTGAGGTCTTTTTGACTGGGGATTTTGAAATTAATACCATTTTCTTGAAGGAAATCTTTGAATGGTTCCATCATGTTATGTTCCATTGTTTGCTACTGCATTGCTGTTTGAATTAGCTTTTGCTGCTGGAGGAAAGTGCATCACTTCTCCCATTGGTAGAACAGCCAGGGATATAGAAGCCCAAAAACCATTTTGCAGAAAATAGGAAAAAATTGGATGACCCAAATATAGATGTGTCTCTCTACCAAACAAAAGGCAGTCTAAAATTTACAGGGAGCCTACCAGTTTGCAGAGAGGTTTCTGCTATTCACCCATACAAAATCCCACGTTGCTCAGCTACTTAAAATGGACAATTCCCTTATTCTTTGCAAGTCAAAGTTTCAAAGCATCTGTGATGCAGGGGCTGTCCAGGAAAACTCTTTCCTTTGACCTGTGATCAGATTTATTTAACTGTCTGTGATTTTAGTGTTCTTATAGTGATATGAAAAATGATGGAATTATAACTACAGTGTAAGTTCTGACAACCTAATTTCAGTGACGGTTTTTAAAATGTTTGGGGTTCTTTTTTGAGCTTTACAGAGCTGCTCTAATCCTTGTATTACTCATGTGGTTGGTGCTTTTTACTTAGAAGTCTGGTGACCTCTGCAAAAGGTAAGTAAAAGCCCCACTTGATGATCAAAGATGCTAATGCAGCTTTTACACTGATCAGGGCCCAGGTTTGGTTTTTAGAGTGTCATGAAGTCCAGTCCTACTTGGTTCCCTCTGGAATAATTAACACCAGTGAGAGCTCATCCTGTGAAGTCTCCAAGTCCAGAAACTCCATTGTAATGTTAGCTTTCCTCCCAAGCAGGTAGGTTGAAGAGTTGACAAGTGCCATGCCATTCTGTGATAAGGAGCCTTAACCACAGCTGATTGCCCAAGAAGGAGAAAGATACATCCAGAAAGTCTCTGAAAGAGAGATTTCAAGTTAAACTAAATTGTGGAATCATATAATTGCATCAGTGGAACTAGACACCACTTTTTTTTCTGTGAATCTTTACTGTAGAGCATGTTTGTGAGTAGCAGCTGACCGGACCATCATCACAGTGTCTCCTATGAAGATGTTCCCAGGTTTATAATAAATAAAAACATTAATTGTGGCAACTCCCGTCAATACCAAAGAAGTCTAATCATAAGCTACCTCACCTGCCACCAACCCCCCAATGCCAAATTATTAGATTAGAGGCTTTAAAGCTTTTTTTTCTAGAGGATCTAAAGCACCTGGAAAGAGGTGTGTGGTGTTTCAGGTTCCTGTCATCACACTCTTTCAGCGCTGTGTGTTGAGATTGAAACCTTACGTTCATGGCTTTTTTCATCAATTAATTCTCTTCCTTCAGGTGAAAAGTGTTCAGTTCCTAAGAGTTTATGAAATAATCATACAGCCTGGAAAGGGGTTTTTACTGGTAAATGTATTGTGAAAATTGAGGCCAGAAAGCACTTCTTTCTCTTTACTGTCAACAGAGGGAGCCTGGAAGGACTATCTCCTGTGTGAATACCTACTTTGGAGCAAGAGGAGTTTCCTTTCTCCTTTCGTACATCCAGTGTTGGATCTAAAACCTTTGGACTCATTAGTTGCTTATCCCAGTCAATCCCTTGTGCTTCAATGTCACATGCTTCTAATGCTCAAAAGTCAAAAGAAAAAAAAAAAAAGAAAAAAGAAAAAGAGGAATAACAGAATAACAGTGTGGAAATGGAGGATGATCCACTACCAGCATTCATTGGCATACTACTTTGTGACACTACTGGATAGGTTTTATTCAGTCAGTCATGCTGTCACCGCTGACTGCCTTCAACTCAAAACCTAAACAAAACTTCACTGACTGCAAATTCACCAGTGACAGAAAAGACTGACCTGAGAACACGAGGCTGGTGCAACAAATAGTGGGTATGGCTGTTGGCATCTCCAGGCACAGCCTGTCCCCGAGCCTTGCACCCAGGCAAGATGCTGCCTGCCTGTGCATGCTGGGGGTTTCTTGCCCATGGGTGAGGCGGGAGTTGAGCTCTACCATCTGACTGCAGCTCATTCATAAGTTGCCATATGTTGGTTTGGTATCTCCTCTGCCCTGCTGTGCAAAGGCGGGCTATTCTCAGGTCATGAGTTTTGTTATTTTTGTGTCTCTTTTACAACTGACTTGGGAAGTGATGCTGTGAAATAAGTTTAATCTGTTTGTAAAAATATTTCTGGTGCTCAATTGAATCTTTACATCCATTTTGTTTTTTTGAGGTAATAGCCTCTTCCCTTCCTTATCGTCTCAACAGTTCTTAGACATGAAACCCGCATTTAGTTTCTTTGCAGAGCTCCATTTTTCACTCATTTTTACAGTTTTGGCCAACAAATTTGGCATAGTCCTGGTCCTGGAAAACTAGAACACACACAAGTCACCCAGAACTGTGCTGAAGTCCTTTTAGGTGCATAATTTGGTCATTCTTCATCATCAAACTGGAGCTGACTGGAAATGAAAACTTCCAAACTAGGACTGGAAAACACAATTGTAAGTGCTTGAAATAGTGCCCACCTCACAAAGTACATTTGTAACCACAAAACGAAAGTCAACTGCACTATTTAGAAAAGGAAGCCAGATGGAATCGCTCCCTATATTCACATTGTTCCCAGCACACACTGCAATTTCAGAAAGCTAAGCTAGAAGTTCTCCTGTACCATTAGCAAAGGTGCATTCTGCTCACACAAGAACTCAGCAAGAGAAAACATGCCATTAACTTAAACGGATGAATGAATGAAGCTATCACCTGAGATGTCTAAGCATTTGGAGCTCTTTAAAATAATGAAGCATTTTAAGCATGTTACATCCTGTACTTCAGATCTTCAGAACAACACAATTTTATTTTGTGCTATGCCCTGCAATCTGTCAAGCCAAAGGCTTTCTTTCTGACACATTGTTTGCAAATTGTGTCTTATTTTGGTGGTCTATACAGTTAAGAAATGAAGGAATAAATCTAAAATATTCTTGCTTTCCTCCTCCTTCTACAAAAATCTCAGAGTAAGTTGTCAAAAAGTGAAGGCTGGGAGGTTTTCTTAATTTAAATAAGTCAGTTTTATAATGTTCTTAATTAGGAGGTGTGCGTGTTTTGTCAGCCATGGCTGGTACAGCTTGGATAATAGTGGGAAGTTTTGACACAATCTGTACAGTTTTTCTGTAATTAGACAGATACACAGAACATCCTTCAGAGTAGAAAATGACTGGTAAAATATAGAATTTGCTGACAGGCTTTAAAAATCTCATGTCATCTGACAACATCTATTCTGTCTGTCACATAAGCTCACTGTAAAGTCCGTTAAGAGCAACACATCCCTGAAAATGACCTCCCAACATATTGCTTCTTGACAGCATTAGATCGTGGCTGATTCCACAGTCTTTTGTGAGTAAGGAAACTGTTAACAGCATAGATTAAGCAGAATCACAAAGACAGATTGCTGATCCACTTGAATAAGATCCTGTTTCTGGTTTAGAATTGAGAACAAATCGGACTGAGGGTTAACTGCAATTTAAAATATTTTTGAACAGATTTAAAGATGTGTAGCAAATCTGTCAGTTTATTGCTCCAGTATTGAATTCATGGCTCTAGTATGGAGTTCCTGCCTGTGGGGGAAACGATATGTATGTTTGCATGGCTGTCCTCTTTTAAGAAAAGTAAGGAGCAGATGTCCTGTGCCTGGAACAGTGCAGGACTGCTGAAAGTACACTGCAGAAATCTTCTCACTGGCTCAGTCATCTCTGCTGGTAGTCTTCCATGAGATACCACTTCACAGAAGAGGCTGACTTAATTCATGTCCAGTGGCCAGATTCATGACAGCTTGCTGGTGTGGTGTCACACTGCAGACCTATGAGTGTTTAAGAGTTCCTGTCCCTTCTTTGCAGGGATCCAATGGCAGTGTCTTGGTGGTCCCTTGTGTGCTTGCCAGTGCACTGTTCTACAGTTGACTCAGTGGATATTATCTGAATATCCACTTGCTGCACTTTAGGCAAATCAGCAGGGCAGCAAGAAACCTCTCATTGGCAGCTGTAACATCAAATTGCTACCAACGAGTCATAGGTCTAGCCAAAAAAAGTTTAGCTGTTGACTTCATCTTTGATTCTGTATAAACTGTTTAGATCTCCACTTAATTCCAGATGCCCATCTTACTCTAAGATCATCACATACTGCAGCACTCATCAGTTGCCTTAATTGTCTCTTCATTCAGGGAAACTTTTGGATAATCATGAGGGTACATGTGGAAGTCTCACGTGGAAATTTTTACATGTGGAAATATCAGCTCTGAAAATCTCCTGCTCATTCAGTGGGAGAGAACAGAATTAATCACTGCTCCTCTTTTGTACTTTGGGATTGGGATCTGTTGCTTCCTCATTTGAATGTATCTTGCTGAAAGGCTTTGTACAAGACCACGGAGACACAAAAGTAAAGGCATAGTTTGTACACTAGGAATTTAAAAAATATACCCTCATTTATTCTATATTCTTTGGTCTGAAAGCTGTAGTCTTTTAATCTAGTTTTCTGAACAGGGATGTGAAATGTTAAAATTACAATGATGTTGAGTATGTATTTGAAAGAAGAAAATGAAGTATTTGTGATGACAAATTTGTCTCTGAAGCATAGGTCAGACTGAGCTTGCCTGCGTAGGCAATACTGGTTCTCTGTCTCCTTGAGGTCTCTCTAGCAATATTAAAATGAATATGCTTTACATATAAATCTGTAAGAGTTTATCACTGGAGCCAGAGAGGAATTTGAGTCAAAGATTTAAAAAAGGACATTTAATAAGTACTGTTCAAGCCATTTGTACTTATCGACTTACCTCTATGTAAGCCACTGTCTCTGTTTAATTACTTACCCAGCTATGCAGGTCTTTCATTTCAGGACTGTCAGACTTATAGTGGCATCATAACTCCGACACTGTGTGCTGGAAGACAGCTGGTGAAATAGGGGGGCGTGTACCACACCTACACTGAAGAACTCTGCTTCTGCTCATGTTTGGGGAAAAATCAGAGAAAATCAGGCCAACTAGAAGGTTGGTGTGAAATAAGGAGATTCTTATCACTTTCATGAGTTGCACTTCTCAGTTTAAAGGCAATTAAGACCTGAGTATCTTCATTCATACCTTGCTTTGAGTACTCTTTTATTCCCAGCATCCAAACCATTTTTCTTCTTGCAGCTGTACTTGGCTTTAACCATCTCAATGCTCTGCAGGGATTAATGAAACTCATTACACAGTCATGAGTTACTCTGGCAAACCAACAAGGAAAGTGATGCATTTTCCACCTTCATATTTCCAAATACAAAACTAGATGGCTAAATTTGGAAGCTGGTCACCTTTTTTCTCTCTGCTGAATACCCTTCTGGCAGGTGACTGATTTGGCCCTCCTAAGATCTGCCTCAGGAGATGCCTGGCTTCCTCCAGTGATTGTACAGGGAAGCCTAATGTAAATAAACTCACGTACCTCTCAGTTCAGTACATATATCTGGGCTGCAGTAGTAGACTGGCTTATTTTTACATATTTCAGTAAAGAAACTTACACTATCTTAACAAAATGGAGTAACATGGGAGCGTTATTCCAGTTCTCTGCCTGAAATGAGTGCAAAAACGTTTTATATTTCTATATGAACATCCCAGCCAGCAATCATCTAACTCCACTTTGTCAAGCCCGACTAAGTTTATGCTGCATATATAAATTCAAATTTGTTGCTTTTCTTCCAACACAACTTCATGGATTTATAGCCACAAACATTTAAATTACTTCTGTTTAATGGATCATTTGTCCTCATCTGGGCCACAGCAGATGTTTGTGGCCATGTCCTTAGCCCCATTGCAAATGGGAAGGAACACATACTGGCTTAAACTAGCCTCACGCTCTTGTCCTGGCTTCAGCTGGAATAGAGTTATCCCAGTAGCTGGTACAGCGCTGTGTTTTGGGTTTAGCAGGAGAACAACGTTGATAACATGCTGATGTTTCAGTGGTTGCAAAGTCGTACTTACCCTAAGCCAAGGCCTTTTCAGTTCCCCGTGCTCTGCCAGCGAGGGGCTGCACAAGGAGCCGGGAGGGAGCAGAGCCAGGACACTGACCCGAACTAGCCAAAGGGCTATTCCATACCATAGAACGTCATGCCCAGGATATAAACTGGGGGGGGGGGGGGGGGCGGGGGCTGGCTGGGAGGGCCGATCACTGCTGGGGGACTGGCTGGGCACCGGTCAGCGGGTGGTGGGTGATTGTATTGTGCCTCATTTGTCTTTCTTGGGCATTGTGTCTCTCTTTCTGTTATCTCCCTTTTTATTACACTGCCACCACCACCACCACCATCATCATCATAATCATCTTTAATATGTTTATTATTTTACATTTTTCTTTACTCCAATTACTAAACTGTTCTTTTCTCAACTCACAGATTTTACTTTTTTCTAATTCTCCTCCCCATCCCACCGATGGGGCGAGGTGGGGGGTGAGTGAGCAAGCAGCTGTGTGGTATTTCTTTGCTGGCTGAAGCTAAACCATGGCAGCTCTGAAACAACAAAATCTAAGGCTACGTGAACGCTCACTGCAATAACTGATGTGTGTTCAGGAGCAATGCATGTTAATGATGCTCTTACTAATGCATTATGCATCATGACTAAAGTCAATCAATACCACTTTCTGTAACTTATGCCCATTGAGACAAGGTGACTCATTGTCAGGTCTCTGGATGGGTCAGCAGTCTGACACTTTTCCACTGCAGAGAAATACCGCTAAGCTGAGGATTTTTCCTCGTGAAGATCCCCAATTTTTATAAGGATGCTAATATTAATCTCTCTTTTTCCACCATGGAGTTTACAGAGATTACAAAACCAGGTTCAGAAATCATTCATCTCCTGTAAACAAATAAACAAATAGATCATTAAGCCCTTTTATCTTAAGGTTAAAGGTTAATAAGGCAAGAAATAAGAACCTGACTGAGAAGCAGGCAGCTGAGAAAGAGCTGGTAAGTTATAGCTGATGATATTTCCTTCCTTAAGTGAGTGCAAAGAATATATATTAAAAAGACAGACGACTTAGTCTCTTTTCAGTTAGAAAAAGAACATAGTGGAAAATCAGTAATGCAAAACTAGAGAGAAGTATGCAGTGTTGTTGCCATTCTGGGGTCTTTTCTGCATTTCAGGCCAAGTTATGAAACTCCTTTGAAATCAAGTCCAGGGGAGCCATGTCAGTATCACCAAAATAATGTTCAGTATCCAGCCAGCCATGAGTAAAGATGACAGATTTCAGTACACCTCTAGAACTGTGAAGCTTAAATAAGTAGTCATATACTGTGATTTAAGAGGTGGTAGCTCTTCATAAAACATCTGTTGATCAGCCCATTAGCACTGCCTCTTCCTTTCCTCCTCCAGTCACTTTCAGATATACTCCCTTCAGTGTTCAGGCTTAATTTAGTGCCTTTTCCATGGTTTCAGAGAACTGAGCTATGCTTGGTCTCGTGAGAAAACATTATTAGCCAGGAAATGTTCTTTGTTCTTGTGGATTTCTGGGACTTCATGACATAGCCATCGTAAGCAATTTTTTCCTCAGATGGTTGTCTGGCTTAGGAAGGTCTCTGGTGAGCCATGAATTTTACAGAACAGTTTCTGAAGGGAAGGAAGTATTAACAGGTTATGGTCTGTGTTGCTATGTCGGTGTCTACAAAGAAAATACACATTCAGAAACATTTATCTTTGAAAAAAATTACTTTTGTAAAGAGTAGTTCCTAAAAAAACATGCCCAATGAGGAAAGTTGGAAAGAACTGAACCATTTTGTTTTAAGCAAGAGAAGACTGAAGATGAATATCCGTGGTAGTCAAATACAGAAGAAAGTGTGTATCTAAGTGGGAAATGGGAGAATGGGAAAATGTTTGGAGCCTGAGATTAAAAGATGGGGAAGAAGAAGGCTGTAAAAGGTCAGGGAGAACCTTTGCACTTTTCCCAGTACACTGTCTTACCATGGAGACTGTCTGCACGGGTCAGGTGGACCTGGCTCAAAGAAATGCAGCCATCTTTTGACCTTTTTTTCTTTCTTTCTTTCTTTTTTTTTAAAATAAAGCTCCATTCTGTCCATTTAATATATTTTCCATTATCTTACGTATAGACACAACTTAAGAAATGGCACTCTAGTCCTCCCCTAAGTGCATCAGTAGCATGTGTCCATCAGTGAGAGGTATCTCTATGTAGCTTTGGGGAACTTTAATGTACTGCGAACATTTCAGTAACCAGAGGTTCTTCTTTGATGTGGTACTACTATCACCTCCTTCCTGATCTTTCCTGTGCAGCCTTCAGCAAAGCTTCGAGGGCATTCAGTAGCTTAAACAGATGTGTCCTGGCTGCATATCTGCTCATCCATAAGCCAGAAGGCTTTGTGATCTTCAGCTTTTATGATGCTGCAGCAGTTATAGGGCAAAAAGAAGAGTCTCTGGGGCTGTAAAATAGTCCCCTTTCCTCACATGAAAATGCCTGATGTGGAGCCGGCCAACGACTGCATGAGTGATTTACACATGGCACTCCAGTGTCTACATCGTTATAGACAGGTTTGCTGCTACGAGAACAGCAAACTCTGAACTACAACCTGTAGCTGTATTATATTGTAAAAGATGTCCATAGTCACGGTGAAAGGCTTGGGGACACAGAGCTGGTGTCCCCATGTATGTGAGCAGGATGCCCATGTTCTTCTTTTAGTAAAACAGGGCAGCCTTCTATGTATGGGCTGTGTGTCTGAATCAGGAGCTGAAGGCAGTCTCTAGTTCATGTATAAATTTTGCTTTTAAAAATTGACATAGAATAAAACCAAAGAATACTTGAAATTCTCCAGGGAAATTTTTTGGAAGTAACAGAGTTCCTGCTTTCAGGCTGGTTTATCTTCAATTTGTTGTCCAATCTCCTTCCTTCCAGCCTCAGGCCAGCTTCCTTTGAAACCCTTTTACCAGTATAAGATTCTATTAAAATGCTGCTGTTTTCTCCAGTGCTAAGCAGTGACTTTTATCCTCATTAGGAAAAGGTACCTTTGCTTCAGGATTGTCTTCCCTCATTGCCGTATCTTGCCAGCTGAATGGGTTTGGGAAGGGGAGGTCCCTATTTCTGTGACAGTCAGTCTGGCATGCTGGACACAGAGATTTAAATGCTGTAAACAGCCAGTTCCCCAGCTTAAAGTCCAGTTCCAAATTCATCCAAATGCAAAGTTCCTCAACTTAGAAGGAGGAAAAAAGAAAAGGAAAGAAGGAGACTGTAATGATGTTCATTTGAAACTAAGAGGTTCCAGGTGGAATACTGCAGAATCAACAAACCTGAGTTGTTTGCATATATATTTTTTGTTATCAGAAAATTTGCCAGATTTTCTCTGGCCCTCAAGGCCATTTCCCACTGCCCAGTGCCAAGCTCAGTGCTGAGTGGGAGATATTTTTGCTAGTGATATTGCAGAGAATGTCCGTGCTGATATGGGACTCTGCAAATCTGTCTGATTAACTTCATCTGCCAGTTCCAAAGGCTAGCACTTCAAAAAGGTCCTTCTTCCAAGGCTGCCCGATTAGGGTCCTCATTCAAATGCAGAAAACATCCACATGTCCCTCATCTGCCCCAGGCCGGGGCATCATTAAACTCTCCCTTAGGCTTGAAGTCAGCTTTACTGGAGACATGGGCATGAAGCCTTAATGCCAACTGGAGTGACACTTTTGGTTATGAATTTACAGACTAATACAATTGATGAAAGGCAAAGCTGAAAGGGGGTTATAGTTTTTAATATTACTTCCAGAGGCAAAGCTACTAAGGAGATAGAACTAATGCAATTTTTAATGCTGTTTGCTACAGAGGAGAATGTGAAAAATAAGTGGATTTGTGTGCTTTGACCTTGTCTATAAGGGGTTTGGGTATTTTAAAAGAACAAAGTTAAAAAGGTTCCCACTAGCTGTGCCCAGTGAAGACAGCCTCTCCTCCAGGAACTTCTTCCTGTCCTCCAGGACACCAGTGGATAAAAAGAAATATTTTGTGATATGAAGAATAAATCTTGCTGTTTGCTTTCTTAAGCAATTTTACAAATCTTTTAAAAGAATGTTTTAGCTCTTCTCTCCCATGACAACTCTGAACACTTGGAAGATATTGGAGGCTGAACATAATGATAATAAAATAGCTTTGACCTTGTCTTTAAAATTTGCTAAGGTGACAATGAGGAACATGAATCAATTAAAAATTGTACATAGATTTGTACATAACCACCAAAGTTGGTTAATGTTGTAAGAATCCAAGGCAAAACACTAAAAAATATTGCCAGTAATCACAAATAGCCCACTTCACAGCTGTGTGTCAGCTTCCTTTTTCGGTACACTGATTAAAAAAAAAATAATGTACAAGCTCAGAATTGCTGAATAACCCTCTGCTGGTATCCAAAATTTGCTGGCATCGAACGGCAATTGGGAAGCCTTCACTTGGGGGATTCAAGGCAAGTCATCACAGCTGAAAGGGAACTGTGGGCAGGGTAACGACCTCCTTTGTCAGAGGGAAATTCCTGGGGTTTTCTTCCAGAGCTTTTTAGTTTTCAGAGTTATTATCATTCCCATTTGACAAGTTTGCACCCCAGCTAGGTAGAAAGGACTTGGGACTTTTGTTTCTCACTATAAACAGAACAAAGCACGAAGGCAGACAAGCGGTGCCACCATTGTAGTGACAATGACAAAACAGTTTTTTCCTGAGCTGATTTTACAAGTTAATATAAAGCTTTCAAAACAAAGCTTTGTAAGGACTCCTGGAATACAAACATAAATGGTTTATAACCTCTCTAGTCCTGCAAAAGTGATTCTTGTGATTTAAAATATGACTATGCTTAATGTTGCATGTTTTCAGATCACACATCATGATTTGCTTTAAATGGATGCTGCATTCAGTCCCCTTCTGTTACACAGAGGACAATGTATTCGATTTATTAACTTTTCAATCCGACTCTGATAGGGATATTTATATAACATTCAAAAGAGTGCTTGATGCTACATATAGCTCTGAAGAGACCTAGCCCAGGCATTGAAGAGGTCTATTTTTAATGAGATCCTAGAGGTGACATTAAAAACAGGCTTGGGGCAACTAATCACAAAGATGACAAAGTGCTTGGATAAAATGTGCTTTCTAGAGGTTTGACTAATGTGTTTTGACTCTGTGTGCCCTCCCAAGGCAGAAATTCTTTCTATCTTACTCCTGTGCCTGGAGGGGAGCTGCAAGAGTGAGCAGGTGATGACAACTGCCCTGCCCTACAGCATTTTGCGAAAGCTTTTCTGACATGTGGGCTGTGCATGTCCATCACCCTCTGCTCTCTGCTCTGCTCCCAGGCTGGCGCAAACAGCTGCTCACCAGCACCTCAGGCAATTTAAAGGTCCTTCTCAAAAGGGAAGCTGGCACCAGGCTTGTCTTGGAGGCCAGGTGAGCTCGACTTCATACTGAATAATTACATGAGTTTGGGTGGGAAGGATCTCTGGAGCTCTCTAGTTCCACCTGCTCAAAACGGGGTAAATTTCAAATATACCGTTGGTTGCGCAGGGTGATGCCCACTTGCATTTTGAGGATCTTCAAGGATGGAGGTTCTCCCAGAACCTATTGTAGTGTTTCACCACTGTCATGGTGGTGTCAAAACTTCCTTATGCACCGTTTACTCAGCATTTAATTCCTCTGAATAGGCAATGGGACTTGCTTGGACATTTTCCTTCACTGTAAGTAACACCCACAAATATCAATAAGGTTGTAAAGTAAAAGAACCCCAACCACTTTTATTAGAATATGAATTAGAAAATTAAGATCATCTGAAATAATTAAAAAAAAAAGTAAAAGATTACAACAGAAGGATTCAAATACAAATCACCTCTTGTTACTCTCCCTTGCAGAGCAAGTACTTCATTCCAGGGTATGATTCAGTCAACTCAGTGTTGAGCTTGTGGTGTAACCCTGACTGTCGACTCGCCAGCTGTTGTATGGGGCCTGCGTGTCGGGGCCTGTCGTTGTGGGCTGCCGGGCGGCTCCTGTGAGCAGGTGCCAGCAGGTTCCCCCGTGCCCGATGGCGCCAACGCCAGCCGGCTCCCAGCCGGGCCCGCCGCTGGCCACGGCCCAGCCCAGCGGCCACGCTGGCACCGCCTGGGGGGCGCCGCTTACACCGGGGACAAGGGACAGATCCTGCGGCAGCGCCAGGCGCCGGAGCAGAGGTGCCCCCCACCCGCGGGGCAGCCCCCGGCCAGGCAGCCCGTGCCCCCCGGCCCGGCCCGGGGAGCCCCGGGGGAGCAGCTGCCCCCCGCAGCCCGGGGAGGGCCCCGGGCAGGAGCGGGCCGTGCCTGAGGGCCGGCACCCCGCGGGGGGGTGAGGAGCCGCCCCTGAGGGGGCAGGAGCGGCAGCGGCAGCGAGTGCGGGACGGGCCGCAGCCCCGCGCCGGCAGGCAGAGCCGGCTGGGGGGAAGGGGTGGCGGCACTGGGGGTTGTTTCTCCTGCCCCGCTCTGGGCTGGCTGGCAATCAGTGCCGCCGGTGTCCCCGAGCGGGGCCGGTGCTGGCCGTGAGGGCACCCGCTGAGCGATCTCCCCCTGCCCTCACCCCCAGCCTGTCGGTGCATTTTCTCTGCCCGACCCAGCTGAGGAGGGAGGGACCGAGCGGCTGGGGGGGCACCCGGCGCCCAGCCATGGTCAGCCCAGCACTTTAAGGGAAGAACTTGTCAGTCTCCAGATGCACCACCTCTTCTCTGATTGCCAATTAGTCTCCTCACAGGGTCTGTGTCCTTGTGGGAGGACAGTAACTTGCCACCGAAAACAAGAGAAATGAGAGAAACTGTTCACTTGAGTGTGTTTGAGGACATATTAAAATTAGTTTTAGGATTCCTACTGCAAGCAAAAGATGCCGTAGTAAAATCAGTGGAACCATCTGCTGCTCACTGGGTCTATGCCTCAAAGTTTGTTACTGTCACAGTATCTATGCATCGGGGCTGCAGCACTCAGCCAGAATTAGGCCAGTATAGGTCACACTAGGAAATGGCTTAAAGGAACGTTGGAAAATGCTCAAGTCCTCCAGGTGAAGGTTGAAAATGTGTATGTCCTCGCAGGGTTAAATTGCACAGGATGACCTGACCCAGTAGTTTTTGTCACTTTTTAGGTGGCTTTTGTTGGGATAGCAGCTGATTTCACAAGCAGCAGGTCCAGCTTCTCCAGCAGGCTGACCAACTGTCGGACAGATGCATTGCATAGAAGAGGCAAGTGAAGGGTTGGATTCTTTGCATAACTATTCTCCATGAATTCACAATCAGGAGGTCTGAATAATTCAGTGGTGTTTGCCTGAAATGTGCTCTCGACCTTAATCTGGCTCAGATACTTTGTGCTGAGTAAGCTGACATTTATTTTTATTTTAGCTACAGTAAATAAAAAGGAAAAAATGAAAAAAATATTTTCTTTTTGTATAAGCAGTTAAAATATTTTGAAGACTTATCTTGACTTCCCTGAATCTTGTCTTTCTAGACTAAGCAGTCTCTAATCTTTTCCACCTCTGAATTTTGGAACAAAATCACCCATCGCACAGAAGCTCACTTTTGGGTTACTGAAGAAATCCCAATTGTCTTTGCACTGGAAATCAACACAGTCAGAAAAACTTTCTGGTTAATAAAATAATTTGAAGAGCACTTCAGTGAAAATGTTCATTTTATGAGACAAGTGAGAATCTGGTGCTGAAGCACACTTGAGAAAAAGAGCTATATAGTGGGGTTTTTTTAAATGTTCTGCATCTGTTGCATCAGATTCATTTTTGAAAATAAAGGAGATGAGAATAAATTAATACACCTTCTGACCATTTATTTCTGTCTATACAAAGAAGGAAACCCACTTTTTGGGCTAAACATTTTTTGGCTGTCTGAAGAATGTCTTCTGTCTTCTTTACAAAGATAAATTTCTGGAACAAGTTTTATGATGACTTTTGGTTTATGGCTAAATTTTTAAAGTGAACTCTGGCTGAGCAAGTATATTTGTTATGAATTGTTCTCCTGCAGTTTTTCAGCTACCCTTGTAGTTAGCAGATTTGTCTGAAGTCACTGTAGGGAATATTTATTGCAAAATTACTGTGCAACTTTAAAAACATTTATCATGGCAATAGCTCTGGAAGACAGAAGAGCGTTGGTTTTCTCTATTGGTTTGAAGAAAGTAATAAGACTGGTGCTTTTTAACTTTTCAGATGCTCTACAGAAAAACAATGATTAAGAATGTAGGATTCCCATGTCCCAGGTAAAAATCCTAATGGCAACACTTTACTCTGTGTATCAGAGATGTCTCTGCCCTCCAGTGTGTCTCACCATGGTAAGGCTGATTAAGCCTTATAGCCTACTACTTTGGGACAGTGCTGTTATCCAGAAATGTCAGGAATTTCAAGTATCTTTCTTTTTGTGTTCATTAAAGTACTGATGGCATATTTTGGTTGGTTTTTAGAGGAGTACTCTTTTCTGCAATCTGAAAATTCAAATTTGGGTCTTTGTGTATTTCACCTACAGACATATATACCCAGCATATATTTAAATGGCAGATACAGATTCATCTTCACATCTTGCCTGTATCTTCTGTTGTGACACAAGTGTTTCACTTCCATGGTAGCTATGCATCTTTTTTTTTTTCTTCTTTTATTTTCCAGTGAAACAACAGTGAAATTCTCATTAGTCTATAGGTTTAAAGGTTTTTAAAATGTTAAAAAAGCAAGTTCATGCTGGTAATTGATCTGAGGCAGCGCAAGGCTGTACCCTCAAATACTGAATGTTTAGTGGATTTAAAGCTGTTCTTTAGTCTCTAAGTTCTCTATTCACTAAGGATAGAGTTAAATCCAAAATTTCCTTTGGAGTTAATTGGCACTTACTCAGATATTTTTCTTCACAGAGAAGAATACTATTTGAAAATTAATGACAAATACACTAAATATGTTAGTTGTATAACTATTGCAGCTAGTCTGACATAAATGTTTTAAATAAGGAGACACATCCAATGGTTTTTGCTCATGAGTTAACCCACCAAGGCATTAAGTACCAAATCTGTAGCCTAGAAGAGCTATTTTATGTAAAAATCATCTGCACTGCGGATGTGCATGAATTAAAGGAACAGTGACACATACTTTCAGCAACCCACTCACAATTTAGTAACATATGTTCCAGTCGGGCAAGGGAAGAGTCCTGGAGGGAAACCAAAGTCCTTGGAGATACTGGCTCTTCTCCCTGTTTTGTGATGAAATCCCAACAGGAAGAACTGAAAGAACACCAGAACCACCGCCTGAGACATTCTGTGGTGTCTCTGAGATTAGGCAAAATGGCAAGGAGACTGCTGTCATGTGCAAACATTAATTCCCTACCGGGTTGAAATGTTTAGGCACCGCAGAGGTGCCCACAGGGGTGGACTTTCTTTTTCTTGCAGTATTAGAGAATTGCCAAAACTAACTGAAATTCAACAGGAATAGCTATTTAGGATAGTATAAACTTTATTGGGTAAATCATTTACATAGCTGCAAAACCTAATAATGATGTTAGATGTTAATCTGACTCAAAGCTGATGTTGATTGGATGATCATTAATATAATCTGTAACAAATTTTTCATGCAAATCAAACTTATGTTCCCTGATTTTGGTCTTTATGACTAAGAATAGATGCAGCTCTGTATATACACTGGAAAGAGATGCAGGATCTGACCTGAAAATCACAAGGGGATTGAAAACCATTCTAGAAAAGCCATTAATACCCACAGGCACAACAGCTGTGGGAAAGGGAAGAAACCCAGTCAAACAAGAGCAGTCTTTGTATAATAGCACATGGACACAACACTCCCCTCCTCTTACTTTTCAAAGAACACCATTGTAGGTGCAAATTTGCAATTGGAAAAAGTCAAAGGGAGGTTTCCCTGGTCATCTAATTCTGGCATCCGTTATGTGCCTGAGTTTTGAGGTTAGAGAATCACATCTTGCTTTTCTTTTTACAGGAGCTGTACCTCCTTCATGGCCTTGGTTGGACTACACTCCCTAAAAGAAAAGTTATTCATTATTTATCTTCCTCCTTCCACCATAAGTGATCCTCCTGCCTTATGTACAACACATGGTTCAAAGTCATTAACTTTCTCCTGTATTTTACTGTAAGCCTTATTGATACAATGCTCTGCCTTCTGAATACGGATGTATTTCATTTTCACATCACCTAACTGAGGTGAACGCAGGATCTCTTATTACTGGACTTGTTTTGCAGATGAGACACTGAAACATAGGGAGATGAAGGTCAAATGTATCTACTAACTTGGCATCCTTGTTTTAGGACTTGTAATATAAAGGAGGTCAGAATAAATGTCATGGTCTCCCCTGGCCTTGAACTGCATGAAAGGCTGGGGCTGGTTATTAAAACCTACCTGGATGTCTCTATGTATAGAGAATAGATGTCAGGCAGGTGTAAAATTGCTTTCCAGTTAGCAGGATACAAGCCAGCTCCACACCAGACTGTGTAACAATGTACTCAGGTTATGCTAATTTGATTACAGAAGTCATGTACAAGTGGGATTAAGGCCTGGCCTCGTCTGGCTAGCCTGAAAAAAAAGCAAGTTTGCATATGCGTACTATGTGCCATGATATGAGCATCCTATTAGTATGATAGCTTAAGAGCAAGATGATCTTCATTTCTCAGAAGGCTTACCTGTAACATGCTGCATGCGCAGGGAAAGCCAGGGCTGCTGCTGAAAAGGAGTAGCTGGGGAATGCTAGCAAGATCTGAGCAAAAAAAAAGGTGCAAAGGGTGGATGGAAGAAATCCCTGTGATTTCTTCTTGAACACCAGCCTGGTGTATGCTGTAAACACAGACATGTAAAGTCTCTAAGAATATATGTTCTCTGTCTACTTTGGTGCATGCTGACCTGCACTGTTCTCTACCCTGTCTCCAGCTGCAGACAAGGAAGCCAAGCCAAAGCAAATCACACATGCATGAATATGTCTGCCCAATTTTGTACCAAGGGGAATTTAAATCCTGCTCAACTCACCGAGGAGATACAAAATTCTGAAACAATAATATTTATTATTATAATTATCTTAATGTTCAACAGAAAGTGCCCTGAGCATTTTAATGGTGATGCAAGCATGTTTTGTTCCATCCTCTAAAGAACTTAGCTTATAGCTGAGATAATTTAAAAATACGGATTGAAGTAATTACTCTTTGACTCAGTATTGATTGGGCAGTGTTAGGCTTAAGCTGAGATGTGTGCTGGAAGGGTCTCAAACTCAATGTAAAACAATTATTTTCAGTGACCTTTTTTCGTAATTCAGTCTCAACTTGAAGATCCCAAATCAGTGGGATGAATGTTTTAATTGGTGTACTGCATCTGCATGGCAAAGTTTGGGGGTGGGGGGTGTAGATGCAGGGGCAGATTCTGTGAGTAGGAGCCAGAAGGTTCTCCCATGCCCGATGAAGTCAACACCAGCTGGCTCCTAGCCGGGCCCGCCCTTAAAGGGAATTATTTCTTCTCCTAACCTTCCCACTAATCGAACTACTGGATTAAACACCGTCTCCATTTAGGGCATGCTTTCCTCACCTTGAACCATTTGTGTGACTTTCCTGATTGTTAAATTATGAATGTCAACTGAATGCAGCATTCCAACCATGGCAATGTGCTCCTCAAAGGTAATAGCACCTCTTTGGTATTTAATCAGTATCCTTTGTTACCAATATATATTTCTATCTGTGCATTCTTCCGTAAAACATGTCTCTACCTAAATCACAAGGGAGACTTAAAAGCCAAAATATGTGGGTAGACAGGTTGTTTATCTGCATTTTGCTAACAGACTGACCTGTTAATTATCTGCTCCTATTCAGTCTGGTCTGTGAAGAACAATTGTTTTCCCATTATCTTCCAGTGAAAATGGGATTGTCTTTAATATATGCTGCATTATCTTTCTTTCTGCTCCTGAATTATACCTTACTGAGCAGAAATGCTGGCAGACTTAATGTGCAATGTGGGTTGCAGTGAGGAGAGGCAGGAGCAGACACTGAGATGAGGGCAGAGGCACTTACCACCGGGACTCAGAAGGGTAAAGACGGGGCTCAGTGACTCTGTGGGGATGCTCCAGTTATTAGGCAGCTGAAGGAAGGAAGCAGGAAGGATTGGATTCCTCCGCAGAGGACTGTTGCGAGTGAAGGAAGAGGACTTCATGAAGCTGGATCTGAAGAGAGTGCTGGTCTCTGCCTGTACTAGCTTTGTCACACCTGCCCTGTTGTGGCTTTGTCCGCCTGAACATCCAGCAGACTCATTCCAGAGTTAAGGCCCACAGTAAATCAACACACCGCAAAGGATTAGAGAGCTCAGCCTCCTATCTGTGAATTCAAATCCTTACCTCACACTGAAGGTGCAACTTCATCTATGTTAGTAGAGTAATGGACATAGCTACCTAAGCTAGCTTTCACATTAGTTATTGGAGATGTAGTGGTACAGTTGGTAGAGCAACAAGCTGGTTGCTCCAGGCTATAAAAGTTCAACATATACCTGCATAAATGCCTTGAGAGCTCATTGAAAGCAAGCAGCAACCTCCATGGCTAGGATAACGGTGGTTAGTATCATATTAGGCTAGGATCCTAGCTCCTCCAATCCATGCTACAGTTGTGTCATTGCAGGATCAGATATGCTTCTAAGGTAATCTTAAGACCACTGAGAGGTGAGATGGGAATTTTGTAAGGTCTCCAAGAGAGGCCTTATGAAGATCTACCAGTGATGTGACTTCTTCAAATGCTTCGGGTCTTGCCAAGCTGCTGGAACATAGCTAAGAGATCTGAAAGACACCACAGAGCCCACGTTTCTCCTTTAACAAGGGGCCACTCTGCTTCTATGTCTGGATCATTTTTTCCACCACTGAAACAAATAAATAATTTGTTTGTACAAGCCTCATACAGCCATCCAGGTTTTCCCATTTAATAATAGAGTTTGGTGGGAAAAGATACTTCCTAGTTTTAGAAAACTTCAGAGTCAGTGAGGAAACTCTTTTTCCTCACACAGTTTTAAGACCAAATCTGCCATGTTATATTTGTGTCTCTGTTCTTAAAATTGAATTTAAAAAAGTATAACAAGCCACTAAACAATTTATTCTTGGTGCTGACTGAAACAATTAAAGACTACTATTTATAACATGAATAGCCTAGAGTGAAAAATGTTTAGTTTTCTTTTTTAGTTCTGTCCCCAGCATTTGCATTTGCCTGCTTTACTGGTATATTTTGGCTCCTACTTTATTTTTGTCAGAGAAATCAGTTATTTCTGACATCATTTCAGTGGCTTCAGGGCAGAATGCTAGTAACTAAACTGCTGGTCCTCTCCATGACATTTTCCAAGCCCGTATCATGTTCCCTTGCTTCTAACCAGAGAAGTTATGGACCTCTTGCATCTTTTAAGGTTCCCTCTTCCTGATACCCCCTAGAAAGCAAGGCAAACTAGCCAGCCAGGTGATCTCAGGCATCATTTTTCTTACGAATAATCTCTGCAGTCCTAGACATCAACAGCCTGAGGTATCAGTCCAAGACATCCTTCTCCTTGTGTCCACCCTGACCCCTAATGGGAATGTCAATGGTTGTGAAAGTTTCCAGGGGAACTTACTTACTTTTTTCCCCTGTAACACTATTGGAACAGTAATGATGTTTATCTAGCAGCATTTGCAAAGAACACTGATAGTTGACTCTTGCTTTTGTATCCACATTTAGAGACAACCTCTTAATTGTTGTCTGGAACAATGGTTATGCTTCCCATCAGTAAACCAAAAGAGGGAGTTTTGCTTCAGGGATAATCACCATGTGCTGATTCATGGCAATAGGTAGCTCTGCTAATAGAAGCCTTCTCAGAAAAGGATCTGCAGCCTAAGATTTCCAAGATTGTCCCAGTTTGAGGTTTCATTGCTGTTTGAAACTCCAAACTTTATTTTTGCTCTATAGAAATACTCCAAACTTGTTAATTCCTTTCAGATACAAAGAAGGAACAAACCCTATTTTTATTTTGCAGGGTAAGGCTTAACTTACCTCCTTACTTCTTGCAACCACCAGCTGAACTGTAGGTTTTTTCTTTAAATGGGTCTGTTTCTTTAGTCTTGTTGTTTCTCCATCCTGAAGATGAGTCATTCTTAGTCGTGAGTATAAATACAACTGAGATCCTGAAGCTGGCTTTTTGTCTGCAGTTTCCCAATTTGTGTACTTAATCGTAGCAATTATTTGAGCAAACCACAAGAATGGGTCTGAAAATAGGTACGTGGCAATGTTGACTGGAAAGAAAGGTCTTCATTTCTCATTTGAAGGTGTTGGTGCCAAGAGATATTGAACTCCCTCAACTTTACTTAACCCCATTGAGAATCAATGTAACTTGGCACTTTGCTGCAGTGCACCTACCCAGGCGGGCAGCATTGACTGGTGCTCATTTGCACATTGATATTCATGGGAGGCCTGACAAGAGTGAGGGTAGAAGGACTGGGGGTTGATTTCTCCTTTGAACTCCAGTGCATTTTTCACTCCAGATAAATTTGCCAATTACCATTTGGATATCTTGTAATGTTTTCTCTCTGCTCAAGGCAATCAGTGGACAGAACAGAGAGAACTAAAGCTGAACAGAGCATTTATCTTGATAACATCCAGTGTGCCAGCATTCAAGTTATAAAAATGTCTTTCCAATTACTTTAATCTCTTTTAATTTGTTTCAGCAAAACGAGGAGAGTTAATGTTTATAATACTGCAGATGGCCAAGTACAATAGTACGTTCCTGATTCTGGAATATTTTGTATATATGTAATGATTCTTGAACATTGGAATCGAGGACGCTTGACCTTTTATGGCATCATGTAGATCAGTATATAACATTTTATCTGAACTAGTTTGCCTTATATTCTGCTGCCAGTCAAATTATTTTATTAATTTATTTTAAGCTGTCGTCACATTGCTTGGTATTCACATAACAGAGCTCTTCATCTTACAACAGTAGCGTGCTTTCTCCAAATGCTGTTTCTGTGGATAATAACTAGATGAAATAAGTTTATTATTTTCCCTTTTACCTCTGTAAAGTTTATGCATCCTGGCTTTCCTATTTAGAATGTTAGATCCCAGCACTGTCGAAGGCTGCAGTCTTGGTTTCATCATCCCTCAGTCGCATATATTGGGTCTCTTATCAAAGTTATGACTCCTGCTGTGGATAGCTCTGATATGGGGCAATTAATCTGTGATCTCAGGATAGAAAAATAGGTAGCAATAAATTTCCCTTTAGGGGAATCCTTTAGGACTTAAGAAACTTAGAAGATCTAGGGACTGTTCCCACATACATATTTTATATTACTTAAGTAGTACATATGTATTAAGTTAATAAATATTAATGATTAGCATTATCAATATCAGCAACAATATAAATGATTGTTAATATAATATTAATGCATAATTTAAGAATAAAAGAAATAATATTAATACTAATTTGAGTTGTAAATATTTATTGATTTAGTAGTACAAAGAGATAAGTTGCATGAGCGTTGCTGTAGTAATCTCCTGATTTGCAGGATGTGATTCATCTCATTGAACAATTCATGTCTGTAATATATATGGATGTATCAGAGCATAGGTTGTGATTATGTGGTGGAGAGAAATGGACACTTCCAGAGCACAATTCATTTCTGCCCAAGGTAGGATTTAACACTATAAGTTTAGGTCTTTCCCAGTGGTTAGAAAGAAAGTCTAGGTCTAAGGCTCAAACCCTGACATTTGCAGCTAGCATAAATGAAGCCCGTCACAGTCTCCTGGAAGACACAAACCAAATAATTTTCTTGTTGTATGTCTGTACAACAATTCTGCAAAATACTTTCCATGTGGAAACTTTTCCAAGCATTTCAATATATTATTCACTGTAATTGATGTTAGTAGTAAACTACATGAACATGCTCAGAATTGCTTAATGCAAATAATCTCCTAAACTGTTTTCACAAAATCATTTTGTCTATTCATTGCTGGAAAAGCTGTGCATTAAGTTTAGAAGTGCAGGGTTTAACTTGCTATTGTCATGCAATACCTCCCCAAAATGTTGCAAATATGTGAAATTAGTCTTGTTGATCATTGTGTTTCGAAAACATCCAGTATAGGGGCTTCGATTCTAAAGAGTGGGAGGGTGTGGGGATGGGTGTGTGATGGGGGGGAGTGTGTGCATGTGTACATCCTTGCAAGAGGGAGGTATTACTCTATAATGAAACCATTAACCCCTCTTGGCAGATTCATATCAGTCAAGTGCTCCTTAATTTAATCTGAAAGACCAGCTACCCCATACCAAGGTCTTGCAAGTACATGTATATTAATACTATAAAAACCATGGGTCTCTGGCAATTGCTGCAAATTTAGAGGCTAGTCCAATGGGAAGTTGTTAGACCACCCCTGAATAATTTGAATTATTATATATGCCAGCGTTAATTCTCATGAGCTGCATATGCACACTGAGAAATATTTGGCTTCTAAGGATAGAAAAAAAGAGTTACAGATCTATCTTTCCTTAAATCTATCTTTATCACTGTGGTTTGCTGTAATAATGCTTTCCAGAACTTTGAAGTTTAAAAATTTCCAAGAAGTACAAAAATTTCATGAAGCATAAAGTGATGTAGGCTCATTTCCAACAGGGAGTCACCACAGAGAACATGGTAATGCAATGGCCTCAGCTTGGAACTAGATGTATGTCCTGCAAGCAACGGATGTAAATGCAATAGAAACCTCTGCACATCACGTGAGAAGCTGAAACTGCAACCTAATTTCTCAGTTCCATAAACACACACTTCCATCATGAGGTAAAGAAATTCTTTTATTTCTAGTTAAATCTTTTTGTTGGCTTGAAAGTAGATGACCTCATCTGTTGGATGTATTTTCTGCTGTCACACATTGCAGTTCTTGTGTGCGATCAGCTTGGCCTACAGTAAAATGTTAACCCCAGAGCAGGACTGCAGCAACCTTGAATTTTATTATTCTTTTTGTTATACCTTTATTAGTTTGAAATTGAATGCCTTTCTGTTGTTTGCTTTTTGAGCTCTGCCAAAAATTAAAAGAAGAAAATATCTCATTCTTTAAAAAAGGAAAAATTAATCATTGCTGCATCTGTTGGGCTTCATCTTAAGAAATTGGCAAAAAAATATCTGTGCTGAATTAATGTCTCCAAGGCAGGCAGCACAGCAAAGGAGAAGTCTAATTGTTATAGAAATGTAAGGAGCTTAGATCTTGCAGGCTTTGGTCATAAAATTTGCACAATGAAAATATGTATCAGAGGGTAAAGGATTAAGATGAGGATAAACTGGAAATAGTTCAGCATTGACCTGGTGGCACCCTCTATTATGGCTTCACACAGTCATGCCTCAGAGTATTGTAGGAAGAAGAGTGACTGGCTGCCTAGAGCTGTCTAGGTATTACAATGAGACCTGACAATTCATTAAGTATTCCTATTTTCTATCCCTCATGTAAATCCATAGCAGCTCCATGATGTTAAATTCCACTGAAGATGTAGCCTTATAAACATTTAAAATTTGTTTTCAAGATTCTTAAAATGCTGTAAGTCTTTGATAGCACCAATGTGTGGTGTTTTTTCTTGAACACATGTAAGTAGAATAACACTTTTACTTGTCAAAAGAAAAGAAAAACAATAAAGTAATGAGGCAGTTGGAATATGCAGTTTTCATATTCTTCTCTTGCTTTTTTTGCTGTTGATATGCCTTGCTCAACTAGTCTGCCATGTTGCACTCCAAATGGTGGTTGCATTTGGAGCGAGGAGGAAAAAACACCAAGACTTCCTTCACTCCAGGGCAGCTGCCCCCATTCCCCTGTGTGCCATGGTAGGGCTGGTGTTGAGCCCACATTAACAGCATTAGTGAATTGTGGTCTGGCAGCTAAAAGCCCCAGCACCTTGGGTACCCCTGTGCTGTGTGCAGCCCTGGGAGCTTAGACCTGGGAGGGCTGAAGGCTTCAGGGTATGAAACACGTGAAAGCCTCCAGACACAATCTGGCTGTGGATGAAAGGACGTCTGAGCAGTGGTACAGACAGTCCAGCTATGGACCACGGAGCTGGCTGTACCCAATAAATGCCACTCTTGATTACTCAAGTTCGCTGAGAAGACTGTGAGGCGGCACTAAGCTACGGATGTGAAAACACATTATTGAAAAAATGATCTACATCTTGAACTTTCCCAAGACTTGTAACCATTAATATTTACCATGCTGGAGTTTTATTGTAAAGGCTGTGCCTATAATTAACATGACAAGCGGTTGCAATCACCTCGTGTAATGAAAAGAGATGTCCTCCTGGCTTTGGAAGAGAGTTATGATGCAGAAAACATCTTTGGGCTGATGCACCGTGCCAAGGGGTCTAAGTCAGCAAAGGTGACAGAGCTGCAAAGAGGTAGCTTGTGACTTACCATGGATGCTTTGAACTGCCCTGCCTTTCTGTGAAGGTTGCCTAGAGGTAGAATGTGCCATGAGGAACGATGACCCTCAGTCCTGCTCCAGGAATCCCAGCTCCCACAGGCTCCTGATACAGGTCTGCTGGGTAGGAAAATGATCATTGGTCAGGAGTTCTTAAAATAGACCATGTATATATGATCTTCTTCTGTTTATACTCTATCTTTCCTGCTCTTCAGCTGAAGCCTTGGTATTTATATATGTGTAGTACAGAGCTGGGGTTTCTCCCTCCATTTATTTCATCTTGCATACACTTAAGACTGTTTTTGAAACTTCTCATTTTGGCTCCTGACTGTGAAAATAAGACATGTTTCTTGTATTATCCCTTGTGAAGGCTGATTGATATCGAAAGAGTCATATTTATTACTTCATTACTATTTTCCATAAATATTACAGGTGATATTAATGTAATAATGTTAAACAGGCAGTGAATTGACTTTGACTTGAAAAATAATAATTCTGAGATCATAACCAAAAATAGCTGGTTTTAGAGCAAGCTCATAACAACCACGTTCTCCTTTTAGCATGATACATAATCCCATTATATTAAACAAATAACAAAAAAACTCCACATAAAAATAGAAGGTACAAGGCATAATTATTGACTTGGTTTGGCCTGAAGGAATAGGACTCTGTTTCAGCCAAACAAGATAGCATCAAATATTTATGCCTTGCATTTTGTTACTTATGACTCATCTCTAGACAATTTGATTATCATACTAAATACTGCAACTGTTTTCAAAACTTCTTTCACATTATTTCAGACAACTTCCCCTGTACTATTTACCAAAATCAAATAAATAGTAAATTAAAGCAAGATGGACTACCAATGCATTAAGGAAGTTAGGACTAAAAGCTAGTTTACCCAGGAAAAAATAAAAAAAAAAAAAAAAAAGGAAAAGCTAAAATAAAGAAGATGGTGCTGGAATCTGAATTAAAAATCAGGTGTCAGCAACAGCCACATGGAAACAGAACATACTCTTTTCCTGCACAGAGAGCTATAGGGAGCTTAGTGTTCCTTTTTCAGAAGAAGGGAATGAAAATATAATAGACAAGACTGGAAATGGATTCAGTACTATGTCATAAGATTTAAAGTATTGGACACTTTTGAAAAACCTGTTATTTTGGTTTGGTCTGAGGTACTTTAGTTTGCAGTAGCTGTAAAGCCACCGCTGTAAAGCTGTCTGCAAGTATGGAAGTCTCACTCCATAAGCAAAGGTGGACATGATGGCACATGGAACCTGGAGCTTTGGCAGAGGCGCTCCTGGACTCCACTTTTCTTCTCAGTAAATGTCCTAATCTTTCATTTCACACATGTCCTTAAACCTCATGCAACTCTTTTTCAGCTGTTTGGGTAGGAGGGGAAGGACATTTGGGCTGCCATTACCCAAGCTTCAGCTACTCCAACATTTCTGCTCTGGACTGCTTGGAGAGAGACCTGCAACTCATGTCAGGACTACCCTGCTTTCTTCTTAAAGCTATTTTCTAAAGAAACCCATCAGCAAGTTCTTTAAAGATGAATATACTAACCATATGGTTATAATTTAGTCTATTTTTTTTGTTATCTATTTGGCCTTTCTTTGCTTTTCCAGCTCCTAATCTTCTTTAACCAGCATAACTCAGAGTTGAATATATAAAATATTTTCATCTTCCTTGCCGGTATGAAGAATTAGTGGGTTTTTTTATTTTAGTTTTTGCCCCAAGACACAAAATTCTCAGCTTCTGTTTTCCACAGAAGAAGCCCAGAGCAGTTAGCCATGATGAATATATAAAAAAGGTATGAACTGCTTGGTTGCACTGGGAACAGTGTTGTGGTTCATTGATGTGTATCCCTCAAATTCAGCAAAGAGTGTAAGTATTCAGAAGGAGCAGAATCCTCTTGCAACTAAACAGTACAGAGCCTCTGGTGATAATATGACTCAAGCTGTTGTTTAGTCCTAGAAGCTTATAGAAAGCTAAGCAAGTTGCGAATAGAAAGTTTTTGTCTGGATGAAGTTTTAAAGCTTTTTGAAGGGTGCTGCAGGGATGCTTGAGCCAGGTCCAGACTTTCCAAGAATGCAGACAGAATCATGTCTAGGCTTGCAGTTTCATTTTGCTTTATACAGCAGAGTTTTTTTTTTCCACAGAACAAGCTCTATAGGATGTGGATTTACAGCTCTTCAACTCCCTTTGCCTTTGTTCTAGTGCTTAGGCAAACTCAAGCCAAATTTGTCCTGGTCCTGTAGAACATGGTAACCTGCCCCAAATTATGGTACACCTTTTTTGATTAAAACCTGTGCATGAGAACAGATATATCAAGGTAACTAACAGATGAAAAATTCGTACCTGATTGCTTTATAGTAACTTGTTTCTGTGGCTTGACCCCATCTCATGATACTTATTTGAAATAGTGTCTTGCGTAGGTAGTGACTGAGAATTGGAAGCACTGATTTACTAGCCACATCCCTGTTGGTTTAAATAAAGTCCTCTCAAACACATCATATTTCAAGCAACTGTATTAACCCCTCCCCCAAACAAAAAGAAAAAGAGAAAAGTAGCCCTGAGCTGTGTCTCTTATTCATTACCTGAAAAGTTACAACCCAGGATTCTCATAAAGCCAAATGACATTTTGAGAGGAGACATGTACCATAAAATAACATAGAAATATTTTCCAGGCAGCCGTTTTAATGGCTACAAATGCTACCCCATACCAACTTTATGCTCTGCTTGGCACCACAAAGACAATTAAATGTATTGTTTACCCAACTTGCACAAGAATATTTCTGCAGAAAGAGCTGCAAAGGAACAAACAGCATTTTTAGCAACACAAAACTGGGAAAGAGTAAAATCTGATTCTTTACATAAGTAGATGGCCTTTTAAATGACACAAGTCTTTATGGCAGGAACATTTCACAGCTGAAAAAAATCAAGTGCAGATTTAAAGATCCTGGTTTTAAAAATTATGTTTTTCTGTACAGTTCAATTGCTGTAGAAGCTGGAAACTTATTGGGAAGGGCCATAAAGGTTAATAAATACATTTTCAGTGATAACAGCTTTAAATGCTTTCCATTGGCAATGACCATAGATAATTAAATCCCTCTAAGAATGAAGTCTAAATAAGATCAAAAAGGAAAATTACACTGGGAAGGTGCACAAAACAAGGCCAATGTTAGCCTGCAGCTCCTGATGCTCCATCCTCCTTGCCTGTCAGTTTTTGGAGGACTAGGACTGGAAAGTGGGTGGTTGTCAGGAGGAAACATCTCCACATTTGCACCAAGCTCCTCCTAATGAGGGTCTGTGATCAAAGTAAATCACACATCTTCCTGCAGCGTAGTGACCAGTGACCCCCTTCTCTCTTCTGAAACACTTTGCTTTTTTCTTGGAAGCAGTTGGTTTTGGCTTCCTTTATTTTTTTTAAATACTCTTTAAAGAGGTGTAATGGTTGTATTACGAGCTCTAAGAATGCCCCTGAACAACTGATCACCAGTGAAAAACAAACCAACAAACAGTTGTTCTGTTAATTAATAGCTTAAAAGATTAGTCTTCCTGACCAGCTGATTGCTAACAGGTTACTATGTGGTCTGGCCTCTGAAATCAGAAAAAGACATCTCTACTTCCAATGTACTGGTGGATAGTTATTTAAACTAAATTATTCACAAAGACTTTATGATATGGTGGGTAGTGGAGAGGCTATGTTCTATTGACTTTTTTTTTTTTTTTTTTAATAAGGAAAGCTTAAACCCAGTAGGTCAGAGAAGAATCAGTAATACCCTTCTCTCTAAGGCACTCTACATTATCTGAATATAATACTTTACTGTTAACGATTTTAGTAGAAAATGCATTTTTATTCCAGGAACATGCTAATGTACTTTTAATTAATTTTTGTTTTTCATAGAAGCATGGATATTTTGAAAGAAATCTGCCCAGAGTCTTCAGTTTGGGTGACTCATGTTAGCTACCAATATATCTGTACTTTATGGTGGCTTTAATAACCAATAATCTGTTTAGCATTTAAATTTAATTCATATATTTCATAGGACAAAATCCTTTTTGTACTACACTAAGTTAAAAATCAAATTTCCATAATGCTTAAATACTATATTAAGAAGCTTAGCTGAAGTTTATATAACCTTTAGATTGCTGCAGTAACTTAAAAATCTGTTTAAGGTGAGGTTTTTTGGATTATCTGTTGATTACAATGTATTTTGTGATGCCTTTTGCTGTTTTTCTCTCCCTACATTTTAAAGCTCCAGAAATCCCCAGAATATTAGTTTCTTATATCTTGCTTTATGTTAAACAGAGGGCAGTTAGTTTATTGCTTAAAACTGTGTGTTGCAAACATATACACAGTGTGAAATGTTACACTCATTTTGCTTAAATACTGTGGGACCTCAGCAAGCTAAACCCCTACTTTTACATTATCTATGGATGTTTATAGAAACGAGTAGTAGAGCACCTAAATTGTATTTAATCTTTTGGGATTCAGTGGTGGTCATGTAGCTGTAGAGAGACTGTAGTGCTGTGAGACTGTAATGCCAGCAGATAATATGTTAGGAAAAGGTCGATGGGCAGTTGTCTTGACCAGTACATGTAGAAAAGACAGTTGTAAACAAACCCTTCTGCAATTGCAGAAATGGCCATGTAGCATCGTCCTTTCCACACAGTTAAGGTATTTAGGAAGTGTTTTTGCATGCATTTTAAAATAAACAATACTAATGAATCATGCATGTGCGGGACTGGATGCATAGGAGCACCACCCAGCTGTATCTAAGACCTGAGCAAAGATCCCCAGGCAAAGACATCCTATATAAAGATTCCAATAAAGTACAGTTGGGTTTTCAACAGACACAGAATGCGAGTGCCTATGGAACAAACTGAAGAATAGTACTATTAACCTAATGATAATACATTCAATTAATTTGCTTTCGGGAAGGCAGGGTAAAGCTGGGGGGAAAAAAATCCTGTTTCTTAAACAGTGGTCTAAAATACAGGTTACTGCACTTCTCTTTCTCACTTTTGCGGTGCTTCTTAGGAACTCCATACAAATTTCATTCTAGGCAATCCTTTTCAGCAATCTTCACAATTATTTGCAAACTTGGAATAGGCAGTTTTAAGGCAGGGAAATGTTTTCCTGTGTGAAAAAGTGTTTACAATAATCAAGATATTTAGCATTAAGCTAGACATCAGGTTTGAGTCAAATTAAGTTTTAAGCTGCTCTCCCCTTGGTGTAAAATGACTGCCACATGGCATATATTAATTCGCTATTTACTGCAAAGCTTTTATGCTGCAAGAAACTTTTTTTCCTTCTTTTGTTGTACTTTTTATTTTTTATTTTTTTTTAATGCTATGCTTATGTTAGCAGTAGTGTCGGACTGGCCCAGCCCAGCCCATGACATAAGTTTGTCAACATGATCTGAACCACACCAAAATCTACCCATGTAGCACCTAAAAATATCCATCAACATCATCTAGCTCTTGGGATGATGTAACTTAACATTCGCAACTGAACTGGTTGTCCAAGTAGAGATGGGCTTGGAAGTGATTTGCGTTATTTCTCTCTCCAGGATATCTTAATTCACCATAAATCAAAGCTGATGTGATTACCTGGGTCTCAGGTGAGAAGAAATCTGATTGTGAAAGCATGCAAAATTCTTCATTACAAGATTTGTCTGAGCTAGAAATGACTCATCATCTTGCAAGTTTTTTATGCTTTCCCTTCACTGCAGGATATTAATTGGCAGAATACTTCAGTGCTTAATGATTTCAAATACTAGGTGTTAGTTCTGTTTTCCCCACCTCTTGAGCTAAACGTATCATCACAGTCTTAATTACTTCCCGTCCAAGCAATATTTGTTATTTATCATTAGGATTTAAGACTTTTCTACTTGAATCTACCTGCTAATTTTTTCTGTCAAATAAATCACTGCAGAGCAGGAATATGCCAGCCTATGGCAAGGAAAGGGAAATATTAGTGTTTTGACTGCTGTATTAAAAAGTCACTGGGTAAAATGTAAAACAGATGCTGGGGCCAGCATCTAAGTGTCCCTCGAGAGTTGAGTTTTTCAGTAATTGCAATACAGAGGTATGTCTACAAATCTCAGTAAATCTCATTTTTTATTTATTTATTTTGTGTGCCTAGGTTGTTGAATTGCTCTCCAGAGTCCAGCCTGCAGGTTACAGATTTTTCAGGGACCAAAAGGACTGAAGGTAGGCTTCCCATTCCCTAGGCATTCTACATTCTCACATATTGCTGAAAAAGTGAGCTCAGCCCCTGTCCTAAAAGAAAATAATGACCACCACCATATTTTGCGTGAAGCCTAATTTTGCTGTAGATTAGCTGTATTTTTTAATAATGCCTCAGCACTCTAGATGTCAGCTAGAGGTTGACTCAGATGGGTAAGGTGCTGCAATCTACCTTTTACCATCCCCTAAGGCACCTGTATCTGGATTCTGCCTAGCCTGGATTGAGAAAAGGGCTGCAGTACCAGGTCAGTGTTTCACTACAATTTTCTTGGCATGATTTAGCCAGATAGCAGTATGCAAAACTCACCTCTCCTCACTGCAGTGTATATGCTGAATACAGATATGGTTGTGCTGTTCAGCAGTTGCTTTTGCTGGCTCATGTAGTGTCACAGGCAGGATGGAGTAACAACTGTGATGGGAAACCTTCTTCTACAGGCTTGTTTTTACTAGTTGCCTTCGTAGCCCCCACTCCCAGTTATAGCCCTGTCACTGTGGCTATTTGGACTTGCCTGGCTTGGGCAGGTCATTGGACTGGACAATTCCCCATATGCATGGGTGTAGGAAATACTGCAGCAAAAGAAATGGAGCTCTGGATTTAGGCACTGTTAGGACTGGCCAGCGTTGCTTTCATATTTACCTCTGATTTGTTGGAATTGTGATAAGTCAGTCATCTGAAAAGCTGAACCTGATTTTCCACTCTAGAAATCATTAATCAGTATTTTTTTAGCAGAAATCCCAAGGAACCCCATCTTGAGACAGGAATCCCACAGTACCTGGTGCTGTTCAAAATCAGAACAAGGAGGCCCTACCACTAGCAACATTATTACTTTAGCAACACCATCTTCTGCCATAAGGAAAATGAAAAAAAAAAACCCAACAAAAAAAACCCCAAACAAACCAACAACCCCAGTCAGGAGCAGGGAACTACTTTACTTTTATGCATTTACTTCCCAGATAGTTTCATAAGCAAATTGAGGATTATTCCAAAGTATGAAATAAGCATAATGCTCTCATTTTTTAGTAATATCTGATTGATTCTCATTCAAGCTGTGACATAACAGAGAAATTAATTAAACCAAATGTCACTGTAGCTGTATCTATAATGAATCTCAGTTCCCTAAAACACTGCAGAAATTGACACAGGAGCACCAGAAATAGTATTAAAAGGCTACGGCATTTAGTAAGTACTTGATAAAGGGTAATGATATACGCCACACCAACAGTTTTAGGTACTTGAAATAACCTTTTATTTACACATAGCGGTACTGCCTGGGGGCCTTGGCTGGGACTGTGGTCTGCTCTCTCTCTGCTGTGCACACATGGTAGGATGGGCACTCTCCCACAGAGTTCCCAGTATGAATAAGCAGGTCAGCAGAGTAAGTACCGAGGTACAAAAATCCTAACTTCAAAAATTGTTGCTAAAATCCTCAGCTGGTCACCAGCACCTAACTACAAGGGAACGGGGGATGCTAGGTGCTGCTCAGCAATGGGAGTTGGTGGGAGCTGAGGAGTCCCCCACTTCTCTGAGGATGAAGAGATTCATAGAGTGACTTGGAAGGCCATTATGGCTCATTTTCCTCTATACCCATATTCAGCCCTTGGAGAGGAAAAATTATAGGGAACCACCTGGTTTATTAGCCCCACTCTCTGATGGGTACGGGCCACAGAGTAACAGACACTAAGTCCTGTAACATCCCTGGAGCATTGACTTCATATGCCACAGACTACAAAACACTTCTCCGCACATGACTAGCTTGCAAACTTCTGTGATTAATGAAAAGAAAATGGATGGCCAAAAAGGCCAGAATTTATAGAAAGAGCTTAGCATCTGTTACCTCTGCAAAACCCAGTTGTTATTCACTGGCTGCTTGCAGAACAAGTATTTGAGGTCACATTGTAACCTGATATGGACAGAAAGGAGTAGATACGGTAGTCCATTTCAGCCCTTCTAGCATCACCTCTCTGCTGTCCCCAGGCTCAATGTTTTTCACCGCTAATGCCATGCATACCTACATCCACTTCTGTTACCTTTGACCATACAACAACAACCAAGCCTGAAAATTTTCTCTTGTTCTTAGACCAGTCCAATCATCTCTTTTTTCAATTCATCTCTTCCTTCCTTGCTTGCTTGCTTCCTTCCTTCCTTCCTCCCCCCCCCCTCCCCTGCCCTCCCCTCCTCTCCTCTCCTTAGTGTCTATGCCTCAGTGTCTCATACTACTCCCAGATCAGATGTTGATTGATAACCTTATCCTACCACGATCAAAGGACTAATAATGAAAGAATGCAAGCCACAGCTGTGATATGATTTCCCTTGCAGCTGCAGATTTAGATGTGCCCTATGACCTAGTTCTTTTTCTGGAGAGGGTCTAGGTGCCTGGGGTAACCACAGAGGTCACCCTCATAGGACTAATCAACATCCGAACATCAGCCTTTTCCCAGTCATTATCTCCCTTTCTGAAAACAAATAGGTCTCTGCCAACTCCTGCCAAATCCATTGGAGTCACCTTGCTTTCTCCGTCTTTTCCTGTCTAATTATTAATACAATCATTTGTGTTTATTACTTCTGCAAGGCAGCCTCTGTAAAGCATGGTCCCCTCTGTCTGTAAAGGTTGTTTGGTGCAATGCACCTCAATAGGTTGCTTATGTTTCTTCTTGTACTATTCAGCAATTGGTGATGCCAATATACCTTAGGAAGCTTTGATCTTTTCTTGCAGCTGAACAAACCAAATGGAGCAGGCTTAGCACACTCTTTCACACACCCTGGTTCACATCCACTTGTTTATAGCTCTACAGAATTCAGCTAAACTCCATCTGTCTATTTTAAAAGCAGATGTACAAAAATACCTAAGCACCAGACACAAGTTATCATAGCTGGTATCCATATGGCAATTGTAAAAAGAGAAATGTAAAAAGTTCATGGCAAACAACTCATAAAATATTCACTAGAAACTTAAAAATTTTTTTTTTGCAAAAGTTCTTACAAAATGTAGCTAGTCTTTTAGACACAAATTATCATGAAAATTTACTTTCCAGCTTAGCATAAGATAGAAAAGTCCTTTAACCATCCTTTTTAAAATAGCCTTCAAATATATTCATTGGCTAATACAGAACAACATTCATTACATAGAATTAGCAGAAATTCTTCTCTTTTCCAGCCTGAACATATTCCAAGTTGGTTTATATCCAATTGGTCTGCTGCCAAAATTGTCCTTGAATTATTGGTACGTACACAGGTCTTCAGAGCCAGGACACTGTAGTTGCATTCAGGACTGTGAAAGTAAGATACTTTGGGTCAATGTGAGAAGAGGAAGTCAGATAATAAGTTGGAATGGAAATGTCAAGCCACAAAAGTGGATCATATTTTCCTTTCAAATTACTCAACTTGGAGAGTGACAGGAGAAGTTTCCCATTTAAAAGACATTTTGTTTTCTGAAAGTTTTCAGCATCTAGCAGTCATGGGTTATATTGGAAACTCTTGCTTCTTTTAGCTATGCTGTAATTTTGATGAGACGTAGACTAACAATAATACTTACCATGTCATGCAGTTCTTCAAAGTCTTGCACAAATACTAAGGAACTCTCTGGAAGATTAGGAAGAAAATCATAGTTAAACACAGCTGCATCTCAGTTAATATTTTTAAATATATGTATTTACAAGAGACATGTAATTAAAACTAGGAGGAGAGAATTCTGCTCTTGCTGCTGAGTACAGTTGTCAGTCAAACCATTTTTAGACCTTGGTCTGAGGCTGTGTCTATGTATAATACTTCAGATTGACAGGCAAGTTCCATCTCTATGCATGCAACAACCTATTTTTGTATAATAATGTGGGTTTTGATTGGCAACTCAACAATGGCAGAATTCTGCCATCCATGTACCCTTTTTATACCTTGGTTATCTGCTGCTATACCGCTCTATTGTTGTTCACATCCAAGCTGTCAATAAAAATGGGTCTAGCGCTCAACTGAACATCAAAATAAAAATATTACAAAACAAGAAAAAAATTACATAAAAAATTAATATTCTACCCTCCATGACTGATTTGTTGCATCCTGAGTGGTGTGACTGGTGTTTCCAAGTCTTCTACAAAGTGTAACTTCAGCAGTATAACCCTGACATTGATTACTACTCCAAGGATCGCACAAATGAAGCCCAGAGAGAGACAGGAGTGAGAGTTTGAAGCATTTAGAAATTACCCAGTTCAATGTGTCTTACTACTAACATCACCTTTGTATGCTGAATGCAACATATTGGATGACTACAACAAACCCAAACAACTCTGAGTTCCACACCATGATCTTCACTGCTCAGTTTCCTCACAGCAAAATATTGCTTTGGTTTACCAGGCAGGTTTTTCTCAGATGTTTTAAAGCATAGAGAAATCAAGGTTGTGGTGCAGTTTTGCCCTACCACTGACAGAACATCTTTGTTCTTGACTTAATAGATCTTAGCTTGTATTGTGATAACAGAGGTGTTTGCATGCTGAGCCACTTCATGTATTTTGAAAAGCATTTTGTCAATTATTAGGCTTTATCTCTTTGCCAGGTATTAATACTACAATTCATTTACTCATGGCTTTTAACAGTAGGTGAGCAGAGCTGTCCCATCTTGAAATTCTGTCATCTGGTACAAGTTTTGATAGAGAGAAAGAGAGAGGCAGAATTCAAAATTCATCCCATCCATCCATCCAACTTCCTAGGAGGGCAAGTCACCCTGTGTCTCTGAATATTGGGTAATAGTGTCCTGCGTACACACTTGGTGTTTCTTGTGATTTTTCTTCTTCAGTGTCATGAGCAGCTGATGAAAAGAGGAGATTTTTAAACCAACTGCTGGATCTCAAACTGCTTGATCTCAACCCTGCTTTAAAACTTTGCCATATATGTTTGTAGGAACAATTAAATATAAACAAATATGTCTATTGTGACTTCAGGAGGCAGATGTATCTTACCTGATTCAGACCCTCATCTTAATGTTACCCCTCTCAGGTAAACAGTTCCCTGACGGCTGCCAGTAAAAGAACATTTAGGAGCTTTCTCAGGCACTACCTCCTAACCTCTTCCATTCTCTTTTATCCTCAGAAAAGTTTGATTTTTCTGCTTAGTAACTATCTTTACAAGAAGTTAAGGCAACTTTTGTCTATATGGACTCAGAAAAACTAATCCAACTTAAGGTTGCTTGAGAACTTCAGTTATTCTTTTACCCAAGACCAACCTTCACATCACTCAGGTCAATCCTGATGTTCCCAGTCCAAACCTTGTCTCAGTCCTTAATCTGCACACACTTTTTGAGTTGCTGAGAGGACAAAAGGAACAAAAAGAGGATGAAAAGTTTACTTTATCAGTAGGCTCCTGTGGGGAAATGATGATTCCCCAGGGAGTCATTTGGGTGAAAAACCCGTTATCAACATTACCTTGAAAAAATAATTTGAGGCAAGGGAAGAATGAAGAGAAAAAAGTCCAAACACCACTAGGAAAGGCTTGTGCTGGTAGCACATTACCAAAGACCATGAGTGAGAGACATAGTTTAGTTGTTTTGCTAAAACTTGCAAGGGCACCAGCTGCAAATACTAGTAGGGATGTGGCTTGGAGGAGATGGCCTTAGCAAATTACCCCTGGCTCTTGGTCACACTTAGCTGTCAAGATAATCCCTAACAGGGAGTCTGACTTCTCTTCCCCTGGTGAATGAACGTATTGGTGCTGAAAGGAGGCTGACGGACTGTCAACAGAATAGCAGTACATAACAGGATGGCTAACTGCTAAGCGACTGGTATTTCTGGCTGGGAGTGACTTATGAAACCAAAAGAAGAAATGCATAAACATCAAGTCCTGGAACTACATTGCCAAGTGCAGGTATGTTAAGTGAAGAAACAAAGCCAATACCTGAATTTTTAAATCAGTTGTTTAGTTTTCAATTGGAACAGAAAATTTGAACTGCGGAGCTGAAAATTCTCAGGTTTATATCTTTTCAGTGGATGGAGATTAAAATTGTTTTGTTTTGTGCTAGGATTTTAGTGCCTTGTGGGTAAGATGATTCTGTGGCCAAAGAAGACATGTAATTTTGCTTATATCACATTGTTCATAAATGTCAGAGACAATATTCCATCCTATCACATGCCTATTAAATGACATGGTATCTTAAAAAGTTGAGTTCCACCACAGGTGGTGGAAGACATCCACTATCTTTTCTAGAAAGTGTTCAGCTTGTAAGAGCATTGACCGTTTTCTTTAATTCATTACCTGTTTTCTTCTACAATAAATCTTGATTTATGTTTTCTGGGAAGACTGCAAAGTTCTGTTCAAAATGCAGAAAGCACTTTGATAACTTTAGTAAGCACCCAGCACAGCTGAAAAAAAAAATCTTACTGGAATAAAGTGCTTGTACATTTATATTCAAAATTTCAATCTGTTCAAGCAAAGAGGTTTTCTTTTATTCTTTTATTCATTTTAATTAATATATTCAGTATAAATTACTGATTTATATCTTGGTAATAAATTTTTAAGCTTAAGAAAGCTAATGCAAGCAAAATAATGAAATTTGGCAAGTGTCAAGCAACTCAAAATTGCACTGGGAGGTAGTTAAATTTGGTAATATTCCCTCAAGACATTCAGAATTTAAAGTGGGAATATTTTTTTTCCTAAATACTGCAAGAGTTTAAGTAGAAGAAAAAGCATTTCAGCAAATAGATCTGGGACAGTTTTGTGATTATGTTATATAAAAAGCTGTTCCGTCTTTTCATTCCCTAGCATTGCTCAGATTATGAAATGAAAACAAAATAACTTAATCACATCAGATTTGATGTATGATGGACATACAGGTTTACAGTATGTACAAGGGCTTTTACTCATCTAAAAAAATGAACTACCTGGCTTAAAGTAAATGAACAGATTAAAAATTTTCACAAATACTAATGAAACTGACTATGCTTACATGATAAATATTACTGAAAAAATAACATGAACTCAGTCTAGCAATTGGTCTGAATGCAGATTAAAAATTTATAATTTCTGACAGAAAAAACCCAAATTATTATGTTAGCTCAAATAGTAGAATTTATGCTTGAATTACAAGGTTTTATCCCTCTGTAAAATCCATGAAGCAGAAAGTATTTTTTTCCATAAAATACTGTTTGAATTGAATTGTTTACCAAAAAATCTGTGAGACTGAATCTTTTTTTCCAAAGGTGCTCTTGTTCCAGTCAAAATTATGAAGTTTCATGCACAAGTTATTTGGTGAAAAGTTTTTTCTGGGGGCATCAGAGTAGATGACTATGAAACTTCCTCTGCTGGTGCAGATTTTGACTGGTTTTATTGTTTGCCCTCTTGGTATAAACCCAAACACTTTTAACCATAAGACAATATTCACAGTGAAGCCTACTTACACTCTGTTTTAAGTAGCGTGTTATTGGCCATCACTCCAGCTGAACAGGAGAGGCAGGTTTTGAGCAGGTGTTATGCACAGGGTTTTAAGACACAGTAAATCCCTGTGTGGTAAAAATAAAAACTGGTCAGCAAGCAAAGAATGTGTACTCAAATTTCTGTGAGCTTAAAGTAGTTGAGAACAAAAGAAATTATACCTAGTTTTCACAGAAGACTGTATTAACGGAGCAGGAAGAAGCAGTGCAATGCAGCCAATGCCTAGTACAGGGGTTCTCAAACTTTTTAACCAGGGGGCCGGCGCGCGGATGCAGTGGCAGGCAGTCATCTGCGGCTGCTTGGTTTCCCCTCCCAACCCCCAGCGGGGGCAGGGGGGTTCTGTAAATACCAGGGGCTGGATTGAGGATGCTGGGGGGCCGTATCCGGCCCACGGGCCGTAGTATGTCAGAAACTCACTTAAGATGTCATATAGAAAGAGTGGCATTAATTAATCACGAGGTAGTATGTGCTGCAACATAGTGGCTAATTTGGACCAAGGCACAAGTTTGAAACAAACTGCTGAGCTGCCTCTTGGTTTTGCCTAGAAAACTTGTATCATGTCTATTGCTATATGTTTTTAAGAACAGTCTAGACAAATATTGTAGAATTACACCTAATCTTATGTTGGGTGAGCGGATGCATTATGCAGCTGCTCCAGCCCTTTCTTCTGCTTTTCAGACCAGTCTGTGAATCTGCACCAGAAGGCTTTGAGTGGGATCTGGACAGCGTGCATGCTCAAGCACTTCAAGAATTTGTCTACATTTATCCTATCATGAGCAAGCAGGGGTAGGTTTTCATATGGATTAATGATGCAAGCATTTCTGATCCAAACTAGTTGAAAAATGAGTTGAAACCGCTTTCCTGGAGGTGCTGTTTAACTTTACAGGTTGTAAGTAATTGCAGAAAAGGGTCTGTGCTGGGCTAGAGAAAGCTTGCAAATGAGCACCGTTGAAACTCCATGATCTTGTTACTGGCTGGGAGATTCAGTGTGTTTTACCTGCACATGCTGGTGAAGCTGGGAAGTAATCACCAAGTACATGCTAGCCATATTATTGTTCTGGTTTTCTGATTATTTATTTTATCTCCATCTGTCCCTATTTGTTCTTCTGCTGGAAAAACAATGTTCCTCTGGGCTATATTGAAACCTATTATGTTCAGATGGGGAAGGCAAAAGAGAAGAGGCAGTAGGTGGTTTGCCCCCTCAGGCTGCCACTTTGATATTTTTAATACATTTTTTTTTTCTTTTAGAAGAAAATAGGGAAATTCTTGTGTAGATTCCCTGCTGGCCTGCCATCGTGCTTGTTTCTGTTGCAAGCTTGGAAAAGAAGAATAACTAGGAGTGAACTGTTGTAAGCACCTAGTGTTGCAGAATAAGATATTGTAAGGATCATCCGCACTCTGCCTGGAGAACATAGGGAGCTATAACTTATTTTTCTTTCCGCCAACATGGTGCAGTGTTCAAGCTCATGATTCACTCTGATCCATACGGAAAGATGTTTATTTCTACACAGAATTGTTAGGGTAAAGGGTACAATATGTGCATTTATATCAACTGCACTTTTCACTTCTAAATGCTGTTGTTGTTTTCACTCAGCATTCGAGTGTTTGCAAGAGAGATGGGGTTTCCTTCTTGAAAGATGACTCTGCACAGAAGCTGTGGTGCTTGCAGAATTGCAGGCTAAGGCCTACAATAAAAAGCTATAAGGATAACACATGTAACTAGCAAAAATATTGGTAAAGGAATTGGAATGGAAAGCCAGACTTAATTGTCTAGTTCAGCAAATATAATTTAGAAAAAAAGAAATGATGCTAAGATAGCATTGGGACACTTATGCAAGGATAAAAATAGACTGCAAATAAGATCTAAAATTCCAAAGCAAAACTGTCAGTGTCTGAAAGAAGTGCCTAGTGATGCTAACTCAACTGAAAAGTTTGAAGACTTGAATATAGAAGATTTCTAGATTTTCTTTAAGCCAAGAATGCAAAAATAATAAGGAATTTGTATATTAAGCAAAAAGAAGCACAGAAAGGAAGAATTCCAGGCTTTTCTCTCTGAATAATTAGTTCTAAAAAAATGAACAAAGAGCTTAATGGGAATAGAAAAAAAGGACTGATCAGCAAAGAATTATAAGCTCTTAGGGTCAAGAAGGATACAATTGTAATGTAAACTGCTAAAAGTCCAGTGGATGTTTATGAAACAATTAGCAAAGGTTCTTCGGTCTTAAAAATAAAAGAAAGTGAGGATGGAATAAAAGAGATTGCTATGCGGAGAGACTCATGAATTATGATGAACATATAGAAGACAAAATAAATATTCTGCCTTACTTTGCAACAAAAACATATAAGGAAATGAGAGAATTGATAACAGGAATGACAATACAGAAAATGGCACAACAGTGATAGAAGGAAAGTTTGATACGCTCCACATACGTGGCCCACATCAATTATAGCATGATAGTTGTATTAACAAGAAGTGGGAAGCACGGTTATTAATGAAGACTGAGAGAAAATGTTGCAAGAGTTTTCCACTGAGTTAAAAGTAGCAGATATAGAAACCTGCTCCTCTTGTTCAGTGTATGTGGGGAAAGAGCAATGGTTTAAAATACAGCAAGAGTGATTTGTATTAGCCACCCAAGACACTTTCCTCAGAGTAAGGAGAGTTACGCCCTAGAACAGTGTGTTGGGGGAAACTGCACCGCTTCCCACAAAAAGCAGTCTAGGGAATAGTGTGGAAGCGTTTCTCTCAGGATCAGCTAGATACCAGGTTGGCAGTTTTCAGGCAGTAGTTTGGACAATCTCTTGAATCCCTGCTAGCACTATTTTCTACTGTTTCTGTAGTTAAAATCATATCAGAGATAAAAATAATTGTTAAACATATTGCTCCATTTTTTTCTGTGGTCTTTGAAAGGTTGTGTAGCTTATTCCCTCAGAACCTTACATATTTTTATGTCCCCAAACATTTTAAGTGAGGTAAAAACAGACTAACAATGAAGGCAGCACATATCTCTTCTTACCTGTTTTGAATTCGTAGCCAATACTTTCTTCCCCAGAATCCCTAACACCTTTGATTTTGACTGATCACACACCAAAAGCTTTTCATTTCCCCAGAAATTCCTACTTAGATTATTCAAGCTACTTCCAATGTAATAGCTCCCATCTATTCTCTTCTGCACTTTCTGTAGTTGTCACCTGTTGTGACTGCACTTAACTGCCTTCAGCACTGCCAATTACAAAACCAGCCTTCTCTTCACTCAGGTTTTCTCAAGGGTTTTTAACACAAAACCATGAATGTTGGACAGATTTCTACTGAGAAGGCAGATTTTCGTTTTCATTTATGTTTGCAAGCAGTTATGTTACAGAGCAGCCTGAGGATTTTACTCAACTTGTTATGTTTTGTGAAAACTCTACACTGCATATCTTCACCTCATTTAGATTTTACATTGTTACATAACTCAAACTTAGAAGCTTGAGTGAAGACCATTTTATTTTCCATAGTAAAGATGAAAAGTGGTGGAAAAAAGTATTCGGCTAGCTTTCTTTAAAACTACGCCCTTTGCTCTTTGTTAATAAAGGCAATGGTGCTTCCAGAAGTGTTAGCTGCTCAAGGTTGGATCCTTCATCATGCAAAGTGGTGGGAGCATGTTCATCCAACCTTTTAACTAGATTGCAGCCACACAGTGGTATTCTTGCAGTTCAGTTGGAGGAACGATACGAGGGCTGGTACCCTAGCCTAGACTTGCTCTTTGAGGTAAAACACCAAGGTATGGAGTCAGAAGAGGAGCAGTGAATGTTTAATTGAGCAGGCTTGTTCAGGTCTGCACCCCAAGGATGGCTCATCCTCCTCCATGACGTGCAAAACATTGGGCAATACTTTCATCATACCTCTACATTACCCAATTACCCATCTGTGAGTATTTTAGAGTTAACAGTGGCTCCAGCGATGCGGATGGGGTTTGCTGGTCATATATTTACACTAAATGCGTAACTGCTGCTTGTCTGTAAGCCATGTTGGTACCTGGTGCAGGCTTCTTTCGGACTGCCACCACATGCTGTCTGTTTGACTTGTCACCTTGGGTTTTTTCAGCTTTGGGGAAGGCTTGGTGTCTTTGTGCCTGTTTGTACTTAGGCACACAAAGATCCTGGCATTGACTGAAGCCTTTGTGTGGCCTCTAAGTCATATCTTATGAATTTTGAGAATTTTCGAAGAGCATCACATTTCAGCCCCTCTTTCCGCTCCGCTCCGTATTCCTGGTTTTTGAAGTCTGTAGTGCTCTTATAGGTTTGAGTATTCAATCCTGTGAATAATGGCTTTCAATTGACACTTGAGTTACGGCATTTTCTCTTGCAGTGGCTGCGTGTACTCACAAACCTTGGGGAAAGCAGCAGCAATATGACATGATTGTGAAAGCTCGTATATTTTCAAAAGGCTGGTTCCAAAAGCTGTTGTGGGCTGTCACGCTGAATTATTGCAATAAGTTTTGCATGCTCCCTAGTATTTCTTTATGTCCTATTTGAAAAGGTTGTAAACTTTTTTGGATGTCATTATCTCTTTTTAAATTAAATGTCAGCAGATCTGAATATGACCACCTTGTGAATTCTCAGCTCATATGTCCAAAGGGAAGTTATTGTCATTTCTGCACACACCTGTAAAAGACGCATCTGGTCTCAGGATCTAGCAACCAACAGACAGGACAGAAGAACAAACAATTTTTATTTCTTCCAAGGATGGTAAGAGATGGTGAAAGCTGTAACATGGAGCTATACAGAAAAACATGCTAATCTTTGCTGCACAGAAACTGGTAAGCTGTTTCTGAGACAAGGCAATTTAGGAGGATGAGATAGATGTAGCTGATCTTAACTCTGGACAATGGATTTTATAACCTTTAAGGGCCCCGCTCATACTTCTTCCCTCTGTATTTTCAGTATTTTTCCTGTTTGCAGTATCTATATGAGCTTCTAGTCCTTCTTGGAATTCTGCAAAGATTTGGGAGCTGAAGATACTGTGAAGTCTTCTAAAGAAACATTTCCACTTATCTGTTGTCTTCTGACTGCTTTGCTTTCCTTCCTTTTCCTTGTTGTAAGAAAGGGGCGTGTAGGAGTATCTTGCCTTAATTAGCTAAATAATTTCTTAGTTTGTGTACGTCGTTCTTATGCCACGCTTCTCTCAAAACCAAATACTGTCCATGTTAACAAAGATAATGACAGCATTTAAGGATTGGAAAGTTCCTCTCATTTCATTTGCCCTTCAAAATTAGCTTAATCACTTTCTAATCCATCCTCTTTTGGCTGTCTATGATTTAGTTATCCAAATCCAATTGCATTTATTTCCACTTAATCAGTTATTTTATGGTCCAACCCAAGACTGTCGCATATGATAGCTGAATTTTCAAAGTGTTTTAAATCAATTTAATTAATTTCTGTGTAATCTCTCCAAGAACTTTTGGGATGTTGCTTCCTACACCAATTAGCCTCTCAAATTACTGGCATGTGCTTGTTAAGAAATTTCCTCTTATCTTTCAGTTCCTATGCATGTAGCTGTTGAGTTCATGACCCCTTTGATAGTCCAGTGAGCTTGCAAATTGTGGCCCAAGCACTGCTGCTCTCCTTTTCTATTAATGGTTTCTCCTCTAAAGGTTTGCAGAACAAGATCAAAAAGAGGAGGTCAAAAATCAATCTGGCATGGTAGGCATCTAATTTGAGATAAATATCTGCTTCACCCTGACTTTTAGCCAAGCATCAGGTTAAGACAGGCAACACGCACTGAAACCTATCCTCAGTCTTAACGAGTTTATGGTTTTTTGGGTACTGTTTGGATATTTTAGGTGTTAATGCATGTATGTGTGTGTATATATATATATATATAAAACCAGACTTAGAAACACATGTATATAAAATGTATTTAATTAAATGTATATACAATCATCTTTTCTTAATATTTGCAATACTATTACTTGCCCTCTGTAACTAATAAGTTACAAACTTTGCATCTTTACCAGTTTATGATCTGTTAATTTAAAGATTTATTTTAGATTATCAGCTAACCTGACTGACCAGGCGAATATGCTACCAACTCAGTTTCTTATTACGATTATGTAAGGCATAAAGAGGCATTTAGTACAGCACAGAAGAGTGAGAACAAGGCAGTGCTGCCCCAGCCAGGTTACAATCCTACCTGGGGATGGAAAACAAGGGAAAGAAGAGAACCACACACTGGATGTGGGAGAAGGAACAGCGCAGCAGACCAGAGGTCATGGTGATATATCAATGTGATGACTCAGTGTTGGTTTTATACACCTGAAATGATCCTCTGTGATTAAATATGAATTGCATTTAACTCACTGCTTGCAGGAAATTATTCCCCTTTAGCCTTCTTAGAAGTCTTTGGCAGGAAAAGGACAGACACTCCCCCTAGTGTCCTACTATTTAGAGCAGAAAAAAGTTCAGTCTCTCTTTTTTGGACATTGGCTGTCATCTTCCTTGATTTGCCTCATGCATGCTGATTCCAACCTGCCTTTTAAAATCCTTTCCACCCCAACTGCTCCAAACTGATTGCACTGAAATGAAAGAGGAACTTCCCTGCAAAAGTCCCCTTTGAATCAGGAATGGGACTAATGGTAACAATCGCCTCTGAAGTTGTAGGACTTCAGCAGCCTACTCAGAAGCCTGGGGTGCCCAGCACTACAAAAAACAGGAACAAAAAGACTGATGCTGCTGGAAGAAGCTTACATTTGATATGTGAAGATGAAGGAAAATTTCCCAGAATCCAAGGGAAATGAAACCAGTGTTTGACTACACACTCATACTGGGATCTGAAATACTCCAGGAGTGTTAATAAACACACGTTTACAGGGCTAAGGAGAACGGATGTCCCTTGCTGTCCCTGTTAGTGCCAGTTGGCAGCATGTGCATGATGCTTTGCACCCTGCGTAATGCCCTGGGCTCAGGAAAAAGCTATTTTATTTTGTACTGTACAGTGGAGCTCCAGGGTTAGTTTTGATTTGCTTTTAACATTGTCTACTTCTGTGGAAAAGCTAAGCAAGTACTTTAGCCATAAATCCAACCCCCATGTCACTGGAAATGTTTTTGAATCTCCCAGTAAAGCCTGCTTGAGTTTCTCTTTGACACAAAATCTGGGACAAAAACAGAGAGTTTTGCATGCCTTTGTTGCAAATATCCAAAATTAACAATACCCCAATTCTTAACAGCTGTTCAGGTCAAACTTGCTTGTTTTTAGTATTCTGTTGCTGTAATTCTTTGTGTATCTGCAATTTTTGTTTAAGTCATGGGGTTAAGGAACAATTCTTTTTCGTACAAATACTCTTGTTCAGCTGTGGATGGACTGGTTTAGCTGTGGAAGTCTTTGTCCATTGCTGACTATTCACTGTGTTTCCATGTAGAAGTGCAAGGAACAGAAACATAACATAGGTGACTAATATCCAATTATCTAGGACAGGCTGGTGAAATACTGTAGCTGAGCGATTTATGGAATTGGACACTTCTGCCTTTGTTTGTCTCTGAGTGGGTGAGAACATAAGAGAAGTTTAGAGAATAGAAAAGCCCTGAACAAATGGCTTATTGACACCAACCTACAACTTCAAAAATTATAGGATAACTCTCAGAGGAATAAAAGAGAAGTAACTACAGACACTATCATGTAAGTGACAGCTAACTATCCTTGTTCTGGGAGATGTTTGCAGAACCCAGCTGAAAGTCTGCAAAATGATAATAAACATGAAATGGTGGACGTTTAACTGTCTCCAAAGTGTTTCAAACAGTAGCAAGTTTTAGCTTTCAGATCACCTTTGTGTCAGGGTTTTTTTCCTTGCTTTAGTGAAGATGGCAACACCTTCCCTCTCCTGCACGCTCTGGAAAGCTTTTCTTTCACCCTCGTCCTTTGCTCATCTGCTTAGCCCTGTAGGGAAGAGGGATAGATAGTGATTTCCAGAGCAGCCTTTTAACATCATTGAGCACCAACAGAGGTCAAGAAGTCAGTCTCCAGAAGTGGCTTTCAAGTAGCAGCAGCTCTCTGGCCCTTTGCAAAAATGTGCTCATGTCTCTACTCACACAGTGGAGTAGCAATGCTGTGGTGATGTTTGGGTCACCCAACTCACAAGCTGCTATGGCAACTGACTGAGCATAGTCCATCCCATCACGTGAGATACGGCAGTTTCTTCTGCTTTTTAGACAGCACTGAGCCACATAGGGATCAAATAAACCCAAAACTGGAAAGCGGGGTGAGCAAAAGGAATACTTAGAGCGGATTAGAGGCTTTTTGTTTCAAGAATTTCTGTTAATAAAGTCAGTATGTGATGGAAAAAACATTGCATGCTGCTTCAGTTGTAGATAAAAAAAGCAAGGAAACAGAAGTAGTATGACTGACAAGGTAAAAATGGTAGGCCTAAAAGAACTGGGAGGGGGATGCAGGAAGAGAAAAGGTAAAAGGAGCACATGAAATAGAGAAGGAATGAAGAAATGGAATATAGCAGAGAAGAGGTGGGTGTTAAGACGGATTAAATATTTAGTTCCAGTAAATATTTAACTTTGTATCTTCCTGGCTAACTTTCCAGAACATAGAGTGCTGGAAGGAGGGTTACATTCTGCATGAATGAGGAGCTTTGCTGTCAGGAGTCAATCAGCCTTCCCATGCTTTCTTTTTTCAGCCACAGAATAAAATAAAAAACCACTTCCTTGTGAGGGCATGGAGATGTTCAGTGTGAATAAATGCTTTGAATAACCTCAGGTGAGAAGAACAGCAAGTCCTTGCCAGGAGAAGGAGGCTGATGGAGCCACTCTCTTCCATCTCCCTGGGAAAGTGGTTCACTGCCTGTAGTGAAGCTCACAGTCCTGAGCAGGAGTCTGCTCCCAGGTTCATCTGCTTTCAGTTTGCTTTGAAGACAAGCAGGCATGAAGAAGTAGGACTGTTGTATTGCCATGAGGCTTTCATCTTCCAATTTTGCTGGCTTTCATTTGTTGCTGTTCTGCTCTCATCTGGCTGCAACTATTTCTCGATGCTTTGTATGCAGCCTCTCTGGATAAAATCTTACAGTGAGAACGCACTCTGACTGTAGCCATAATAACTGTGTCATTTACTTACCCAAATATATTCAGGAATGACACTGTTTTGTTTAGCAGATATCCACTGCTGCAAACCACTTGAAATCCATGTCATGCAGAGGCCCAGCAGTGTGTTATTTTAAAGGGGCACAATCACCTTTTCTGATTCTTCAGTTTAAATTTGCAGTATCCTTTCTTTCCTGCGCTTCCCCAGAGGGGACTCTTTGGGCACACTGTCACTTATGAGATATTGTCATTTAGGTACAGCAGAGACTTTCCAGGCCAGGCAACCTCATTATACTGCCCCTTGTGTAATGTGATTAAACTCTATTTTGAAAGTATTTAAGGCTTTCAGGTTTATAATTTGGAGCTATATTTAAACTGACACAAACTGCCACCAATTTTTTCTCACAAGTCACTGATGTGTGAAATACTTACTTCAGTCTTGTGTACTTGTTCTTCGTTTGGATCATCTACTCAAACTCTCCCAACTGTGAACGAGTGCCATCTCCCACATGTCTAGTTCATCATCCCATACCTCCTCCATACATCCCTTCCCACCTCTACTGGTGTAAACAGCACAGTAACGTCTTTTCCCATCATTTACCATGTTCATTGAAGGCTTTGAGAAAATATAATAGAGAGAGGCAGTTTTCAGCCCCAATTTTAACTTTGCAACAAACATATAGGTAAGAGATTTGGTCAATGTGTTTAAACTGTCTTCTGCTGGACTGTATATTTTAACTCTTTGCATAAGAACTGATAAGGGTATTGTCATGGTTTAACCCCAGCAGGCAACTGAGCCCCGCACAGCCGCTTTCTCACTCCCCTATGCCAGGATGGGGGAGAAAATCAGAAAAGTGAGAAAATTCATGGGTTGAAGTAAAGATGTTTAGTTAAATGGATAAAGCAAAAGCCATGCAAGAGAAAAGCAGAACAAGGAATTCATTCCCCACGCCACACGGGCAGGCAGGCTCAGCCATCCCTAGGACAGCCGGGCTCCAGCACATGGAACAGGGACTTAGGAAGACAAATGACATCACTCCCAATGTCCCCCTGGCTCCTTCCTCCTTCTTCCCACAGCTTTTTCTTTCTGAGCATAACATGATATGATACAGGATGTCCTTGGGGTCAGCTGTCCCAGCTGTTCCCCCTTCCAACTCCTTGTGCCCCCCAGCCTTCTTGCTGGTAGAGTGAGGAGCAGAAAGGCCTTGACTCTGTGTGTAAGCGCTGCTCAGCAGTAACTAAACATCTCTGAATTATCAACACTGTTTCCAGCACAAATCCAAAACACAGCCTATACTAGGTACTATGAAGAAAATTAACTCTTTCCTAGCCAAAACCAGCACAGGTATCCTCTAGAAATGAAGGTGGCCCACAGACTCCTTGTCCAACATGAGATATGAAAATAAAGCCAAAAATACCTGTTGAAACCTCTCTGAATTTGTCCTTATTTATCTTTGAAGTAAATTAAAGTTTAGAACTTCTCGTAGTGCTTATTGAAGACAGAGCCACCAAGCATGCACATGGGACACTGCACCTACAACATGCCAAAGCAAACAAGTGTCATACTGGGAAAAGATGTTGCCTCTGAGAAATCGAGTCTGTCCCTCTTGGTTTGCACTGAAGCTTTAATGCAGGATCCTTGTCTCTTGTGACTCATTTCCCAACACCTCTTCCCCTGCTGGAGAGGCAGTGGGGACGCAGTGAGACAAACAGTACCATCTCTGACTGCATCTCCTGGCCCTGCACCAGTTGTCCCTGAGCTTCTCTCCTCTGTCAGTTGCTTTGGTGCCTCTCATGTCAGCCTGCCAAAAAATGGATGGTGCCCCAGTGGAAACAATCCTGCATGCAAAGTAAGTCTCCAGGAAATGCGTTTTCTAAGCTGCAGGCTTAATATCTCAGTTTACTGTGTGTGACTAAACCACCTGTTGGCAGTGGGTACCTGCACCTTTTTCACATTACCAATTATCACTCCCCACCCCACCCCAAAACACATATACAAGCCTCCTTGAAGGGGGAAGAAAGTAAATTTTTTTGCAGATGATACTCTGAAGTCCTGTCCCTCTGAGGGGCTTGGGATCTTTAAATCCTGGTAAGCTTCCTTTTCTATGATGCTAAGGGTAAGACTTTTCACCTGCAGCCTACTTTTTCATTTCTGAAGCCACTAGCTGAGGTGCTTCTGTGCCACGGTATAGTTTACAGCAGCAAGTTATTTTTTGCTGATGATTTTTCTGACAATTATTTCCCGCCCCCCCCCCCCCAAGGTTTTTTCCCTTTCATGATGCTTTTATGTCCTTTCTTCTGTTTTTTCTTTTGGCAGTTGCATTTTGCTGTGAGGCTTCATTAGCATAAAGATAGTTTTGATGTTTGTTAGATATTTGGTTTGTGCTTCTGTTAGCCATCACAATAGGACCCTGGGAAAAGCTGGGAAAGGGATCTCTAGCACTCATGTTACGGGGACAGTCTTTATATAAACTTGAAATTAATTTTAAAAAAGGAACCAAGTGGCAGGAGGTAAGTGTTGTTATCCAAATGAAAGCCCAGGGAACCATTCAAGGAATCTTGCAGCAAGGTTGGGAGCTCAAGTGGGTACTTGTGGGCCCTGGGGTGTTTTCTTGTGAAGACCAAGTTCCTGCATGTCAGCTGAGCCATGGGAACTGGCCACACACCAGCACGGTTGTACAGCTTGGAGGGAGCTTTAAAAGGGGAGAGCAGCTTTGGGTGACTCCAGCACTAGTATTACAGAAAGGAATGGATTTCTGTTTGAATCGGATAACTTTACAGATAGCTTTCCCATGCACTTTGAGAGAAGACAATGGGTACTTGTCTACATAACCTTCCTTTGGGCTTCATCTGGCTTCTCCCCTGAGCTCAGGGCTTGCTGGGCACTAAAAGACCCCAAATCACAGCCTGACCCTTTTACAGTTCTTGACCAGGAAGAAGGACTTCCCATATAGGTACTAGGCTCAGCCAGTGCTTGTCAAGGGGCTATGAGGATGGCAATCGACTATTTGTGTCTTTAAGTCAAAATCTGTCCTTCCTCCTCATTACTCCTCAGTCTTACTGGGATTCCACCTGGCATCTGGGCATTGTTTTAAGCAAAAGTTTGGGATTGGACAAAATTACTGGCAAAAGAGCATCACTGATTTGGGGTAAATTTTATTCACGCACTCTCACTCTCCCTCCTCAATCGTCATTGCCACCAGTATTGCAAGAGCAGCAGCCCAAAATTTACATGTATCTTGTGAACTGTACCACAAAAAACAAGTGACTGTGAGTGATTAAAGTGCTCTGGAAATAAATAGTGTTCAGGGTTGTCAAACTGGGACTATTCAGGACAACCATATAAGCATTAATGAAGAAAAATAAATCTGCTTTTCTCAAAAGCCTATGAATTCTATTTATTTTCCATCATGAGGAGGGAGAGAAAAAGGATCACAAATCGGTCTCATTCAGCTGGAAATTTTGCCTTAGTTTCTGTATTTCTGTGTTTTTCTTTTTTCTTTTTTTTTTTGTCCAGAAATTGAAATTGTCAGGCCAACAATTTAAAGAGTTTCTAGTTAATCTTCCTAGATTTACTGTACCAGGAGAGGATTTTTCTGCAACTTTTGTTACAATCTGGCAACATCACAGTTTATTAACATTTTAGATATGGTGAAGACACATGAGCCAAGTTTTTATCAGGAGGGTTATGATGGATTTATGGTGGGATAACAGAAAACAGAGTTTAGACCATTTATTTCTAAACTGGGATTTCACTCAAAACACTCCAAAGCATTTCGCTGTAATCATAAGGCTCCTTCTAGGGGTGCTAAGCAATCCCCAGAGAGACTCTCATTTTGATTTACTTTGAGTGTAAAGTCTTCAGGGCAGGTGGCAGATCTTGATCTGTGGCCTCTTGAGATAAATCCGCATTTTCCACTTCGAACTTCAGTTTGAAGCCAACTTGCAACATTAAGGTCCTTTATTTTTGCTTTATCTTTTCACTTTAGATTTTTATTCTGTTAGCTGTTGGGTACCATATGTTCTGTAGTTTTTTATTTCTTCATATGGCTGATTTGGCTGTTTCATTAAAAAAAATTAAATAAAATGTAAACCTATCTTGCAGCTTAGGGCGCTGCGAGATTGTGTTATTATTACTCATTTTCTTTTTTCATCTGGAATCTTATGGCTGTCAGCAAAACCAACAGCCTTTCCCAGCATTAAATCTATTTTCACTGAGTACTTTTGTATTGTATTTACAGAAATCTGTCTTGTATATTTTCCTTTAGAAAACAACTTAATGCTTTCTTAATTTGGCTCTAAACACTGAACTGACTTTCTTACTGCTACTGCCTTTGACAGTTCTGTGATATGTGGCTTCTCTGCATCAGAAAGTTGATGACAGATGATTCTGAAGAGTCACAAAGATTATTTTAAAGGTCTCAGTGAGAAGGGGATGGGGGGAAATCAGACCTTTAAGTTTATCAGAGGAGAAGATGGAGACTTGCTTTGGTTACAGTATGTAAGTACCCACACAGAGATGTAACACAAGGGAATAAAATCTTTTTCAAATAACCAGAGAAAAAAGGCTAAACTATAGAAAAATACAAAAGAGAATTACAGCATCTATTGTAATAGCAGTGGGAACCATCTACCCAGGAAAACAGTAGCCGCATCAACTTTAGATGAGGACTGACTGTGTTTTGGAAAGAAAACTACTAATTAAGAGCAATACACAAGAAAAGACAGTGTCATGGTTTAACCCTAGCTGGTAAGTCATTGGATCTGTTTATGCAGATGCGTCCAAGTGGTATCTCCTGCTGGTTTCATCAGGATGAGGCTTTCAAGCAGTTTGGAGCACAGCCTCTATGTCAGGACTGTGTAGGTCAATGTTGACAAGTGGCTTTTGCCTAATTACTTTCTGAGAAAAGCACTAAATCCTGGAGGAGCTCCTAGGACCATGTAAATCCAGCCCCACTAGTTAATGGGCACTCTCCTTCCCCTCAGCCCTCTGAAATACTTACTGTATGTCTTGTCACAGGAAAAATTCAGTACTGAAAAGTTGGGCAGCTTCTGATCTAGGTGATGAAATGGTCCTTTTGAAACTGTTTGTTAACCACAAATGCACACAGGTCACTTGAAATCCTTCATGTTTTCACCACCTTCAGGGCATTCATTAATAATAGTTGTTATTCCCATCAGTAAGGATTATCTATTCTGATCTGGTTCAGAGAAGAATAGATAGAGATTTTGTTTGGGTGAAGTACCTCCCTGGTAGGGCTATATTACAATGGCATGGTTGTACCAAATAAAAAGGTTCATTGCAGTTCTTTATCCTGTCTGTAGTCTGGCCCTGAGTTCCTACTGAAGATGCAGCTGAAGAGCAATGCTGGTTCCCCTTCCCTTGATCAAAATACAGCAGCGTTTGCTAACCTTAAACAGATGCATGAGCCAAAGTGTATGGATCTAACTCCTGAGCTGAATGAGTTGGTTACTGCTGTAATCAGGTTCCCGGTGTGAAATCTGTGTTTTGTGGTAGTTGGTTGTCTTCCTGGACTGGAAGCTGGCCCTGGGATAAGATTAGGACTGTTCTTCAGCTGAAAAGAAGAAAATGGAAAAAAAAAAAACAAAACCAACAAACCATCAAACCCCCAAAACTGGAGATGCAAGTGGAATGTCACTTGCATTTACAGTGCATCCAGACTTACATAGTAGAAAAGTAGGGGTAGACCTTCAAAGCAGCTTTGGTACTGTTGTTTTAGGATCTTCTTTTGCCTCACACACACATAATCAAAATCATTACCTAAAATCCTAACCTTGATTAAACCTATATCCTGGATTGTTTTAAGCAGTTATAAAGCAGCAAAATCATTCAATTTTATTTAATCTTTCTGGTCCAGCCAACTTTAAATCTTCAGAAATCATGACCAGTTGGATTGAATTTATATTGCCATTCTGAGTTGTACTAAGGTTTGCAGAATCATGTTTTTCAGCTTTTCTTTCCAACTTTTCAACTTCTACAGTTGATATTTCATATAAGGAAATACACTTTCCTTATTCTTATCAGCAATCTTTAGAACTGGGGCATTTAACTGGGTTTATAACACTAAGAAATTTCTAATCAAATCTGGAGAGCAGGCGATTTTGCCACTTGACTACTTTTCAGTGCGTTACAAGTAGCAGAATAGCCTATGGTCCAGAAAGTGATCTAAAGCCAGAGGATATTGTAACTTACTTTATGCTCCTAAGTATTGATCTAAAAAACTTGCTTAGAAAGACATATTTAGTTTGGATTTACAACACATCTTGTATCACTGATATAAACACTCTTTAACCTTCGTGAAATAAGCAGTGTTCATTCACATCTTTAGCCTCAGTTGTCAAGGTTCATAAAAAAGAAGAAATATGGTTTACATACATATAGGTCTTATTGAAAAACAGGAATCACCAAGCCTGTATTTTGTAAATATATTCTTCAAAAAAATCTGTTTTGTTTTTTCCCTGAGCCAGATATTGTAAGTGTGAGAAGCAATGGCAGAAATACACCCAAATATTAGAAACACTGAAGATCCATATACTCTTTATTCCCAGTTCCTGTATCAGTTTGTCCCAACGCATGTCTAGGAAATCCTGTTATTGGATTATTTGATAGAGAAACAGAATCTCATTTCAATTCCATAAGTTTCCAAGTATCACTGGATAAGTACTTCCAAAGCTGAAAGCCAAAGAGGAGAAGAGGAATTAAATATTACTTGGAAGAGACAAAGATATGAAAAAATGGACTCTGTAGTCCATTAAAGTTAATAGTCAGGGCTAACTGTTTGGGATGCAGGTAAAGATAAACACTGCAATCTTAATATGGAAAACTACCAAGAATAACTGGGGGGAAACATACTGCTGGGAGAGGTATGTGAAATACTATGCTTCGATAGTCAACCACAAATGATCTGTTTGTTCAAGTAGTGGAAACTGGGATAGAAAAACTCAGGATGAAGGAGCTGCTACATGAGTAGTTCTAATGAAACACAGCAGATGTTTCCCCAGATGTTTATGCACAAAATAGTGTTTTCATGCTGTTTTCATATGATGAAAGAACATACACAGCATTTCCTAGTTATTAATTTTTCAATCTGAGAATGCATTTTCAAGGAGCCATTTTTTGCTCTTCAAAGCAAATGACAGTAGGCATTAAGGAAAATAGACCTGTTGGGGAAAACACACTTCCATGTTTTGTTCCTTAAAAGGTAGTTATTTCAGCTGTTCTTCTACGGCACATTAAGTTTCCATTCTTGCAAAAACGTACACAGGTGGTCCCCTTGCATTTGTCTGTAAAGTTAAGCACTGGTCTATGTCTCCCCAGAATCAGACCTTATACATGTCTTAGTCTACATATCTACTGAAACATTTAAGGGGAAAAAATGTATCTTTAAGTATTTTAAAATTAATGTAATATTTATGATAAGAGGGTTTTTAGCTCTGTGCTATATTACAAAGAAAAAAGTATCATCATTTGTACAACATGGCAAGAGACAGAAAATATCCATGGAAATAAAGAAGCTTGCAGTAAAAATAAATATGTATAGAAATTAACACAATTGTGTCTGAAAGATGATATGCAGGAGGGAGAACCTGAGTATATCTTTAGGGTAAAAGGTGATGATCTTCTCTAGAGAACTTCAATGGGTCAGACAGTGTGATAATAGTGCAATCATTATAGTTGTCTGGTCATGTACAAGTAGCAATGTTTAGGGTTCTTTCTGTTCTTTAGGTGAGTTTTACTTCAAAATTGACAATACAATCCACACTATCCTAACTGGTAAAATAGGAAATATTAATGGATTCATAGTCGAGGCCAAAACAATTGTAAGAAGCAGTATCTCAATCTCCTGCTTTGTGAAAGAAAACCGATAAAATTGCATCAAATACCCAGAAATTTACTGAATTAGCTTTGGACATACTAATAACTACAAATAAATAATTTTGCTTCAGAAGTCACTATTTTGTCAGTGAAGCTGCTTTGCATACTGCTACACCTGAGTTGATGTTTTCATTGAATGCAACTTCTTTCAAATAAACCTTAGACTGCATTTTTCATGTCCAGTCAGCAGAGCAATTTCTGTACTTCTGGTTCCATTTGGATGGGGTCATGTAAAGTCTTTCAGATTTAACTTGTTTCAACCACTTGACTTCGATCTGCTAGTGTACTTGCCAATTTGAAAAAAAAGGAGATTAAAAGAAAAAGCAATTAACAACTGTGTACCAGTAGTACTTTAGAGTCAATGTCCAGCTTCAACAATGCATTATGCTAGATATTATTCAGTGGACATTTAGACAGCTGAATGAGTTGAGCAAATGTGTCTCGGTGAAGGACATCAAAGATATAGTCATGTATATGTGTGTACATATGTATGGGGGCTCTCCTGCACTTGGTTATAACAATGCAACATGAAAATAATTATAGGAAAAAATCCATCTAACCCTATCTTCTATTTTGCAATGTGTCCAAGGGTATATACCTAGAGGTATATATTGACATATGGTGATACTAGTTTCATCGTCCAGGCTTTAGCCCTCTGCCTGTGTTACCTTCTTCTCTACAGCTGATGGTCTGTCTCTGTGATGCTCATCTTGCTTCCAAGTTTTGAAAATGAGGATGGATCAATTGTTTTGTACAGTTTCTGGAACAGCTATGATAAGTGATCATTTTCCTTCCTCCGAATATTGCAGACTGCCTAAGAACTGTCTACTTTTCACAGATGACAAATAATGTTCCATTTTATTTGCAATCATTGCAGGACATGCCCTTTTTCAATGTTTCATAAGTGAAACACAGAATTTCTGGGCTTAGATTTGGTCTGTCCTGGAATGCCAGCTGACCTTTATCTGGTGCGATTTGTGCTCCAGCTATCATTCTGTTCTTTTGCCTTTGCACTTTGCTCTCTCTTCTGGCCACTGAAAGTGAAGAAACAGGTCTCTATATCCTTTTCTGATTTCGAAGTATCTTTCACTAGCAAGAAGTCAAACCCCATGTTAACTAAAGCCCTGAAGGCCAACAGAGCTATGCAGTCTATTCAAAGAGGACAAATTAAATAGTAATTAGAGATGAAAGCCTTGTTATGCTTATGTAACCCATAATAGCACAATTTTCCCATGACTTGCTGCTTACAAGATAGCTGACCTTCTAACAGTTACCCACTTTACAAATCTGCACAATGTGCTTTTAATTAAAAATTTGCCTTTGAAACTAGGTCCAAATGAGTTATCCTTCAAAACAAAACAATGAAATAGGACCCATCTTTCTGATTTTACTCTGAACCAGATCCTGCATATTTTTTTCCCATCGTAAACAACATTCCCTTCGGTGTCAACCCGCTAAAACAAAGCGGTAAGCTGAAAGTTGGTCTCACCTGAAATAACAGTGACAAGAAAGGCTGCTTCCTTGCTTAAAGTCAATTAGCAATCATGTAAGGCCTTCCTTCAAAGATGGAGAGAAAGATGGAAACATGATAGTGATTTGTAAGATTTTTTTTTACTTTCTCAACCTGCCTCGAAAGATTCTGATTTTTTCCAATTGCTGATCACCAGGAGATATGGGCATGGGAGTGGGGATTCGAGTTTGTCAAATAGGGAAATAATGATGGAAAAAAAGAAAAGGGATGAAGTTTGAGAAGAGCATCCCAGCAGCCTCTGGTAAGGGTACATTGCACTTTTCAGAGGTATTTGCAACACTAAGAGCCATCTTAAAAAGTAGATAACGAGACACAAGCAGGTCCAGAAAAATGAAGGAGGTGCAAAAGATACAAAGTAACTTTTGAGTGAACAGCTATCAAAGTGCATTAGATTTATAAGGTTTTTTCCAACTGAGAAGAAAATAGGCTAGATTAGTTATACATTTCATGTTGTATACATTTAGAAGTAGTAATGAGAGAGCATCTGCATAGGCCATATGAGAATCTCCAATATTTGTCCCAAATGAACAGTGCCTTAGAAAACAGCAGGTTTTCTTCCTTGTTATAAGTGAAACTTCAAGGTCACATCGCAAAGCACCTTTCTGTACTGCACACTAAAAACCTATTGTGATAATTGTAATTTAAGCAGAGAAGAAGTAGGAGTTAGGTGGAGTAGCATTATAAGGAGCAATAAGCAGTGTCAAAAGAAATTTAAGGCAATGTACTTAAATCCTTTTCCCTTTTCAATTAATTTAATCTAAATTCAATTAACTGAATTGGAAAAAACAAAATTTTAGGAATAAAACCCAGTTTGCAAGATTAGGCTGTGGAATCACTGCCTACACTCAGAAACAACTAGGACCTGAGCATAAATTAATTTCTGCCCTGCCCCCCCCCCCCCCCCCCCCAGTGGCTAAGAGGTCCTATGTAGCAAATATTTTTTTTTTTTCCATGAAAAAAGTGTCTGAAATTGCAAAATTCTAACAGTAGAGCAGCACTTTTAGTGCTGGTCAGTGGTATAAACATCTGAACTTCTTGAGCAGTTTAGAGAGATCTCAATCAGGGAGCATCGATCAGGCTGAGTCACATAGGAATTCATAACGATATGCAACCACCTCCTACGCTCATGAGAAGGGTCTTTTCTCATCATGCCCTACTATAAGAGGGTAAAAGAAAAGTTGTAGAGGTGTTACTATTTTCCGTTCTGTAATATGCCAAAATGGAAATATCAAAATATCATTGTGACATTTTTCTACAGATTCAGAGATCAGTATTTAGCTGAAGTTCCTAAAAAAAAAAAAAAAACCCAAAAAAAAACCCCCAAAAAAAACCCCAAAAAACAACAACAAAAAACCCCAAACAAACCAAAAAAAACTTCCTGTGTTCTTCTGAGAGATGGAAACTACAAAAACTACAGTTGAATCCCACATGGCAGTTGTTACACCACCATTTTCTTTCTTTCCTGTTAAAATACTACTCCAAAACTTAATCAGTCTTATCGTATGAAATATTTTGTTATCAGCTCAAAGGCAGATATGGACAGTTAAATCCAGTTGTTCTTGTTCCAAGTTTGGTTTTTTAGCTTCAAAAAGTTTCTTTCCCTGGATTTTTTTCTGCTGAGGTAGTGATAAGAGGACAATCACATCTCTTCTTGGCCTTCCTTTTTGTTGTCGTACCAAGGCTGGTTTTCCCTCACTCCTTCATCCCACAAGAGGGTTCTCAGTCCCTCTGATCAAAACAGTCTTTTCTTACACCTCTTCAAGATGCAGTCTTTCTTGACCATGAATGAAGACATTTGAACACTGCATTATATAAATTATATATATATTATATAGAGCCCCTTATACCAGGGCTTTAAGTTTTCTTGAGTCTACTAGAAATAGGTTTTGGTTATTGCATTCAGCTTCCTTGTTGCTGGCATCACACCAGCATTTCACAGTCACCCTGCTATCAGCTGCACTACACCACTGTTCTTTCTCACTCATTTCCAACTGGTAAACCCACATCTTGCCACAGAAACACCTATGGTCAGTCTCTAAGTATGCAATCTTACATTTTCTTCTATTAAATTCCTTTGAGCTTTCTTTTAATTCCAGTCTTCAAGGTCATGCACCTTTTAGGATATGGTCCTGGTTTTTCTGTTAATAGAAGATGGCCTCTAGCTGCATGTCATTGAAAAACTGAATTTAAAGTCTCATTTTGTGCCAGCTCATAAAAACCATGACATTAGATGAGACTTGATGACATTAGGAGACTCCATCAGTAACTTCTTTACTAGCTGTCTGTTGCCATCTCCCCTTTACCTGGTGTCTTCTCACTACAGAGTTCTGGTAGTGTCTTGATGTCATAGCATGAGATGCTATACCCACACTCAGCTAAACTAAATTGGAACACTTTTCCTGAAATATCTCTTACTTTTCCAGAGAAAGGTATCAAGTTATTCTGGCATAATCTACCCATGATAAATTCAGCTTGCATTTTATCTTATTTTTCATGTATTTCTATTTCTTCACTTACCATACATACATTCCAAAGACTTCCAAAGTTTCACACAGTCTAAAAGCCAGCTTTTCTATCATAATAAAACTTTCTGTTTAGGGAAGATTTAGTATCAGATGCATCATCAGCCACAAATTTAGTGAAAATCCTTGCTCGCAGAGCTTTGGGTATTTTTCAGAAGACTAGAACAGAGATTATTTGAATCTTCAGCTTTACATGAAATTTTCATATTCCTCAGGATGCTAATTTACTCCTTCTGTCTGGGTCTTCTGTGTTTTCCAAGCTGTGCAGTAAACACTTCAAACAGATTAGTCACTTAGCTCATGACATAAAGTAGGCTGGAAAATGACAGTTCTCCACTGATTGTGAGGTGCTTAAGGATACAATAAAAAGAGCTTTAGACATGGAAATTGTTCTGTTCATTGGTGAATCATAGTCCTTTGAAAGGGTTCTGGCTGAAGTGAGTATATGATGGCTCTGCAGCATATCTGCTTTTAAATTTGTACTGTGCTCCATCTTTATTGATATGGGCAAGCAAATATTTTGTGAAATAACTTCATATTATTGTGGTCCACACAGTAAAGCATTTAATAATACTTTTTTAAAAAGCCTGTATGTGGATGTCCAAATTGGGTTTCTAAGTAAAAATAACAAATTCATACCCAGGCAAGTAAAAGAATCTGTATTACTATTTCTAAATATCTGCATAATTCCCACAACATGACAGTACCAACTGTTTTACATGATTATGAGCAGATCCCTACTTTTCATCAGGTGACTCAGCAGCAACAGTGTGTACTTTTAGCAAGTACACATGCAAGTACATGCAAGGTTTCCAACTCATCAGAGTATGTATCTGCTGCTATAGCATTTGCATAGCTGAAACTTGCCATTAGAGCTTTTGGTGACTTTTTTTTTTTTTCTCCCCTTTTTTCTTCCTTCTGAGAGGCTCCAGTTGACTTTGGGAGACCCTGAGGACCAGATGCACTGAGGCAGCATAGGTGGCAGATACTTCATTAGGTACTGCAAAAACTAAAGATCAAATTCTTTATTCACTACCTGTTTTCTACTGCATCCCAGCTGCAGCAAGTGACGCAAAACCAGCAGCTATGAATGCTAGTTTACTCAAGTATGAAAGTAGCTTTCTGCCAAAATTGTTTCCCAGTTCAAAGCCTTTTTTGGGGGGTGGGAGGTGGAGGGCTGCCTGTAGAAACAGGTGTTATTCTACATGCATTGGTGGTTCTCTACAGTTTTATGGCAGCTTTTACCATCTTTGAAAGCTCAATCATCATCCATAGGCAGTCAGAAACAACTTCTAATGTCTCGTAGTTCTCTAAGTGTCCTAGAGTGAAGTTAATTTAGCCCAGGCCATTTGAAGACATTTAATGTACAAAAGAACAGCTGAGTCTCTTCCTTTCTTATCGCGGGCTGAATCTTTCCTGTATGTTATAATGCTCCAGTACAGGAAAATACTATTTAATGGCAAAATGTTTCTGAAAGTTTTCTCAGAACATTTTGTCCCACAACTTTTACAAAATATTTAAACTTTTTTTATTTCCACAAAGTTTGAAATATTTGAATTTCCTGTCTAACATGAGAACTTGTTCAACTCTGTGCAGTGCTGAGCATGACTAACTGACGTCCATCCATTTTCCTGTGTCAGGAATGTATGAAAAACCCAAAGATGTGAAGACAACTATGAGAACAGGCCTCAAAAAGTCAGTGTCTCAGCTGTTCCATGACCGGTCAGTGTACACAGGTCTTTGTTCTCAGTCATGTCCAACCAAAAAGTTCCTGTCTCACATCACAATTCATCACTATTGACCCTGAAAGTTCAAAGACATACTTTTTTTATTATTAAATTTTGTCCTGGTGAGTATGCTATTATCAGGCTAACTTCAGTTCCCTTCAATCCATAGAAGTGAGGTTGAAAAGAGAGAACACAGATCATTATAGCATTATAGACTGAATCAGTTTGAATGAAAACTTTGTCCTGACCACTCTTTAAAGCAGGGTAACAAACACTCTTTTTTCATAGTTGGGAGAAGATGATTGTATTTAATTCCTTCAGTTTCTTAATTTAGATTAGTATTTATATTCAGGTGATTTTAAACCCATGGTGATAACAAATTATAAAAGATAAAAAGCTGAAATGTTAAACACAAATGTATCAATATGCCTGAAGATGAAATCTCAAAATCTGAAACTGAAGAGGGTTTGGTCTGAACTGCTTTGCTCTTGCTTTTCATCTTATACAGTAAAGCAAAATTGTTATGTTCTGCAAGAAAAATTAGGGGAAAGAAAAGAAAGCCACTTGATTGTCTCTCTGGAATAAGATAGGAATCATATAAAGCAGCTCTAAAATTGGAAGATTTATTGAAATATACTGATGCAGGCAGGGACAGCAAAGTACTAAACTCACTTTAGAAGAAAAAAAATGCCAGACATATGTAAATCTTGCATATATCCTATCATATTTCTCCTACATATGTTCAAGCAATGAGCTAAATTCATGTGCTGCAAATACACCTTATCAGTTCCTGGCAGTGACTCTCTTTTTGGCAGAAACTGTACTCCACACCTGAGTATTCTGGAATATGCTAATTTTACAAAACAAAACAATGGTCATGAGATCATACCTCCTTCCTTCCTTCCTTCCCTGCAAGTCAGTTTTAACCACTGAAGCCTAGTAGAAGTCTGCAGCATCAAAACACTACAGCACTCTTTAATTACCTCTTTCTCAGCTCATTACTTGGGGCTCAGTGCCAATGTGCTGGAGAACATCAACTCCGGGGAAAAAAATAATATGGAGGATTGAAAAGGGAAAGAGCAAATCTGTACATACTGACAGGCACATTGGAGAAAGAAGGTCAGGAGACAAGCAGGACATAAAGAACATAGAAAACAAAAACCAAAACAGGTTTGCAGTTGACAGCAGGTCACTGGTCCTTTTGCTACTCTGTCCACGCATGCAAATAAACTTTCTGGAAAATGGGGGAAAAATAATTGAAGCATTGTTTTTCTGTGTTTACCAAGCTCCCATGTGAAACAACATGTCATTTTGACTGCACCAATAAGATGGAAGAAATGGGTGCTGCCTGTGATGAAGTAGCAAAGGCCCTCACAGCAACCACAAATACAGCAAAAAAAGTTAGGTAGTAACCTAGGATAAAACAAATATAGGTAAAATAAAGGAAAAAGATGACAAAGATCTTGGAAGTGTCACTACAGTCTTTTAAAAGGAAATTGAAAGCAGAATTTCATTCACAAATGGAAGATACTAGCATGAAAATGATATTTGCTTCCTAAACGCCTCTATAAGCAAACTACACAAATCACTGATAAACTGCTTGGAACTACTGATTAGACCATATGCTCAACAAGTTAAGAGGAGGGATTAAAAGGTGTGTGGTGCCTGCGTGGCCGGGGCCTGTCGTTGTGGGCTGCCGGGCGGCTCCTGTGAGCAGGTGCCAGCAGGTTCCCCCGTGCCCGATGGCGCCAAGGCCAGCCGGCTCCCAGCCGGGCCCGCCGCTGGCCACGGCCCAGCCCAGCGGCCACGCTGGCACCGCCTGGGGGGCGCCGCTTACACCGGGGACAAGGGACAGATCCTGCGGCAGCGCCAGGCGCCGGAGCAGAGGTGCCCCCCACCCGCGGGGCAGCCCCCGGCCAGGCAGCCCGTGCCCCCCGGCCCGGCCCGGGGAGCCCCGGGGGAGCAGCTGCCCCCCGCAGCCCGGGGAGGGCCCCGGGCAGGAGCGGGCCGTGCCTGAGGGCCGGCACCCCGCGGGGGGGTGAGGAGCCGCCCCTGAGGGGGCAGGAGCGGCAGCGGCAGCGAGTGCGGGACGGGCCGCAGCCCCGCGCCGGCAGGCAGAGCCGGCTGGGGGGAAGGGGTGGCGGCACTGGGGGTTGTTTCTCCTGCCCCGCTCTGGGCTGGCTGGCAATCAGTGCCGCCGGTGTCCCCGAGCGGGGCCGGTGCTGGCCGTGAGGGCACCCGCTGAGCGATCTCCCCCTGCCCTCACCCCCAGCCTGTCGGTGCATTTTCTCTGCCCGGCCCAGCTGAGGAGGGCAGGGACCGAGCGGCTGGGGGGGCACCCGGCGCCCAGCCACGGTCAGCCCAGCACAAAAGGTCATTTCGCATCCTGGAGAATGATTTTGGTGACTTACTGTTATTTGCCTATTTGTATTGGTTTGGCTGTGGGTTTGTGGAGATCGTGAGGTGACTGTAAGCACATAGGTATACATGCTTAAGCAGCAGCATCTTCCAGAAATCGTGCAGAAATTACCTCTAATATAAGCAGAGCTTTTGTGCAAACCCTACTCTTCTCTGAAAAAAAGATTGGTTAAACATCAGCAAAGGCACGTGTAGCAAAGGAAACACGAAGCTTGTAATTAAATCTGACAGTAAGTAAAATTAAAAGCTTCCACCATACACCATTAGCAAAGAGATGTTTAAATGAACAGTCAGCTGTTATGAGGAGTTGCAAAGTGATGCAGTAAATAAGAAAAAGATTTGTAAGGTGGGAGAGGAATTTAATGCAATTCTCCAGAACAAGGAAAAGACCTAAGGAACTTTTTCCATTTATTCCGGAAGAATCTGGATCAGACAGTGTAGCAGCTGAGAAACTCATCTTCTATATTATTAGAGTATTTCAGAGATGCCATAAAAGCCAAGTAATTAATGTGATTATGGTCAGTTGTGTACAAAAGCAGATCTGAAGCTTATACAAACAGCCAAATATCTGCACTGAATTAATTAATATTGAATCACAAGCCACAGGGTTAGAGGACAGGGAAGCTATGAGGATTTGCTAGCTTCTATCCTTGTAGTGAGTATCTGTTTCCAGCAATATCACGTATTAAACAAGATTTACCCAATGCACTTTAGTATTATATTCGCCTTTATTATCTAGAAAAATTGATAATCTATCCTGAAGGTCAGCCATGCTCCCCAGGCTTGTAGCTCCGAAATTTTCACCCCTGGGTCTACAGCTGATCTTTGCTATCTCTATGAAACTCAGCTCAAAGTCATAAGTGAAGGTAATAACAACTGATAATGCTATAATACATGAATACATTTCATAACATCATAAAGAAATTCATCATGGTATAAAGTTATGGCAGAGTGTCATAACTTTAATAACATCTATAAATGCCTTTGTTCCTTTACGTTCATAATTAAGCTAACTACTGTCAGTGCAGTAAGTGAAGAGGTCAAAGGAGCTTTATTATTTCCATTTCATCCTGTTTCTCTGCTCTGTGATTCAGTAACCTTTGCACAAATGCTGAAGTGCTAAATATGCATTTCACCTTTTCCCAGTTGTAACGTATTTCAAAATTAGTGTCAAATGTAGTTTAATATCTCCAGTAACTCTTGCGTGTCTGAGTCACAACAGATATTTCACTCTCTTTACATTTGCTAAAGACCATCCAAGTTTAATGTGGTTGAATCTTGATGCATGAGCCAGTGACCAGAAGAATTTTCCAGGATCTTGTCAGACTTGAATTCTGAAATTACCTGTACAAATGTAATGCTGGAAGGGGAATATTTGATTATACTGCCTATTTGCGTAGAATTTCTTTATACAAAATGTAATCAAAATTACAACACTCACCCACACTAGGTGTGTTCTTACTGTGAACTGTTGTCAATGATGTTTGCTGAGTTTAGTACTGCTATAAGTATTTGTTGACAAGTTAAGTGGTGAGCCTTGCTGCCATGAAAGGCAAGGGGAGAGGTTTTGCTGCTGGTTCAGTGGCGAATCTATCTACATGCCCATCAGCCTCATCTCCATCCCTGGGAAGGTGATGGAACAGCTCATCCTGGAGATCATCTCAAAGCACGTGGAGGAAAAGAAGGTCTTCAGGAACAGTCAGCATGGATTCACCAAGGGGAAATCATGCCTGACCAACCTGGTAGCCTTCTATGATGGAATGACTGGCTGGGTAGATGAGGGCAGAGCGGTGGATGTTGTCCACCTTGATCCCAGCAAAGCTTTTGGCATTGTCTCCCACAACACCCTCACAGGCCAGCTCAGGCAGCGCGGGTGAGGTTGGTGGGCAGTGAGGGGGGTCGGGAACTGGCCGAATGGCAGAGCTCAGAGGGCTGCGATCAGCGGCGCAGAGTCTGGCTGGAGGCTGTAGCCAGCGGCGTTCCCCAGGGTCACTGCTGGGTCCAGTCCCATCCTACTCACTCACCAGTGACCTGGGTGAAGGGCAGGGAGCACCCCCAGCGAGTTGGCTGGTGACACAGAGCCGGGAGGAGCAGCTGATGCCCCGGAGGCTGCGCTGCCGCTCAGCGAGGCCTGGGCAGGCTGGAGAGTTGGCGGAGAGGAACCTCATGGAGTTCAGCCAAGGCCAGTGCCAGGCCCTGCCCTGGGGAGGGACAGCCCCAGGCACCAGCACGGGCTGGGGCTGCCCTGAGGGGATCCTGCCCCTGCCCTGCCCCGGTGAGGCCGCCCCTGGAGTGCTGTGGCCAGGGCTGGGCTCCCCAGTTCCAGAGACAGGGAACTGCTGGGCAGGGGCCAGTGGAGGCTACGAAGGTGATGAGGGGACTGGAGCATCTCCCAGATGAGGAGAGGCTGAGGGAGCTGGGGCTGTTTGGGCTGGAGAAGACTGAGGGGGGATCTCATCCAGATCTACAAATTTCTTAAGGGTGAGTGTCAGGAGGACGGGGCCAGGCTCTTTTCAGTGGCGCCCAGCGACAGGACAAGAGGCAATGGGCACAAACTGCAGCACAACAAGTTCCATCTGAATATGAGGAAGAACTTCCTTATGTTGAGGGTGACAGAGCCCTGGCACAGGCTGCCCAGAGAGGCTGTGGAGTCTCCTTCTCTGGAGACATTCAAAACCTGCGTAGTCATGACTGTGCAGCCTCCTCAAGGGGAACCTGCCTTAGCAGGGAGTTGGACTATTATGATCTCCAGAGGTCCCCTCCAGTCCTGACAAGTCTGTAATTCTGTGCTATCTGTCCTCCACAGAAATTAAAAACAAAATAAATAAATAAATAAATAAATAATAATAAAAAGAGAGTACTGGAATTGCTATTATCAGCATATCAATAATTATTAAATATTAATGAAATTTGTGTCAAAGTTAAAGATAGTGGAAGTCTGTGATATGGAAGACAAGTTACTAAATATCTATTAGTGCACATTGTCTAGAAAAAGCTATTTTGTGAAGTCAGTGTCACTAAAATGCCAGTTATTTCAGTAATTTCTTTTTTAATCCTCCAGAGCTGAGAATGTCACTGTGTTTTCTACTGTATCTTCTCAAAATTTCCCTGGGGTTATCACTTTCCAAGAGTTTAGCTAACTAAATGTTCTATTATACACCCTTTAAAATTGAGGTTAATTAGCCTTTGGAACAGCTTACACCAAAAAAAATATTATCACCTGAGTTCTACCTTAGTCTCACACACTTGATTTCAAATCATGGGCACGATGGAGCATCTTGTCTGGCTGCGTGAGTCGCCTGCTTGCCTGTGCTGATGTCTGAGGTATTCCGGTGCATTTCTAATGGCTCTGCATGTCTACATGTACACAACCACAGCTGCTCCTTAGATGGCTTTTCTAGAAGAATTACAGCATATCTCTCAGGGATGCTTAGATGTGCTACTCAGCAGGCTACGGGATGAAGATCTATGACACATCTGGTGTGTGTCAACTTTCTGTATTCACAAACGTTCCCTTTGACCCTTGGTTTATAAGAGGTATCTCCAGATACGTAAAAACCCTAATGTTTCAAAGATGTAAATGTATTCAGTGCAGGTTCAGTCTCTTTTCTTGTCATAGCAAGCTGGTAAGGAACAGTGTGATACTGAGAGAGCGTGGATATTTCCTTAGGGAGAAGATTTCTATAAATCACAGATGTGCTGCTGAACAGGGCTCTGCCTAAGAGTGTGGGGCATCATGCTATCTTCTGACAGCCATTAACTATCAGGCCTGTCCTGCTGTGGTCCTTGAAGGTTTTAGTGTTTTTCTCAGACCAGTTGAAATGCGCTCTGTTCATGCACACTGTGTCCAACTAATTCCACTGCACAGTATCTTAATTCCTAATATTCTTGGCTATAAAGATGATTGAGTCACACACAGATCATCTGTACACAAGGAAAGAGAAGAGGGTGGCCTTTTAAAAAAAAAAAAAAAAAAAAAAAAAGGATAAGTTTCTAGAATGAATGCTTATAGATAGTCCAAATACTGAATTGTGTAAAAAAAATTAGCAAAGAATGCAATGATGCGCTCTTCAGGAGATCCAACATCAGCACATGTGCTGTTAAGAAAAGCCAGAACCATTGCATTCAGAGTGTCATGATGACAACTTGTTTACCATCATTTTGCTTCACTAGTTTTGTGGGATTGACCCTTAGTCAGGATCAATTTTGTTCAGACAAAATTCCCATCGAGCTCAACCATTTCTTACTAACAAGGATTTGGAAAGGCAAATCCCCAAGGAGCTGTCATTTGTTGTCTTTCCATGAAGAATATTTATTGTATGTAATGAATGAAACTGTGGATGTTTTTAATTTAAATTTTTGAAGATTATTTGATTTATACCTATGTTCAGTTGAGGGAAGGCTGCTAAACAACTCAATGAACTGGTACTGATCATTGAATATATCATTTATATTCATTAGGACTGGTGAGGGTTCCAAATCTTTGTGATTTCACTTGTACTAGCCTAATACAGTGACAAATTAATTAGTGCAGAGGCAAGAGATTCTTCACTTGATTCAACTCAAGATTAATGGGCTTTGCATAAGCAGTTAGGGCAAATCTCTTATATGGAAGATGAGTAAATAACTGACTTTAATACTGTACTGAAGGAGTTAATTTTTTTTCTCAGTCAGGCTTTGATCTTTTCTGTCCTTAGGTTCATGCAGACAGAATCCAAAGATTTCTTAAGAAAAAACTCAAAGACCAGGGATAACAACAATCAGAATTACTAATTTCCCCTCCTGTCCTTATTTTAAGTGTCATGATTGTTAAGGCCATTCTCAGTTTTAAACCGTGCCCTAGCTTATTGTGTTCAGTGCTCTCCTCTCACACAGGGAAACCACCACTTCAACAGCACTTAGCCTTGGCAACAGGATGGAGCTTTGAAATGCTGCATAGTTGGTAACAAAGACTCTGAATTTTTATTAAAGATTATGTATTTCAGTGATGGAGAACAATTACACCGTGACTCAACCTGCATAACTTTTATCAAATGACAGGAAAGGACCTCATTCATAAAACTCCCCTAACCCCATACCTTCCAGATTAAGACACAACATTTTGTGCTAATACACCTTCCTATAACAAGAATACCAAATAAACAGTGAATAGATGTCTGCTAGGCAAAGCACGGGAATGTTTGCTGAACCCTGATGACTGGTTTGGCCAGATAAAAAGAGTCCATTTCAGCAGTGCTCACTTGGACATGTTCAGCATGACAAATAGTGCAAAAATTTCCATGCCACATATAGCAGCTGTTCTCACTGGTTATTTGTGAAGGGTGCTGCTCCTGTCCTCCCAGGAATCAGCTGTACCCTGTCTCTGTGTTGAAATCCCTCCAGTTGTCCCCATGATCTATTTCTGATCGAGAGGAGCATTCAGATGGAGCTGTAGTTTCCAGCACACTTCTGTCTCCTGTGTTCCACTTAGAATTCTCTTCTTTGATTCTCAAAAAGACTCCAAAGACTGACATATTACTCCATCCTGTGGACCTTTAGACTTCACCTTCTAATTCAAAGTCACCAATTCTGACCTGACAAGAAATGGTGTTATTTTTAACTTGCTTCTCTTAACCAATTTAAAAACGGTTCTCATAACCATTGGTCTCTCAGATACTTCATATAACACTGGCATGGTTGTCTTCTTTTAGAGCCACCAGCGCCACTGGTTTGCTTTTTTTCTTTGTAGCAAATTGCCTGGTATTGTGTAACGTACAGCCACTTTTTTCTTTTGTTACATCTTTCTACTAATTGCTAACCAAAAGGATTGCCTGATGATGACTCAGACTTTCTTGATGATATTTTGTATTTCTTGGAGCTCAGATTTATTTAACCTTTCTGCTCATGGACAGGCAATAGTCAGACTCAAAGTCAGTGTGAGGATCTTTTGGCTGCACTGAACGAAAGACACTGCTCACAAAGGACTTGATATGTGAAGGTGCTTAAGTGCTAAAGCATAGCCACAGATCTACTGTGGAATGGCCAAAGCTTTTAAGAAGGTGTCTACTTGAAACTTGAAAAATAAAAGTGGTAAAAGTAATTAAAAATGGGGAAAAAAACCCCAACTGACTTTTCAGACTTTTCTCTGGGAAGGAGTAATGTCTATCTTATCACATTTTCCAAGGTTCAGTTTCCACATAAGACTCTAATTTCCATACTTGGTGTGGATACTTGAGACTGTAAGATCACAAAAGCCCAGGCTGACTTTGTGTGGAAGCCCATGACTAGATATAATTTGCCTTCCACCTTCCTCTCCAGTGCTGTTCCTCATGCTTTTCCTAAGTCAAAGAAGGATGCAGCACCACGGATGATCTCTGAAAGGAGATCTATGCTATCTTTCCTGTGACCTTAGAGGCAACTATTAGAAAATGCTAGACCCTTCCCTCCAGCCAGCATCCAGCCCACAAAGACTTCTGAGATACGACCTTAAGGAACAGAGCTAGTTACCTTTTGTAACCTAATGATAATGCCACCTCCACCTTTTGTGCATAACTGCACAGTGGTCCATGGACGTATCTTGGTCATGGGACAACTGGCCTCTTGTTTTTTTCCTCTAACCCAAGCGTATTCATTTCCCACCAGATGGTGGATTTTGGGAAAGGTGGTCACTGTACACCCCTGTTGACATAGCAGCCTGTTTCATATTTGGGAATTTGAAAAAGCTTGAGACCTGAAGGGAACTGGTAAAAGAAAATCCAACGTCTTCTGTGCATACCTAAGATCCTAATTTTTGTAGATTAAACAAGATGACACATAAACACTTCTGGATACAGGAACCAAAATCTTAATTTTTGGTGCTATCAGGTGAGTGACTTCAACTGAAATCAAGACCCCCCCCCGACTTACACACCACACCACACATCCACACACACCCACACACCACCACCACCCCCAAAATGGGCATGACTGACTGGCTTTGAGTACTGATGCTACTTTCCAAATGAAACCTCACTCCTACTGAAACCAAACTCTGCAGCTACACTGAGAAAATGTCTTTTCAGGGTTTCTTGTTTCATAACAGAATTCTGGTGTTTCAACTGGTTTCCAGAGTTAGAGTGAAAACTCAATATGAAAACAGAGTCCCAAAACTTTGTGATTTTTCCAGGAAGGAGTTGTTGTTTTCACCTTAGCACTGCTGCCTAGATGAATGGCTTCAGAAAGACTTAAAACTTCATGAAGGGCAGGGAGGTAAGCCTCATCTGTTTGCTTTAAAGATCAGAGCTGACTGCCTTGTGCTGTTTAGATTACCAATCAGGCTATGACAGTGGCTTTGCTCCACTGTGGCTTACTTTGTCATGACTCTAAAATGTAAGTTTATGTATTTAATTGTGCAAACGTTTACTGCATTTTAATAATATCCTGTGACCTGCCTTTTCAACTTTATAGTAGTTCACAACCCTTTTTTCCACCTGTTTCCTAAGGGATAGGAATATGAGCAGACAGCACCCTCTGCAGTGAACGATGGGGAAATGAGAGTTTGAACTCTGCCAGGGAGTTTTATTTGAACTTTATCGGATCCATCTACTTGGAACCCTCTTCCACACTCTGCTTTCAATGGGCAAGCAAAACAATGGCCTTTGGAACTGGTGTGAAAGTTGAGACAGGCAGAGGTATCTCAGGATGTCTTGAAGCATGTATGTTGCAGGGATGGAAGATGGTGGCTAAATTGAGTTCAAAATATGAAAAAATTTATGGCACACACTGTTTCAGGTGATATTGTCTCCTTTCTCCCTAGGGGTTTTCTTTTTTTTTTTTTTTTTTTTTTACAAGTACAACTTTGACTTATGCTACAGATAGGAGATTAAAGAAGATATTTTTCTAAGTTGCAATTCTTCTATATGCAATGTGTTAAAGGAATCACAGTCAAAGGACACATCTCTCATTTGCAGACTGGAAATCTGATCCAGACTCCAGGGAAACCTGTGTTGCCCCAGCTGTGGTCACCCCTGTGGTTCAGTCATATGTCCTACTGTGTACAAGGGCAGCAGTACTTTTTACCAAACCATAAAATAGCAAAATTATTTCCTCCCAGTAAGAGTGACAGTGATGGCCTCATCTTTCTCCACATTAAAGCAATCATGTTAAAGTGATCTTTCTCACCGGGGAAACACCCTTTTATCTGGATGAAGTTTAACACCATCTTCCAGTCCTTGTTTTCTTAGGGGATTTTCAATTGCTTTGCAATGAACAGTGCTCTAGCTCCCAAACATGCAGCCTTCGTCTACACCAGGATGGAAGTTGGCATAGACCTCCAGAATTTGACCAGTTTAAGAACATACAGTTATTTGATGAAACAAAAGATGGTAGTTCCAGGTATCGTGGGGAATAACTGTTAGTGTCTTGAGTCACTTCAGGGTCAACAGATTCCTGAATAAAATGAACCTTGCTCACAAGTGCTATCTAGTGGGCAGCAGCTTAAATTTATGGTGTGTGCCTTGTGGGGTAGGTTTATCCGGGTTTTGTTCCGTGTTGCTCTGCTTTGGATTCCCTCTGATACCTGAATAAACAAGTCCAAAGGTAGTTTGGATTCTTCAGTGCTCTGCAGCATTTTGCACGTTCAAATTGTCCACATAAGTAGATAGTTCTTTTAATCTCTCCGTACTGTTGGGCTGCCACTAAGTGTTCATCCTGCTCTTCGGACTATTTTATAAAGCCTTCTGGGAATGCTGTCTGTATGAGAGCAAACTCGCTTCAGAAACTCTCTTTCTGCTGGGGCAGAGAGACAATAATGCAATGATGTGGGTTGTATCTGCTTTTTCCAAACTCTTCTGGAAAGATAGATATGCACCAAAAGTTGGAAGAGTTTTAAAAAATAAACAGGGGTGTTTGTAAACTGCTAAATCAAGCTTCAAATTTCAAGTACCCTCAGGGTTTCAGATTTGGTTAAAAGCAACCATGTGCATGTATGTTTGCACACACATGCACTTGTGTGTACACAAAACTGGGCACAGAGACCCAATAAGCTTTACTATGCCCATGAGATGAAAACCTCATAACAAATGTCAAATTATAATTTTTTGGTGTTAAAATATGTGGAGAAAATTCGGAAAATACACAACAAATGTTATTTTCTGCTCTCTGAATAATCTTTTGGATCCCAAATCTCATCCACAGTCTTTTTCAGGCTTTAAAAAGTTTTCTGTTTTTCAAGTCATAAGGAGGTCTAACTTTATTGATGCTAGGGCAGTCACGATCAAAATTAGATTCATAATGGAACAGTCTGGTGTTTTTTTAGTTATGGAATGCTAGCACTTCCTCATAATTTGAAGCATGTTGGAAATGTGCGTTATTTGTCTTTGATCAGAAGTTTGCTTCAACAGTAGGAAATTGAACAAATGTGACATAATTCCCCTCTCTCTATATAGCCATATATAAAATTTCCACAGTTTAGTGGTTTTGACAAAATTGTTATCTGACATAGAGAATAAAAAGAATTCTTCATTCCCAGTATTTTTTCTCACTCTACCTAAAAGCATATATGAACTCCCATCCTGGGTCAGACCAAAGGACCACACAGTATAACATCCCATCTCTGAACATGGGGCAAAAAGGAAGTTGCAGGAGGAAAATGATAAACAGATCATATACAGAGCAATTCCTCCCCCAGCCTTCCAAGCTTCTAAACAATTGGATGTTTAGAGCAACCATTTACTATGTCAATAAATGAGAAAACTTAGCCAGAGGGTGATTTTTTTGTGTTTGGTTTTCGGGTTTTTTTCTTGGGTGTGTGTGGTCGTTTGTTTTTTTTTCTTCCTAGTGTTGGTTGAACAAAACCGGAGTGTTCCACTCATCAAGCAAATTCTTTGAGTCTTTTTCTTGCATAGCTTGACATTGCACTTGACTGAGTGCTACTGATGTGCATTTAAAGATGTTAATAAAATATATTTTTGCAAACACTGTAAATGTAGCCAATTACAGTGTAATGAAGAATCTACATTTCAGTTGGCTAAAAATATCCCAATTATCACAGCTAATGATGGAGGGAATTAATTGAATTTCATCATGGTTTCATTTTTTGAATTACAGACACCATTTTCTTAGGATGATCACAGTCAAGCTTATTTCTAGGTAAATAAGCTACAAGCTGAAGACTGTTATAAAGTCAAGGAATGGTCCTGAGTTACTTGGAAATACTTCAGGATGGACAACATAATGACATTCTGTATTACTTGGAAGAAAAAAGTCTCCAAGGAAAATACTAAAGCAACCTTGTTATCTTACTCTAGAAATGCATAAAAGCAATGTTGCTTTTCCTAGTTTTGCTCCGATGAGTCACTGTAAAGAAAAAGAAATGTCATTCGCATATTAAAAAGGGAAAAAAATTACCTGGTACAATTTTGCTAGTCTGCTTAGACTTGCAAATACTGCTGATGGACAAAAGAGGAAAGCATCATGAGCAAATTCCAAGAGAAGGTTACTGAGGGATTTCTGTTTAAGATCCTCTTTCAGGTGATTTTTAGAACTTAAAAAAGCGGTAATGGTGTTGAGCTCCTTTGTAAAGTGCTTAGCGATTTTCTGATGAAAAGAAATATGAGCTAGATTATTGTTGTTGTTGTTATTACTATTATTATTATTGTTGAATTATTAGTCTTACTCTATATCTATGGAGTACACAAAATGGCGACTAAAGTTTCATTTCATCCTGTAAATTTCTACATAGTATCTATGTTTTCTACTCACAAACTAAGAGCTTTTCCTGTTGAACTTCCCTTCTTTGTCATTTTTACCTCATTTTATGACCAGACAAGATCATTAGAAAGCAATTAAGTTCATAGCCTCTCAGAGACTGCTAATAACTTTTGAAAGCTGTAGTGTTTTCATTTTCTCTCTCCAAAGTGTTTTCTAGAACATTGATTTTATGTACTTCAGTGCAGCCACCTGGGAGGTGGCCATCTCTCTCACTTCCCTGTCAGTGTCAGTACTTCTCTCTTCCCACTCCTACGTAGGAATATTTGGTTTTTTTCAAGGTTTGGAATAGCCTTACCCACATCAGCGTTGTTCTTTGGGTCTCCTGCCAAGGGAGCTGCCTGTAGGTTTGGCTTCAATGATGATGTCCTCCCAGATCAACAGTCTAGGTGGTATTTGGGGTAAAGCCCTGGGGAAGAAACCAGGTGTAACACAGTGCTCAGGTGAATTTCCCTGTGCCGCATCTGGGCACATAACACCTTCCAGCACAGAGGAGTCCATGAGATTAGATTGCAGATACAACTGAAGTGATGTTTTCCTTATAATGGATTTCACTAAGACAGAAAAACAAGTATCTGAGTACCCTAAAGGATTCATATCCCTGGCCTTCTAGGATGCTTGAATTTTTGCCAGCTTCTCTTTTGTTCCTTTTGGCTCAAAAGAAATAGGCACTCATGTTCTTTTTCTCCCAGAAAACTCTGTTCTATTGCTAAAATCACCATCTTCTCCCAACACTTAGCTCTGCCTTACAGCAGGGAATTGGCAGGACAGCTCATCCTGAAATCAATGATGCAGTGTCTGGGTATATTACAAGTGTGACTTCCTTTATTTATATAGTTGTAGATGTTCTGGAACAGAGCTCATCATGGGGGAAAAAATAGGTACAGCCTCCTATGAGAAATATCAGCTCCCAGAATCTTGTGTGAATAACCCAGCAAAGCAATTTTTTCCTGTCCTAAAATCTTCCTCATAGGCTTTTTTCAATAAAAACTAAAACAAACCCAAACTGTAACTGAAGTAAAACAAGAAGATAACACTATTTAAATAAAAGTATCACTTGTTAATGTGAAACACTATCTGGATAACCCAGACAAACTGACAAACTGAGATCCACAACCTAAACTTCTGCTCTAGCATCTCCAAAAAATCTTGAGGTTGCAATTTGGCCCAAATTTTAGAAATTATTGTGACACCGAGGTTCCATAAATCTTTTGTCCAGGACTTTATTTCCTTCTTGCAGCCCATGGAATCAACCCATCAGCGTTGCAAGAATGTAGGAGGCAGATGCTACTGAAAGTAGAAAAAAGCTGCCCACCATCCAGAAGACAAGAGAAGATTCAGTCTGCCATCTGAGGTCCATTTTGGGGAATTACCTTTTTATTTATCTCATGTCTTTTGCAAGGGTAAGATAAATATTTCCATACTTGGAGTATTTGGGCACATATGTTCCACTACATAGAAATGATGAAATAAGACTCAAAACATTGAAAAGATACTTTTTTATACCTTACATATATATATATTCCTTCATATCTATGTAAGACTAAGGATTATGGTGCTTTGCTTGGACACTCTCTGCCCTTGAAGATAATATGGAGCTACATGCTCAAGCAAATTCTTGCTTGATCCTTCTCTGTAAGGCCCTCCCTGGTAAAACTTAGGATAGTTCAAATACAAATGAATTAGGCTCTAAAATCCTGTATAATTTTAAGTTCTCCACTCTGCCCCAACCTCAGTAAAGCAGGCAGGATCACACACTGTCTTCTCTATGTATTTTAATATTAATTTTTATTAGCTGCCTTGAGCTCCTTAATGTAGCAGAATACCTGCTGACCACCTTGTGTGCTGTTGGCTAGCTTGCCAACATCGATGATCTCTTCACTGCTTCTCCATTTACTTTGCCTATCAATTAGGCTGTTATTGTTCTGTAAGTTACAATAATTGGCAGGTTTTGCAGACACAGCTGAGTCACCACACTGAAAGGTGGGTGAGTATGAATAAATTTAAATACATATGCATATTGAACATGAATGCCTAACAACGTTAAATATAGACACCCTTAAAATAACTTCTGAAATAAAGAACAGACAAGGAGAATAATCCAAGGTAGCCCACTGACTGCAAGCAATCTGGGAAGCTCAGAGGGAGACATGGGAAGTATCCAGTGGCCAGGGACAGAAAAATTTTGGGGCATTTGTTTTCTTACCTAGTCTACCATGCACATGTTATGTGATTCTGTGCTAGGCGTTTCTACTGTTATTTTTGGAAGGATAGAAGCAAGGTTTGGCACACATGTTGTTTTTGGTGACTTAATTCCTCTCTATGAAATGGGAGTGCTACTGCAACACTGTGTTCTGTGAAGTGCAGGTTTCCATTTGCAATGCAATCCAGAGAGAAGGGCCTCACTGTGCTGGGGGTTATTCAAACAGCCAATAGCAACATAGTTAAGGAGTTTATGGTCTGAGTAGGGTATATTCACAGGCGTCACGAAGCGCTTAGATAATGCAATACAAAGAACTCTGTGGTGTCTCAGTTGCATGTGCCATAGATTTATCAAGGCATTTCAGTGTTGCTTGGCGTGCCGTTCTTACTCTAAGGTCATGTAATCTGAACTACTAGTGAGTATAAATATGAAGCCTGGTGTTCCTACCAGACATACCCTGCTCTTCTGTAAATCTCTCACTGGACTGAACAGAAAAGCAGATGCAACTGTTTTATAGCTCTCACCAAAGAACAGCAAACGGACAGCGATTAAACTCCAGAACTGGGACTTTCAACCCAGAGTTTGATGGAACTCTAATACTAAGTTGCTGAGCCTTCAGGTGGACACGATGCCTATCATGGTTTACACATCAGAATTGCAGAAACCTACTTTATGGATGCAAACAAGAGGAGTCTGGTTTTACTGTCTGTCTGTCTGTCATTATAAGAAATAAATTTAAAGGCAATGAAAATATACAGAACTTCTATCACCCTTGAAAAAAGATAAAAAAGATAAAAAGATTTTAAAGTTTTGGAAAGAATAAGTATTTAGGGATTGGGAATGGAGAGAAAAGAAAAAAAAAAAAATCCAGAAGCAAAACCAAATCAAATGTGGAGGATAGGAGTTTGATTGCTCTATGTCTTTTAAACTAGGAAATACCTTTTATCTGTATTGAGGATTTATCTTGAACAGATTTTTTCTGGAAAGAGCCATGGTCTTATTTTAACCTTTGCAAGTTTTATGGTAAAACTGGTGCAGGGGGTGGGAGGCATGCTTAAAATTTTCTTTAGTGGCAGTATTTCTTCCCGTACTAACTTGCATTGAGCTGGCATGACACGAGAGCCAAAAAAGGAACTTTAAGTCTGAAAGTAAATCTTCCAAGGCAGGTTTTGAAGGTGAATATTTTCCTGCCTCCTTGGGTACTCCTGCTCCTACAGACTTGAGGGAGCTACATCATCTGTTGGGCTACAGCTGCAGCTGGGATTTAGAATCATGCTTCTGTGGACTAGTGAATATTTCTTTTCTTTATAGTCATAGTTCTGGAGACTAGTTAATACTTTATGTCTAAACATTTTGAAAGTTGCATGCATTTGATCTCACCCTGGTTGGAGCTGGAGTTTTGAAAAACAGGTCTGTATTTCCTGATTGAGTTTAACTGCTGCTGGAAACTGTTGTTATATTCTCACACATTAACATGACAGGTTCCTAAAAGTCGTTACAAATAAAATATAATGAAGGTGCTTGACATTTTGCTGGATCATTTCTGTATATACTGACACAGTATAACAAATTATAAGATTGCAAAACTGGTCAATCTGTACGTCTTGTTTTCTGCCCTACAAACTCTGTTTCCCAGAAATGATAAATGGAAATCTTATCTATTAAAGAACAAAATGAAATTAAATGGAGCTTGCAAGTACCAAGTCAGAAAAAAATGGACTAAAGTTATGTAAAAGAAAAATAACTGGTTTTGCAGACAGAAACAAAATAGCATTTTCTGAAAATCTGAAGAACAGTTAGTGTGAAAAAATAACAACACTGCACTGCATTGTTGGGATTTATTTACATGAAACCCCCTAATAATACCAAAGCTCTCTAGATGGCAATGTCAACATATGTTTCAGAATATCATGCAGGTGCCTGTCTCAATCCATTACCTATCATCTCAGCCCAAGGAAAATGCCTTTCCTAAATTTTAAATTGCTACAATAAGGTGGATCCCACAAATAGAAGGTAAAATAAACCCACGTGCTAATTCAGCAAAACACTTAAGTCTGCACTTCTGCTTAATCATGTGATTATCATAGAATTGTTTAGGCTGGAAAAGATGTTTAAAGATCACTGAGCCCAACTGTTAATGCAGCACTGCCAAGGCCACCACTAAACCATGTCTCTAAGTGCCACATCTACACATCTTTGAAATACCTCCAGAGATGGTGACTCCACCCTGTCCCCAGGCAGCCTGTTCCAGAGCTTGACAGCCCTTTCAATGCAGACATGTTCCCTCACACCCAATCTAACCCTCCCCTGGCTCAACGTGAGGCTGTTTGCTCTTGCCCTAATGCCTATTACTGGGGAGAAGAGTAACAGATATGCAAGATATGAAGTTATGAACAGATATGAAGTTTTAACAGCTGTAGACACCCCTGAGCAAGGGGTTCAAGGAGAAACTACACTAGTAGCACACCACGGATACCTCAAAAAGAAATGTCAAGTGCTTGTAGTGCGTGACTCCCTGACTCTCTGAGGACCTGAGAGCTAAGGTACAAACATGTTGCCAAGAGGCTGCCAGAACTTGTCAAGAGCATGGATTACTGTCTGCTGCTGTTCTTTCATGTGGGCATGAATGACATTGCAAGCTGGAACCTGGGAAGTATCAAGGAAGACTATAAAGCCCTGGGGGTGGAAGTGGAAAATTTTGGTAGCCAAGCTTATTTTTCTTCTGTTTTACCAGCCAGAAATAGATTTATATAATGCACATTAACATCTGACTTTGTGGCTGGTGCAGTCATGAGGGTTTTTACTACAACAGGACATTGATCCTGGAGATCATCTCAAAGCACGTGGAGGAAAAGAAGGTCTTCAGGAACAGTCAGCATGGATTCACCAAGGGGAAATCATGCCTGACCAACCTGGTAGCCTTCTATGATGGAATGACTGGCTGGGTAGATGAGGGCAGAGCGGTGGATGTTGTCTACCTTGATCCCAGCAAAGCTTTTGGCATTGTCTCCCACAACACCCTCACAGGCCAGCTCAGGCAGCACGGGTGAGGTGGGTGGGCAGTGAGGGGGGTCAGGAACTGGCCGAATGGCAGAGCTCAGAGGGCTGCGATCAGCAGTGCAGAGTCTGGCTGGAGGCTGTAGCCAGTGGCGTTCCCCAGGGTCACTGCTGGGTCCGGTCCCATCCTACTCACTCACCAGTGACCTGGGTGAAGGGCAGGGAGCACCCCCAGCGAGTTGGCTGGAGACACAGAGCCGGGAGGAGCGGCCGATGCCCCGGAGGCTGCGCTGCCACTCAGCGAGGCCTGGGCAGGCTGGAGAGTTGGCGGAGAGGAACCTCATGGAGTTCAGCCAAGGCCAGTGCCAGGCCCTGCCCTGGGGAGGGACAGCCCCACGCACCAGCACGGGCTGGGGCTGAACTGCTGGGGGCAGCTCTGCGGAGAAGGACCTAAAGTCTAGTAAAGTCCACGCAGACACCGGCCACAGCCTTTGCCTGTCCACTGAGTGGGTCACCCTGTCACAGAGGGCGATCAGGTCCATCAGGCAGGACCTGCCTGTCATCAACCCGCGCTGCCTGGGCCTGATCGCCGGGCTGTCCCGTACGTGCCGCCTGGTGGCACTTGGGATGATGCTCCATAACCTTCCCCGGCACCGAGGTCAGGCTGACGGGGCTATAGGTTCCTGATCCTCTTTCTGGCCCTTGTTGTAGACGGCCTCCAGCCACCACACCGCCCTTCTCGGCTCAGGAGCAGCCGGTCCAGTGGGCACCTTCCCTCGCCGGCTCCCTCACCGGCTGGGCCAGGGAGGTCTCTTCCACACGCTCCGGGAACCTCCTGGGCTGGTCCCTCCCTGCCGGGCTGTACTTCCAGCGGGCAGCTGCTAAGCTGAAGGCCCCCACCAGAACAAGGGCTGCCATTGTGAGACTTCTCCCAGCTGCTTATAGAATATGTCACCTGCCTCTTCGTCCCGGCTGGGTAGTCTGTAACAGACTCCCACCAGGTATCTGCCTTGTTGGCCTTTCCCTGGTTCCTACCCTCAACCCTACCATCATCATCATTCAGCCCTAGACCATCAGAACACTCCCCAACCTACAGGGCTAATGTATTCTTTAATGTGATGTTTATGCTGTATTGATTAATGTTTGTGCCATATTGATTAATGTTTATGCCTTATTAATTCCATTTACACCCAGACCTGAGCTTTGGTATCCATCCAAAAGAGAAAACTCCTGCAAAAAACCAAAAAAGTTGGGACAAAGGGAAAGAATGAAGGGTCCATTAGACAAGGGTGGGTTTTGTTTGCTTGCTTGCTTTTTTTTTGCTTTTGCAATGATTGGCAGTTCTGCATTAGTTAAAGCAAAGACATGGAAATCTGATGTGATCTTTTTTAAGTAGGAACTGCACGTGCTTTCTTTTTGTTTGAAGTGTATTCATCACAGGTTGACACAATAATTTGTATTGTTTTCATCTCCTCATTCATTTTTTCTCAGCATACCCAAAAGAAGCTGTTATACCTCACAAATTTAACCCACAGGATATTCCCTGGGATTACATTTTAATGCCTAGGCAGCTTGCCTGGCTTTTCAGCATTGCAAACCCACCCTTCTTACCCATGCAGCATGCACTGCATAAGAATCGATACTTATTAACTCAGGAGCCAATTATCCAATCTTTTTGATTAATTAGTTTGAAGTGTGGCCTACATGCTTTGATTTTTATTTTAAGTTTTGTTTCTGACATTTTGCGGTGGCTGTCTTGATTCCCTTTACATTTTTCTCAATGCAACTTCCGCTTTGTTCTCCACAGGGAAATTAGTTTTCTACTCAGTCTTTCATGCAGACAAAGAATAACTCTGATATTTATTCGCAGAATGACTAGAGGGTTTTTGTGAAATCATCTCTTGCTGGATCTATGATTCAGTGGCAAAACTGCAGTCTATTATGTCAACAAAATGGGAGAAAAAATCACTTTCAGAATGCAGAGTTAGAGAAGATATTAATCAATACAAAATGTCTTCATGTCTCCCTGTATTCCTTCTGTAAAATTAACTTCCCATAAAGCCTTCTGGTTCATTTAATACCTCAAACTCCAAACTGGGCATATTGCATTAATGTAAATCACTTTAAAATAGTACCTGAAATGACATGTTTACTAGAGCTGGCAAAAAATACATCATGGTTAAAACAGATGTTTCAAATATTCATCATAAGCTTTGCCTGAATATTTTTTTTTATTAATTGCACTTAAATATTAGAGTGGAAGAAATTTATATTGAACAACATCATTACTTTACAATTGCAAGGCTATATACACACAATTAAATATTTGGTTCATAAGAAATTATGTTGATTTTTTGATGAATTTTCTTCTGGTCAAAGAAAGAATTATAATCTCTGAACATTGTTATTATTAAAAACAGCCTCAGTGAAAATGGCGAGTTATTTCTTTAAAGGAAATTGTATTAAAATCTCAATAATGCATAAAGTTTAGTATGAACTTTTATTATACTTAAGTAATAAGTTCACAGTTGTCTTCCACTTTCCTCTTTTTTCCTTCCCCAGAGGGAAATGTCCTTAACATTTGTGTAATGCCAGATAAAATTGATTCTTAGAGCATACCTGCATGGACATGGTGAGACCAGATTTTGGTGGTTTTGCAGAGAAGTGTTATAATGTGAAGATGCTGGCCAGTTACAATCCAACAATAAAATAATTTAAAAAAAATAGTTATAAGAATTAACCAAAGAAGATGGGGTAGTCATTTGATTTGGGCAAATCTAATTCTTTTGATGAGAGTGAGAAAACAAAAAACTCTTAAACATCTCTTTCTGGAAACTTAATGCCAAGACATAATCTGCCATTTCCTTCTTATGCTTTGTTTCCACTCTGAAAGTAACAACAAGGACAGACAACTGCACTCCCAATAGCTTGCAGGAATGTTGTGATCGTTTGTGCCCTTGGCTGAAATGTGGGACTGAAACCTTGTAGGCAAGCAAAGTAATATGAACTAAAGAGGAGCAACCAGATGAAACTGGAATAACCTACTGGACAAGCCCCACACTACATTGGACATCAGTCAGTAACAACACCCTGGCACAGAATGGCACATCTCTGGTACAGTGAGGTCTCGCCCAGCCCTAAGATTATTAGACATTTATTCCTGACAAGTGTCATGCAGTCCATTACTTTTTTTTAATCAGAGAATTCTCCCAAAACTGTGTCTAGATGCAAACTTCTCAAAGATTTCAACAATCTCACCCATAAATAAAGCTTTCTTTGTGGGGGTTTTTTGTTGTTGTTTTTATTTGGTTTGGGGGGGGAAGGTTTGTTGTCTTATTTTTATGGCTACAGTTCCAGTTATATTTGTGTGTTTGAACAATTATCCTTTTTGATAATATCCCAAGCGTTTCAGGTCTTTAGCATTTAAACTTGTTGGAGGGAGGTGTGTGTTCCTCTGCAAGTTGAAGACTAATAATATCAGTACCTGAAAGACTGTTACCTGAAGAGTTCTTAGAAGTTAAGCATAATGGAGATAAAATTACTGCATTAACCATTGATCAGTATGATAACCATGATCACTATGAGCTGCTGTCAGCTTGTTTCAGTATTTGCATTTTTAAGTCCTGTCAAGAACATAAAAGACTGGCTGATTACATTTAGAAATCAAAATTCATGTGTGCTCGGAATCCATCATTTCACACCTGCTCACTCTTAATGACCAGAAGATGCAACTGTCAGGAGTTATCTCAAAGAAATAGACCTATTCTGCAGCAAATTTCTTACCTTATTCCTTTATTTCTACAGATAAATCAAAAGAATGAGAAAATCACATTCACACATGCCAGAATTGTCATTTCAATTTTCTGCTTTCTGCAACGTGGTTTCCAGAGTTCCACCAAATGTTGACCCTTACAAGAAATTTAAGTTTCTTTCCATATCAGTCCCACCAAATGCCCCCAGGGAGGCCAGGGCTTTCCCACTGCAACACAGATGCATCGCTGGGAGGGAAACCAGCACAGGTTCAGCTCCTCTGAACACCTGCAGATAGGAATTGCCTGAGCCAAGAACACTGCCCAGTTACCAGCTGGTACCAGAAGATATTGCCCTTTCTGTAAGTCTTTTGCATACATAGTATTTCAGACTGCAGCTCCACAAGAGGCTTAATTTTGTGTTTGTCAAATCATTTATGATTTTACACTCTAATTTTTCCAGGAGATTACCATACTAGATGAGGAGCTGTATACTAGAGGTAATTACAAGTGTGGCTTTGTCACATCAGCCCCTACTAAAGCCACCTGAAAATCTGTATCCCTTCTCATAGCCTTTTCTACCTGCAGGATAAACCCATGCCTGCTAAACAAGTAAAAAATTTAAAAGGTCATTGCAGAATCACTTTTACAAGTGTCTAAGAAAAAGTATTTGCATACATTCAGAGTGACATAGGAAGAGGCTAATGTAATGAAATGTTAACAGGCAAAAGTTATCATGCATGTTTAGAATAAATGAAGGGTACTGATGAATAAACACACAATAGTTTGCAGCCCTCTGTAAATTCCACCTGCTAATCAGCAGAACTGGCCAGCGTTTATCCAGTGTTCTGTCGTTATCCTGGGACACAGACAAAAGCTGCTAGGGATGAGAGTTTAATGTGCGTACCAAAATTTTCTGGGGAAAGGAATTAGGAAAAAGGAAAGGGGAAAGGAATCAGTGATACTCTAAAAATGATCCTAAGGACTAAGAAATCCTAACCCAAACTGTGAGAACTTGTAACAGCACAGAAGACAGACAAATCATAGTTCTGTGTTTGGAAAGCTTCCCTGTCATTTAATCATTTTATGATTAATGTATTCACCTTGTGATTAATGTAATAATTACTTTGTGAAATAATAGAGGGTTCATTACATAGCATGTCAAATAATGCAAACAAACATTGAGAAAAGGTGCATCTTAAATTGCAGAGAGATATTGATTTCATTGAATGAGTCAGGTAACAAATAATTAGGCTTATACCACCAAAAATTTTTCCTCAAAATGACTCAGGATTAAAAGCAACTTCCATATACTGTGGCTAGGAAAAGGCTTTCTCAGGAGATTCTGTCATTTTCTCATGCAAAAGTATAGGAATTTTTCTCATGCATTTTCCTGTGAAACAGATAGACTGACTCTCCTCAAAGCTACAAGACAAAATGAGTGAGTAGCCTGTCCAGCTTGCAATCCAGTTTACAGTGCTTCATCAAGGCTTCAGTTTAGAAGGATGCCCAAGCAAGCCACAAACACTGAGCTTGAGAGTGTGGCTAAGCCTTGTCACTCATAAGCTTGAAGTCAGGCATCAAGGATCTTTGGTACCAAGTGATGTTATTTCCTTTCCTGAGCAACTAATGATCTGGGACACAATAAGATTCTAGTAATAGTCTACTAGTGTGTGTCATCGTGTTTCCTTCAAAAACTTTGCAGATAACTACTTGTATGCCCCTGTGACCTTGCCTCTGAGGACTGAGAAACCTCTCTTCTCTCATCGTCGTTTATCTGTGTTGGGAGATGGCAGAGGTATTTAGCAGTAGCTTGGAATTACAACTCTTATTCAAAACCCGTTACAACCAACAACCACCTTTGCATAACTTGGGTGAACATTAGATCCAATGTTTGGGTGTGCAAAGTAGATAGATAGATAGATAGATACATAGATACATAGATAGACAGATACATAGATAGATATCTCCTATTGTGTATTTTGGACTTGCAGTGAAGTATATATCTACCTTGAGCTCACCAGGATTCATAGAATCACAGAACGCTTTGGGTTGGAAGTGACCTCTAAAGACCACATAGTCCAGCCCCCTGCCAGGGGCAGGGACATCTGCAACCAGATCAGGTCGCTCAGAGCCCCGTCCAGCCTGGCCTTGAACGTTTCCAGGGATGGGGTGTCTCCCACATCTCTGGGCAACCTGTGCCAGGGTTTCACTGGCCTCATCATAAAAAAATTTCTTACTTATGTTTATTTTTAATCTACCCTCTTTTAGTTTAAAACCATTACCCCTTGTCCTATTCAACAGGCCCTACTGAAAAGTTTGTATATCTATCTATCCACTATTTAAAGTATTTTGTACTTGCAGTGATGTATATATCTACCTTGAGCTTATAAAAATTTGCAGAGAAGTAATTGTTAATTGAAATTTCTTTACATATCATACACAATTTGGTTTTGTTTAGTCAGCAGGAGATAAAATATAAATGAATATGTAAGTAAATGAAAGCAGCTCTGATGATCTGTTCGGGAACAATAAGAATACACTTAATTTCAGGTTCTTCCTCATGACATTTTCTTGGTCTTGGAACTTAGATTTACATTCTTTTATCAGTACAGACATAAAAGGTGTTGTGTACCATGCTGGCAAGCCAAGGAAAAAGAGAAGAGAAAAGAACAGAAGGACTCTAACCTATTTTAAAAGCACTGATTGAAATGGCTTTTTTTGGTGAAACCCAGACTTCAGAAACAATTATGAGAAGGTAGAAGGGGAATAATAGATTTTTTTTCTTTCATCTTAGGATTGATTTTTTTTTCAAAGGCAGATCAATTTGGTCTATTTTTAGAAGCTTTTTTTCTAGCTGTTTTAAAGCCATTGTTCTTGAGGAAAGTTCTGTCAAATCTGATTTAATCAGAAGGTTTCTTCATTTTGGTTGGGCTTTTTTTTTTCCCTCTGGATGTTGACGAGTAAGGCTAAAAGGCAAGTATGATATTAAGTACTTCTGACAAATAGCATTAATGGGGAGCTTTCTGTTTCATTTCTCTGGCAGCTGACTGCCCATTTTGAATTGCAGCTGATGCTGGAGGAAGAGCATGTTTAACCATGCCTCATCAGGATACTGTCCCATCTCCAGGAGACTCCACTATGTGCTATTGTGGGATTAAGAGGGACTAGAGAAAGAAACATCCAAATTCTCCATCTGGCAGAAATAGTGGCAGGCAAAGCAATGACTCAGTGGAAAAATAAGCTTGTAAAAGTGATTAGCTAAGGTCATCCTTCTTCCCAATAACAGAATGGGTGTGGGATGACACTGGGGGGGATTTCTAGCCAAATCGCACACCCATCTAACTTTAGATATCCATCTGAGGCACCGGTGTCAGGGAAACTAGTGCCTCTAGAATTTGTGCATTATCAGTGGAGACAGAGGAGCAATTCTGAAGGAAGACAGATCTCTTTGGCCTCCATCTCCATCCATTAGCTATAGCAAATGCAAGGCAATTGGGTCCCCAAATAAGGTGACTTGGTGAAATGACTAATGAGTTGGAATCCATCTGAGTTGAGGCCTCTGGATCCAGGGAGCTACCCGCAGTGTGCAATTTAATTGTTCTGCTCTTTTTTCCCTCGATTCCTCAGTCCTTTCTTCTCTTTGCAGTTCTCCACCTTCCCTCTTTCCCCACCTGATCCTTCAGCCTCCTCTTTTTTCTCACTGTCTGCTTCTCCACGCATAGTAAAAAACCCAACCCAAACTTACCCTAATATATGACAGGCAGGAATGAGAGAAAGTTAGCTGCTGTCACACTTGGTTTGTGTGTTATAACTCTCCCTCCATCCTGGCTGTAACACTTCTGCTTAAATTATAAGCTCCTTAGAAGAAGCGCTGTCTGCTCTTCTTAGTGCAATGCCAAGCACAACAGGGACTTCTAAGTCCTTAAATACAAACATAATAAAAGCAGTAACAGCAGTAAAGGAATGAGTGGGTCAGTCAACTTCCTTTTTCCTTTTATCTTTGTGAGCTGGAAGGTTCACACCAGTACAAATGGGAATACAGATGAATGAGAACTTTACTTTCATGTGTCAGAAAGTCTGCAAATAAATTGCAGAGCAGGTGTTCAGAGAAATTAAATGATTCAGGGTCATTTACAGTGGCAGGAGCGTCAATTTGAGAATTGCTAAAGTGCAGGTACTAAAACGTCATATTTTATTACATTTTCAACTAGTAAATGTCTGCTGCTTTATTGGTTTTAACATCGTATCAGGTACACCAATAAATTTACAAAGCACACCATTTGGATTTCTAACAAGCATGGACTACTAACCTCAGATACCATTAATTCTGCTTCATTTGTGAATGCCATGAAGCTAGAGATGTATTTAAGTTGTGATTTACTCCTACCCTAATCAGTTTCATGGTAATTTATAATACAATTTTTATGTGTCTTGAACAAAGTGTTAGTGGTTAGTAGATCACGGAGCTTGTTTTGTTTTAGCTTTTGTTCTATTAACAAAGTTCTCTTCACTCAGATCTAGAAGAATAATAAAGCCGATTTGCAAGCTAACAGCTTGCCTTTCAAAGTTAGAAAATAGAAGAGACGTCCCCTAAAAAACAGACTTGGCATTAAAATAACGAACAGGCTAAGGAGTCAGTTAAAGGCCTGATAAATGCCAAAATCAATTAAAAGAGCTTACTGTGGAGCTTGAATCTTCAGCTAATGCAAAGGGAATGTTTCCTGCTGTTAAAAAAAGATGAAAAAAAATAATCCATCAGCATGGGCATCCTAAAGGCATTTATTTAATGCAAAGTAAAAAAAAAAAATATCAAAAATCATGAACTGTTTGAAAGGAGAGTTTTGTGTCTAATGAAAAAACATCAAACCAAGGTCACTAAGATGATTTTTATAGTCCATGAACATGACACTGACTCTTTCCAATGACACTATGTGCTGCATAACAATTCAGGGCTCTCTCCCATTACTGAAGCCCTTTTCAGTCATAGCATATTATTCTTCCATATTACATAATATAATTATGCATTGATTGAGTCTCCTGCCTTGGAAACACTCCAAAGAGCACTCTATATATAACTCTCTGTCTAGGAACTGCTTCAACCAAGGGTGGTTTGGATGTGTCTTCAGAGGGAGGAATACACTCACCTTTCACTTTTTACAGCATCTTTGTGAGTCATACTTGAGCTGGAAGGGGGAATGGTATTGGATTGCTATTGCAGGGAAAGTTGGGTGGGTGAGGTGAATGCAGTGTGGGTGGTGGGTTGACATAGCAACTAATATAAAATCTTGCCAATGACAACAACTGGGAAGAATATTTTTTTTTAATGCTTGCCAGAGAGACTGTCGTTTCAAAACTAGCCAAGCTGTTACTTCCCTTCCTAACATAAAGGAAGGGTGCCATCTAATGAGCACTAGCAGCAATTCCTGCCATACTGCAAGCTTTTCCTGCCTTATAGGAACAAACTTTATTCACTACACGACAGCTTGTTTCAATCTGTAGGTACAGCAGCTCAGCTACTGTTGAACTTGACCTTGTGACCTTAAAGCAGTTAAAGGTATTAGGAAGTGGCTCCTGACAAGGCACATGAAGACAAAGATGCTGCCTATGAGCTTTTAAATGTCGTCTGTATCTATTTCTTTTTTTTCCTTCTTATACCTCAATGAGTATTGTGAAGGTGCTTTTGTTGTGTTATTTATATCACCTTTATCCAGCTTCACATATGAACACATTTACGAGGTTCTTCCTGCAATAAAGAAAACCACTACAACCCCTCTTGGGAACATGTATCCATTCCTTGCAGTTTCCACCTAGTGCTGCACTATGTAATTATTATCACAGGTGCGATTTTTGTTTAAGTCACTTTCTCAATGAAAAAGCTTATAGGCTTCTAAAAGTGAGGAAAGCATCAAAACTGTGGTGCCCAGTTTGAGCTCTTCACTACTTCTGGACCAGCAGAGTCTCTTTTATGAGCCGTTTGCTGCTGGTGGGACATCAGGAGCTCTCTGCAATGTCTCACAGAGGGCAGATCATCCACAGCTGGCATCCCTTCACCACTCAGCACGTTGTCATGAGCCGTCAATTTTCATACATTAAAAAGTGTTCCAGCAAGAAAGGGGCAGAAATCCGGTTCCATGTTTGTGGCATACAAAAAAAAAAAAAAAAAAAAAAAAAAGTGAGAAGCATCAACTGCAACAACAAAAAAATACATTGATAAGAATTTTCTAAAGATAGGGATAGCAAAGTGTTGAAATTAATTGCCTGGTACATTGCTAAATCTGTATCAATGGAGTCCTTTAAAAGCAGGTTGGGCAAAACACCTGACAGGGTCAGAAATTACACCTGATTCTACCTCGGGGCAGAAAGACAGAGTAGCTCATCTCTGGAGGCCACACACAATGATTTTGTGTATGACTCTAGCTTAAGTGTATATAAAATGAAAAAGGAGCAAGTTGCAGATATTTTATAAATACTTTCAGATTCTTTAAAACAAATACTAAATTCTTTTCAAAATTAATCTAATTAATCCCATGTACTTGTGAAAACATGACTGCTTTATTGCCAGGAGTAACACTCCTTTTTTATCTAAAAGGGTAAACATTACTGACCTTCAGAATATTTCCCACCTTATGGCTATGTTCTGAAGCATTTGAGACTCTCAGATCAAAGGCACACAGCTGTATAAATGGTTCATCACGAGCAGTGTAGTTGCAAGCTGCCACATTTAGGCAGCAGCTTGCAGTTACAAATAATGTCATCCCATCTCCTCTTGCTTAAATCCAACTAAATTGCATTCTCTGCAAGATCAAATGTTAATTTAGAAAGTTATTTTAATTTCAGTAGTGCTGTGATCAAGTGACCTCTAAAGGTACATGTTAATATTCCCAGGTGCTGCCACCACATTTGCTTTACTTCTTCCTGAAAATAAAACTGAAATTACTGCCATTCTTTTTGCCCTTATGGGAACCATGGTCCCAATGTATGTGACCAGCAGCAGCTCACGCAAAGGAGTCCCTCTGGAAAAAGAAGTACCTTTTAATCCATCACATGCCAGAGGCAGAGCCTTGCATTTTGTTTTAAGGAGATATTCTTCAGACTTTTCACTTAGCAGGGACCAGGGCAGTCCCTAGACTGAAAGATGAGGTTTTCCTCCTTCATGGTGTCCTCAGAAAGTGGTCTCAGGCCCTTTTCAGCCAGCCCTTGCTGTCCATGGGTGCCTGCCCCAGGCATCAAGCTTTAAATAACTTCCTAATCTTCACCACCCCATTCCAACACACATTTTTCCCAAGCTGTAGCTTCATTGCAGTTAAAGGTGATGAAACTCACCAAGCGCCAGCAGAAATGTCTATCTGGAAGAACACCATGTGGAGGAAGCAGCAGTCTGCAGTGTATACAAGAATGATAAAGCTGACAAACTCTTACACATGCTGTGCTCAAATTTTGGATGCCTTTGCAGCATAAAGCTTAAGGATCATCAACACCAAACTGGTCCTGCCAGCACTGAGTGAAGGCTGATAACTCTGGTCTCACTGTGTGTAAAATGCATCCACAGTTATGTCACCCACAGCCCCAAAGAGATTTATTATTTTTTTTTCTTACAACAAGGCATCTTCGCTCTCGACAGATGTTACAGTGATGAACCGACGAGATTAATTGGTTGACAAATCAGTGTAATCCACAAGAAGTCTGAAAATTTATATTGGGAATCACAGTGTTATTTACAGCACAGTTGATGCTTAACTAGTTAGCGCTGGTGCTGCCAGATGTAAAATTATGCCTGGCTCTTTCTTCCTCCAGCTGCACTGAATATTCAAAATATCTGAATTTATCCCTGCAAAGACTGAATCTCAACACTTTGCTGCTGAATCGGGGCAGTTGTAATCCAAATAGAGAAGGCAGCATGCCCACGTGCCTGGCCACGTGACACAGGTCTGTGTGACATGCCAGTCAGCATCAACACTGTGACTGAAACTTTCTCATCCCTTTCTATAATCAATGCTGAAGCTCAACATTTCTGAGATATGTTAGTAGTTGAGTGGAAGAGCGTAGAGGAGTTATAGAGGACTGTATGAAAAATGTATTTGTAAAAAGGTTGTAATGATTGTTAAAAACATAAGGTATGAAATGTTAAAAAAGGGGGGGGAAGTGTAGAGGAATGAAGCTGGGTTAATTAGCATTGGTAATATACAACTGTGGGCTGGCTTTAGGGGTGGTGGGTTGGCCGATGTAGATAAGGTGCAGGTGTGGCTGGTTGAGTGCCAATGAAGAGAGAGCAGAGAGGAAGAGAAGGTGAGAGAGGAAGAAGTAGAGAGAGAATGCATGTTCTGGATGAGGTGAGAAGAGAAAGCAGCAGAGGGACTGGTATGAAGAGTATGCTGGTATGAGATGGTGAAAGACCTTGTTGCAGCCTGATAGTCTGGAGAGTGCTGTGACAGAAGAGCTACCGAGTAAGCCCCAAATGGGTGGTAAATATCCTATATGGCATGGCTGCTACAGAATGAGAACCAAGGACTATGTGTACATTGCACATACTAGCTACGAAGCACTTGTGAGCTAGCTTTCACCTTTCCTAGGGCTAGAGTTAAATATATAGCAGGTAACCTCTGGAGATGCAGTATCCTGCATCAAGCCCAGTCCAACTGACATGCAAAATCCTGCTCTCATTAATTTGCTTGGCACTGGCATGGTGGTGATGGCTATCAAGGTACGATTTGCAATTTTACTTCAGAGTGAGTGGGAGAGGCCCAAATGGATGAGGGAGAACAGTCTTGCATTGTCTTGCAAACCCATCTACCAAAAGTTTGGACTTGGAAGTCTTCAGAAGAAAGTGGTAGAGCCCAGCAAAACTCTGGAGTCCCCAGGAGCTGAGCCCACAGGAATGATGTCCTGCATGTAACGAGCTGTTCAGCTTTTTACTTTTGTTTTTATGGCAGTGAAGGCAGCAGGAACTGCCATTGCTTTTAGGACTGGATGGTCCCTAAAGACAATGGCCCTGGACCTGTCAGCTTCCCAAATAACACTGAGCAGAGATCAGGCAGCCAGACCTTTTGTATCTATCAATAAAGCTGAAGTAGGCAGTACCTCTGTCCTTTCAGCTATTATAATCAGGTCATAAATTGTGTATTCCTGTGGCTTGAGAAGATAACGGAATAATCAGAAGGAAAATCAGGTCAAGATAACTGATATAGTGAGACAAAGACAAATGACGTGTCAATTGAGGTCATCAAAAGTTCCACCTGACAGTATCAGGTAGGACTTTCTATCTGCCTAAAGCTATGTGGCAAAAAGTGGCAGTCAGAAAAAGCAAGGTTCTTTAGAGAGCCCTAATGAAATGGGATTCGGTGGGAACTAATGGTGGCTTGGTAAAGCATGATCACAGTCCTCACATACGGAGGCTTTGACACTAGGTATGACTGTGGCATGTGTTGATATGGATAAGAAATAGCAAAAAAGACATGGACAATGTGTTGGCATTGAGTACTGTATCTTTTGAACTCTGTGAAAGTGGTGGGAAACTTAAAGACGTTATTCTGTACCTGTGCTGCCAGCCCACATTTACTTTACAAATTACCTTGATCTCAAGAGAGCAAAGAGAAACCCTGTTATAGGAGATGAGTCAGCTTTGGATCCTTCAGCAAAACAGCCCCTCTGGGATGGCAAAGCAAATATTTTACCATAGTTCTGTAAACTATTAGCAAAACGGAGTTATGGAAGTGAAGGAGCTTTGAAATAATAGCAAAGTGGCGGCAGCATTATCCAGGGACATGGCTCAATTGCAGACTGTGCCAGTGGCATTATATCTAATGCGGAATTTGGAAGTTCAGAGGACTTAAGTAAAATGCAAACCTTCCAGCAAATGCATTTTCCAAGCTCACTGTTGTCTGTCTCTGGCCATCCAGGATATCATTTTGCCACTTCGTTGTACAGACTGGCAGCAGTGTTTTTCAGAAGGGGAGCTGAGCTTCATCCCAGTTGGCCCTGCCAAGATACAAGCTTCTGCTTTTTCTGCAAAAGGAGAGTATTTGGGGAAAGTCCACAATGGTTAGAAGGGCCTAAAAGTAGCACACTGTTGCAGCATCAGCTTCAGCAATAGATATGGCAGGAACGAAAGGGAGTTGTGCTGCTGTAGGCCCAGGAAAAATGTCTGCAATCCTTCAATATGTTAACTTAACAAGTACATGAATCAAGGACTGGCCCCAAGGAGGGGTCAAGATCCAGCATCCTCCCCACCCTGTCTGAATTCCCTAGTGATGGGTAATGTCTGTCTTTCTGAACCACCATCTCTTCATTGTCAGGTAGCTCCCAAATGGCAGCAGCCCCAGTCCCAGCCTTACTTATCGCATGAGAGTCCTGACATGCCCCAGGAAAGCTGGAAGACACAGGACATCACAAACCACGCTGGACCGCAAGCTATATTTCTTGGGAGTCTGCTTAAGGCTCCTCTAGGTTAGCACCACAAGACATGAGAGAGAGGAGTCCTGATCACTGCTTTGAAAAGAGCTTTTCTTAGATCACCCATTATAATTATATAGTGAAAGTGAAGTGCTGCTGATCCCAAGTAAACGGTGAGCTTTTTAAGTCTGGAGATGCATCTAGCCCTCCCTGGGCTATGCTGTCATTTTACAAGCAGGTCAGAGAATAAAACTTAGGTTCTAGGACATAACGTGCAGTCTAAGTATAGCCCTTGATATCTTTCTCCATGAAGAAACAGTAAACAAGGCTGGTTGGCGCATCTTACCTTCTCACCCTTCTGTGAGCCTCAAAGTGCCTTCCTGAGGAAGGCAGAAAGGCATCTTTTCCCATTAAGTTCCTGAAAAAGCTTTCAGACATGTTATAGGGGAAGGCTTTATGCATCTATGGGTGGGTTTCCTCACCTATAGATGGCATGGGGAGAGGAGAATTTTATTTAGCCTAACAATGCAAACCCGGAGTTGCAACTTTGAGGTTCTAAACTGGGTTAGAGAAGTCCTCTTTCAGAGACTGCTGGCGTCTACTTCTAATACCCCTAGGTGGTTTTCTCACTCTAGGCATGCTAGCAAACTCTTCAGAAATATTTCTTGGCGGTCCAAATGATGCTGCTTCTCGCAGACCCGCTTCTTGCAGCTTGCAGCACAAGTATAACGAAATTGCTTTTAGGGAGTTCACAACTGGCTTCAGTCCATCCCATTTATTCGGGCAGTGAATGGGCTCGATAAGCTGATCATTGTACTGAAAGAAGGGTAGGTAATGTTGAAGGCATGTGAATTCCTTTTGCTGTCAGGAAGACAATGCTTTTATCTTTGAACCAGACCAGGCTGCTGTGCAGAAGAATGTGTTGTATATAAATAAGAAGTATCTGCATTTATCTGATCTAATTCCGCATTTTAAACTCATTTTTGCTCATTGTTCTGTGTGGGAAGAAAAGACACTTTTTTTAACATGTTAACACAAACCAAAATTATTAAATGTATTTGTATAATATGTATAAGTGCTTGTATATATATTTATATAAAAATGCATGTACATCTCTGTTTGGATAAAACAGGATATAAAATAACTTTATATATAATGGCATTCTGAAACAAGTCAGTGTAAAACAAAACATAGAAACGTTTATTTCCTGCAGTCAAAAAGTTTTATTTCAGTTGCATTAAAATTTAAGCATTTAGGTACTTTTTCATAATGAGACATGAATCTATAATCAACTTATTTTCATACCAGAGAATATTCCACAGAAAGCTTTTGGTTAGTACTAATTTTAAATTCTAATTTTGTTCAGTGAATATCAATTTCCCTGGAATTCTACATTTGCTGAATGTATCATCCAGGGAAATGTTCTCTCTACCCCCTGCCATGACATCTGAATCCTGGCTTATAAATCCCTACTTTAGGTGAGATCTGAGCAGCTTCAGAAACCTGTCATGCTGTCTTCTACTCTCTCATCGGTTAAAATCTAATCAGGTGTCTGTCAAGTCGAGCGGAAGATACTAACACAGCTGAAGCTAACCAGCTGGACTTGGCATTCAAATACGATGGGGTCCTCCAAATAAGTGGCTGGTTTTGGAAAATTTACTCTGAAAACTGAACTCACCTTGAGAGTCAGAAGGGCTGTTACTTGGTACAGCAGTGCCAAGCCTTTCTGCACTATGCTAGGAATGGTTAAATGGCTCTAAAGCATCCAAAAATTTATCCTCTGATAATCTTATACAAAGCTCACTTTTTCCTCTCTAGCATAAAAGCTTCAGGCTTGCCATGCTGTAGTGGGCTTGTGTCTCCTTGGCTGTCAGCACAGCTAGCCTTTGGTGAGGCTAGGAGTGGCTGAAGATCACTGAAGGTGCTTGGGTGAGTCTAGAGAAGGGATGGATATTTCTAGCACAGGGAACATAGTTTCTATAAGGCAGGAGCTTTGCTAGCATGGCTTTGCTCCAGAGTTTTTTAAGAGCCACGTCCTACGTGACAGATCTGGAGCATGACACAAGAGCACAGGCATGCAGAGGGCTTTCTTAGGCGGATGGGCCCAGGAACTCCAGACAGAATTGTTGGTGTGGGGGCAACCAGACAGCCCAAGAGGCCTGCTGGTGGGCTGTGTGAGAACCAGGGAATGCAGTGCGCCAGAATGGTGGTGTTGTGGGCTTAACAAAAAGCTTCATGAGCTGAATAAGGTGGCGGACACACAGGAGATCTGGGCTTCAGAATGCTCCAGGGATGTTGCAGCTACACAGTGTCAATGTGGCTTTTGGACTGACTCCGTAATGAGCTGGAAAAATATAAGTATATATATATATATATGTGTGTGTGTGCAAGGATGACAGGGATGATTTGGGAGACAGCTGCTGAATGCTTTTTAATCACACTCTGAATATGTTTTTTCTTCTCCCCCGCACACCTCTGTCTGACATTTACTTAAAAAATATTACTATGCCAAAGCCAAAGCTGTGATATTAAATCCTCAGAATGTGGCCACGTGGGTCTGCCACACAAATGAGTACTAAGTGCAGATACAGTTTGTTCTTCTCCACTGTTTCTGTTTCTGTTGTTATCTTCGGTTGCACTGTTACATCTTCAACAGACTGGGCAGTACTCAGTGAAAACAAAAAAACAACCCAACAAAATAAACAAGCAGGAAACTGTTCAGGATATCCCATCTACTCCTGTCTGTAATTTATATTTGTTAACCGCATATCTTCAAAGTATCAGAGAAGAAAATACCCTCACTCGTTTCGTTAAAATACTCTTTTTCCATACAATGTTAATGTTAATCAAGCAAGCCTTACAGCATATTAATTCTACAAGTCAGGTAGTGAAGAATAATCAGTGACTTCACTTTAATTTTTATTCCACCTTTCTTCCTGAGACGGTCAAAGCATTTTGAAAGGAAGAAAGCAGGCCTCTTGGGACACATCAAAGGCTGGAGCTTCTATGTGAAGGCTGCTATGGTTCTGATACCTGGGTGAGATATACCATCACAACACAGATTATCTTTATTGAAGTATCAAGGTCTGGAGTGGTGTAAAGCTCCATTTACTTCAGGGTAAAGCTACTTTCTGGTGCAACTTGGGCAGGAGAGACAATCTCTCAAGGAGAGAGGAATAAGGCTGAGTAGCTGCAACTGAAGTGGACACGATGTGCCCATGCTGAGCACTGCTCACATGAGTGAGCACACACTGCTGAGGGTCACACAGCCTAGGCTATGGGTATCAGGAAGACAGAGGAGGTAGATAATATGAGGAAAATGTCTCCTTTTTGTTATGTAAGGCAGGAAACATCTCCAGCTTGCTCTCCCAGATGTGTCTTTCAGAGCTTAAATTCTGGCAATCTGAGCTAAAGCCTCAGCTGTTGGCAGTTACTCTGACAATACAGGTTTCTCCTGCTGCTACATTGCTGGGCTGCCTTTTCACCATGCTAGTGGTTCTGGAATCAAGATATACCTGGAAGGGTTTCACCCCTCAAGACGGTTCTTGAAATTTCCCAGCAAAATGTCCTCAAGTCTCCATGATATTAATTTTGTCTTCATTGGCAGAAACAATGAAAGATATGTCTTGCAACACCGTTTTCTGTAGATTTGTTGCTTCTTCAAAAGCAGTGTGCTCACAGTCTGGCACTTGGGCATGCTGTAAACACAACCTACAAGAAAGCTGGGATTTTATTCTAGCAGCACAAAAGATCTTTATTTAGTGGAACAAAACTGGAAGAAATGTATGAGAAATACAAAGCACAGATTCAATGTGTGTGTGACTCTTTTTTTCATTCCCAATGGTTACAGAGTGTATGTTATGAGGCATATCAGAGACCCAAGGCATGGCTCACAAACATTCTTCTGTTCAAAGTGTCTTTTGGAGAGGGTTTCTACTAAAGCCTCTTTCCCTCTCAACCTTTCCAAGTGCTGTTGATGGTAAATGACATTTCAAAGGATCTATTAAAAGTGGGTTTTATTAATATACCTTTATTAACTTAGAAGAGCTCTTCGCACAGTGCCTTTGTTTGCAGCTACTTGCCGTGAAATGAAGGGTTCTTCATTGTATTTGGTAATGAATCACTTTCTGAGACGATTTCTGACTGTATTTCAGACACTTTCTGACTGTGTATTACTCCTCAGGTTCTTCCCACTCCCATCCTTCGTTTACCTTCTTTCAGGGAATCTAATGTTTTGTGTTTGACATAAAAATACATTTTAATATTTGCAAAATACTTGTTATAACATTTTTATGACTTCAAGCACTTAGTTTGCATTTCATAAAGACCAGATGGAATAGTCTCACCCATCTGTACTAAGGGACAATGACACTGGAATAAAGTCCTCTGATGGCAGCCAGGGGAAGGCCTACTTGAATTAAACAGTACCAATTAATAGGATCGTTGATATATTTTTTTTTAATGGTCATAAAATGAAGCTAATGTTCTGTGGTCTATGATCAGGAAAATTATATAGTAGGAAGACCTTTGAATTGTGACAGGGATGAAAAATAGAATAAAAAGGATTGCCAGAGTTACTTTCTGATTGAACTTGTGAAAGCATGATCAGCAAAGGTGAGCAGAGGTTTACAGGGCCACAAACCTTCAAATCATGGATGACTGATAACAGAGGAAGTTAATAAATGACAGTTGAAGTTAATTAGTGCTCTTGGTTTCAGGAGCTGCTATATCACAGGTATTCAAAGTGACTTGAGCAGAGTGCGTAGTCCTGTCCTTGCAATCTGCTCTGCTATTTTAGAACTAACTAGCAGAAATTTTAGCTGGCTTACAATTAACTGGTTGTTTTGAGGGTTTGGTTTGTGGGTTTTTTTGAGTTTCAGAGTAGGGAGGCTGGCTTTGTGGGTAGTGGTATTAGATGAGATAAATGGCAGTTCCCATTAATTTTAACAGATTACTGACACAGTGAATAATCGGGGGTTTGTGGAGAAGCACAGACTGTAAAGATGTGGAGATAAGTGTTCAATTTTATGCTCTCTACTGCCTTGAATATATGTTTTACAATCTGGGTTTTGTTTTTCTTTTGGGCTAAAGAAAAAGAGATATGCTATTTTGGCAATTTTTCTGTATTGATATATTAGACAGACTAATTCAATTATATTTTAATTTTTTGATGGCATGATTCTCAGATTATAAAATTAGATCATCCCATCTGATATTCAAATAACACAAACTATAGTACTTTATTCTATGTTTCCCTTCAACAATTCCACATCTTGTGATTTACTTGGAGCCATAAGATTCAGTTGAAGCCTTCAAGTGACTGTGAATTTCACAGAGTCCTTACTAAGATGTTCCTATGATTAGTTGAAATAACTGCAAGAAACATTCAGACTTATTTATAAGTCTGAATTTTCCTAGATTTAGTTTCCAGCCATAAGATCTTAAGAATTCTTCATCTGCTACATAGAAAGATCTGTCTGGATGACCAACCTGATGCTTTTAAAGTCCAGTTTTGAATAGAGTTTGCTGATGTTAAATCAGATTGGCACCATGTCTAGTCCACTAAGTAGAGCATCTAAAATTACTGGAAGGTATTTAATGAAAAAACTGTGAGCTTTTTAGACAGCCTGTGCTGTAAAATGCAAAGTATTTCTTGGCTTATGTTTTTAAATTGCACTACATGAATTAGTCAATGCTATTGAAATTGCTTGTTGAAGCACTGCAGGAGGTAGCAGCCTGGGTTGTACAACCCTGCTTGAGGACAACTGCTGGCTTAAATAGCAGGTTGAAAAGTCCAGATAAAAAACATACTCTGACCTTACATCCACACCAAAGACCTTTTGCACTAGCCCTTGGACGTTGCTCGAGGACAGCAAGGTATCTAATTCCATCAGCTGCAAACCCCCAAAAATAAACAGCAAAGAAACTGTAAGTATCCTAACAAAATTTGCATCTCTTGCACCACAAGCAAAACTCAAAATGCATATTTCATTACATAATGTCACCAATATTTTCATACCTTTTGAAGGTGGCAAATTGAAGTATCTTGATTAGAATAGCTAAATACTATAATTAAAGCAACACTTTTTTGCAGACCTGGAGTTTAAATTTGAAGCATGAAGCTATTGGGTTTATAATGATGCACATTACCACAGGATTTATTTTTCTAATTTTTAAGATTCTTTTTCTCATAAACTTAGTTCACAAATTGGTAGAAGCTGCAATTAGCTTAGCAGACTAAATGCAAAGACCTTTCTAAGGCACTGAGGAAAAAGTCCTAAAGTTTCTCTGCGTTTGTCTTTTGCCTCCAAGCTCTTACATCCTTGATTAGAATTAGATGTTGATCTCAGACAAGTTATGAAAAAGCCATGAACATTTATCCAGAGGACAGAAGTAGCAGAGGGCCACAGAAAAAATGTACAGAGGGTTACACAGAAAAATAACTTTGAAAGCAGCATAAACAGTTTGAGGGGAAAAAAACAAACCAAACAAAAACCCAAACCAACAAAACAAAAATAAACCCCACCATCTCAAAACCTAAGGTAGAAGGTTTGTTTGATATTAGGCAGTTAACAGATACAATTACATTAAAGCCCAGTTGTCACAGACTTTGTCTAGTTGGCATACAGTCCTCTGTGTGTAGCAGTCCTCTGACACTTACTTCTCTGTATTGACTACCGGAGCAACCCAGAGACTTAGCCCCCAGTTTGCCTGTATTTGGCTATATATTTAAGCATATTTGCCTAAAATTAGATTAATCTGTGCTGTGGTGTCCAACAGGTTAGTAATATATGATACAACGTGAGGAAAATCCAGATCTCAAATGTAACTCCATGGACATCACAGTTGAGGGTAAAATGTCATTTCTTCAGCATAAATATATTGGATATAGGCAACAAATTCATCTATATAAAGATCTGATTTTATCCACCAATATTTCATATTCTGGGGATGCCAGCTTAAGCAAATGCTCATGTCATCTTCAGCAGGTCTGTGTCCTCAAGCCATATCATAGCACTACTTCCATAAAACCACATAAATTTTGAAGGCCAGCAGAAAGAGAGACCGTGGGAGATAATCTAGTGCATTTTCTAACTCTAAGGCAGGTAGTTCTAGCCAATTTCTGAACTCAGGAAAAGAATGCCTTCTTTCTGCTTGTTTTCTGCACTTTTGGTAAGGCTTTTAGCTTTGCTTGGATATCTCCCAGCCAAGTTTCAATTGTAGTAGAAAATCAGATCTCGTATGCCCTTACAGGCAAGTATATATTTAATGTCCTCATGTTTATTTTTTGGTCAGTGTATGCCCTCTGAAGAAAACCAGTCATATGGGAAAAAGAGAATTGTTATTGGGAAATAACTGTGATAGTTACCTCATATTTTTCCATCTGGAAAAAAGCTTTCCTTGGTATATGAGCATGAAAGAGTGGAGGTAAAGGAGCGCACGAAGGCAACCTACTTTGTAATTCAGCTGGAGTGGGAGTTTAATTTAATACAGTTTAAAAGGATATTTTTTTTTTCCTAACAAATGCATAAAGAAGCTGATTTTATCCTTCATTTCAGCTGTGAAAACCAATGAACCAAACATCTAAACCAAATTTCCTTTAGCTTAATTAATTGTACCAGCCCTCAGACAAGTGCGCTCCACTGCTATGCACATGGAATAAAATGCTGTATCTTTTTAGGTACAGCTCTCTGAGGGCCAATTTATAGTGCTGCCAAAAGGAAAGGTCAAACAATGCCCTTGATAAAGCATACAGCTGGTGCAATAGAAATGAAGGTCTGGACTGTTTTCTTTCATGCCACCCTTGGAAATTTCAGCTAAGTTCTCAGCAGGACCCTCCAGTAGTTTATGCTAACTCTGTTTCTGTCCCAAAGCCTGATTTCAACATGACTCAGAAGCCATCAGGCAAAGATCCTACAGCTTTCCACAAGATGATAAATGATTAGTAGAATATATAACAAACTGGTTGTTTACGTAATTCCAATTACCTTAGATGACACAGACAATACTAAAGTGACACATTTGCATTTGAACTCTGCAGACAAGCAGTGAAACAAAGCCATCTGCTGCTGCAAAAGTGTTCAGAACAGTGAACACACGAAAAAGATTATATAGATGGTTATTACTATCATTGCGTAAGTCTTGCAAAGTTCATAGTCATGTAAGTCATAAGGGAAGCAGAGAGGAACAAATTAATCATCTTGCTTGACCTCTAGTATACCTTTATCTGGATAATCTCACCATTTTTTCATGCACTGCTTCTGGACAAAGTTTAGCTTCAAGGAAGACATCCACTCTTTGTGTGGGGAATTCACTACTGTTCTTAGTTGTCATCCTTGAAGTTAAACATATAGCTTATTTCTCATTTTCATTTATCCTGTCTTATCTTCCAGTAGATGGGAAAAACCCACAAAAACCAAGGTTATATCCTGAGGAGGTTTTACTGTTCTGCAAGGGTGAGATGTTATTTAAAAGCATTAGATGAGAATAAGATTAGGTACTCAAAAGAATGAGACTGCAGTATACAGTAGGTAGGTGTAAGAAAGGGCATGAGTTACAATAATCCTGTTCTGTACTCATTTAACCACCAACTCGTTTGTGGTTGTGTTTTCTTTTTTCTCCTTTTTTCTTACAGATGTTTAGACTCAGGGTTAGGGTTAGACTCAGGGTTAGACTTAGGGTTAGACTCAGGGTTAGGGTTAGGGTTAGACTCAGGGTTAGGGTTAGGGTTCCAATAGCAGAAGCCTGAGGTATTGTTCAGTTTGTCCAACTGAACTGTTGGACAAATTCTGAAGCATAATGGTTTTTTACTTAATATCACAACTTCCTGACTAATGAGAACATCTTACACTTTTTCTGAACACACTTTTCAGCAATCTTGACATGTTCATTAAAAGAAACAGGTACTTTGTTGCAACCAGGGACACTTGCCCTTAAGGAAAATTACAGCAATCAAACAGGAGTATTCAGGCATAGGCTGGTTATCACATGCATTTTGATTGAATGAGGGTAGAATTTAAAAGAGGGTGCTTTTTTTTTATACTGCGAGACACAAAACTAACCCACTTACCCATATAAAGAATTAAAGATGAAGCAAACAGAATTTTAGATTTGTAAGTGGAAATGGTGGACTCAGTAAAAAATTAGTAATACATAAAGAAGAGGCAACCCATTCTGGAAGTAAATATTATTTGGTATCAGCAAATAAGGTAACAACTGGAGCTGGACTAACACTAACATATTAATAGGAAAAGACTCTCCAGTTCTCACTTGTGACTAGGATGTGAGTCTTTGAAGATCCTTTACAACCTTTAGGAAGCAGTGGGATTTTTAGGAAGCACTTAAGCCTTTTACACCAATACCTGAGCTAGAAATTTTTCCTTTCTTTTTCTTTCCTTCCTCCCCAGAATCTTGTTCAGTAAATAGCCAGAAGTTGTTGGGTTTCTAAATAATGTCAAATGTTTCTGAGAATTGGCAAAGCTGCTAGGGGCATGATAATTACAATGAACAGCACTCAAGGAATCACGTTCTGTATTGACTCACATCCTGTTCCACTCATGCAAACCATTAAGCTTATACAAGGGATTAGTTGACAGATTTGGTTGTCTATGGATTACAAATGAGAAAGTTACAGATATATCAACATACAAACAATGTGATTATGTATTACAATTGATTTGCACTGCAGTGCAGAAGATTCCAGTTCTTTCAACTGCATACAACTCAAAACAAATGTTAAGGAAAATGGGAAATTCTGACTTCTGATAGAGAAAGGGAATAACTACTACAAAACGTATGTCTCTCTGAGGTACTGAACTGGTATGGAGCCCATGACTGGTGACCATGAGATTGTGGCATAAAACCAGATTTATTTACCTAGCACTTTTTATAAGGGAAAATATATGGTCCTAATATATATATACACATGATTCTAGAGCCATAAAGAGTGGACCAGCTGATTTATTCTCCATTCTCGTATAAACTGAAGCCCAGAATAGTAAAGGATGGAAAAACAGGGAGAGGTAGTGAAATATGGGGTTCAAGCTTCTGTACTACTTGGAAGGAGAGTAAGTTTCCATGCAAGTAACCATCCTGTCATCTTCGGCAATGTGTCACTGTGGGATGTCATAGTGACAAGCCAGAAATTGTCTTATCCTTGTTAATATTTTCAAGAAATTGCATGTATTCCCAACACCTTTTAATTTAGTAGCAGCTGAAAATGCCTAAACACCAGGATCCTGTTCTATTGGATATAAAAAAATCCAAACCCACCACCACCACCAAAAAAAAAGAAACCCACACCAAAATAAAACAACAAAAAACACCAACATTGAAGCAATTTACCTGATCAAATTAAACTGAGATAAAATGTTTAGCAAATGTTAGTATTACTGAAGATGGGAGGCTGCAAAGGTCAATAACTGGCTTGTTCTTGAGAAGGGTCAGTGGTGTTATCTGCACTTTGGTGGAGGACAGATTACCATCCGGTGAGAGTAAAAGGTGGGGACATACTGGAAAATCAACTTTATAAAAATCTTGGAATGAAATTCACATTTATCCTAGGCTCACAAACGTATGGGTGGGGGGGAAAGAAAGAGGTCATTTGTTTCTTGGAAACAAAGTAGGAACCTCGAAACATCCATCAGAGAAATATTTTTTAATATTTGGGGAAAAACCATGTAGTTTCATGCAGAATACAGAAAAAGCATCAACTAGTTTGGCAAAAACTCTGCAAACATTTTAGAGGTGAAGCTGGGATAGGGTGGTTTGGATGTTGCTGTCTTGCCTAGCTGATATGATGGGAGCTATGAAAACATTGTTCATGGTAAAAAGATCTGTCATCCTCAGAGAGGTTTGAAAGGAAACTGAGCTAAAAAAAAAGATTTTCAGCTTGGAATGAGAATCTTTTGTCCTGCTTAGAAACCTTCTCAATCAGTGTTATTTATGCAGGCACTCTCCTGATGTGCAGATAAACTGTAGGATGCCTTGTTCAGGTTTAGGAGGACTCTACTTAGGTAACAGCAGAACATGACTGATTGGTTGGACATTTGCAATCCACTTGGATTGCATGAAGAAATTAGTGTAATAAATGGTCCTGTTCTTTTGAGCAAAGAAGAACATCTGCTTTGGTAGATTTGTGATTCATAGAATCATAAAATGGTTTGGGCTGGAAGGGACCTTAAAAATCATCTAGTCATACCTGCTGCTGCCATCGGCAGGGACACCTTCCACTAGCCCAGGCTGCTCCAAGCCCCGTCCAGCCTGGCCTGGGACACTGCCAGGGATGGGGCATCCACAGCTGCTCTGGGCAGCCTGTGCCAGTGTCTCGCCACCCTCACAGGGAAGAATTTCTTCCTAAAATCTAAGGTAAATCTCCCCTCTTTCAGTTTAAAGCCATTCCCCCTTGTTCTATCACTACATGCCAAGAAGCCCCTCTCCAGCTTTCTTACAAACCCCCTTTATGCACTGGGGGTCTGCTCCAAGGTCTCCCCACAGCCTTCTCTTCTCCAAGCTGAACAACCCTAACATGTTCAGCCTGTCTTCATAGCAGAGGTGCTCCAGCCCTCTCCCTCAGTCCTGGCCCCTGAGAACATTTAAATCTAAAGCAGTTCTGCAATCTCCACCACACTTGCAGTTACTTTTGGAGTTTTTGGAAGTGTGAGTGTGTGCTTGTGTATAAAATACACACACCTATACCTATCTGTACACATATAGGTAGATATTTTTTGGCAAATCAATTGTTGAGGTGAACATTTCAGACCGAATGTTTTGTGTAGAGACAACACATAGCAATATGTATTCAGCCTGTGTGGTTCTCAGGATATGGACAAATCATCCCATAATTATTGAAAAGACATGTGGCCAAAAGAAAAGAGGTTATTACATCTTATCTCTCTTTCTGAAGTTGACTACCTTTGACTGTAGCCATATCCTAAGAAAAAAAGAGATTCTGTTTGTCTGTTCCGAAACAGAATTGTCAAGACTGCAATGACTCATTCTTTGGAGGGCAGAATATCTTTGCCTTGAGATGCAGCAATTGATACCTGCAAGCTTTTCTAGTCAAAGATTATCCATTGGATTTTGCAGCACACTAGAAGCAAGATTGCACAAAGGTTTCTCTGGAGATCCCAAACTCATGTAAGCAAGTAATTGATTTGTAGGAGGGTTTGATGCATCGATTGTCCTTAAAGAACTGATGTTCTGGCCTTTCAGGCTGTGAATGGCACAAATCTAAATATTTGTGCTGTGCAAGAAAAGGTGTTTAAATGTGTGATTTCTGGACAAATCCTATGATGCAATGAGATCTTGGATGCTTGGAGTAACATGAAAAAGACCCTGGAAAAGCAATGACTTTATTACTTTTAGCTGAAGGAACTTCAGTTGCTTGCACAGTATGAAAAAGAAAGCAAGTCTCTAATTCTTCACGGTTTCAAAGAATTCATGCCTGTAGGGTGCAGATTAGAAGTGTGACCACTTAAAAATATCCTGAAAGTATTACTTTGATGAATATGACTTCTGCACCTTGGTAACAGTGCCATGTTTGCTGCATGCTTTAAGCTACTTATAAACTGCAGCTATCTGTTTCCTTTGACAAGCTTATAATAATGTTCGTAGGTTATAAAAAAATGAGCATGGAAAATACAGATATTCATAGAAATTTGAGCCAGAAGGAATTTTCCTTATTTTCTTGTTCCCAATCACGTAAAATTCCTTTTGCCCAGGAATGAATCAAAACTTGTTATTAACATCAAACTCCAGCTTTTGAAGGGATAACATGTTAAAAATCAGCAGCAGCATGGGAAGGCATCTATCAGAGAATATATATAAAAACTTTCAAGATACTAAGTTTCTTGAAGGGTGCTGTAAGGATAACATTGAAAAATAAATCTTTTTTTAAAAATTTGGTCAAATATTGCTGGTTGGGTTTCTGAGAAGTACAATCCCCTCACTAGTGAATGCATGGAATGAAATTTTTGGCCATGGCCCTGTCTCAGGTTATTGAAGGAAGGGTAGTGGGCACCTCTATGACCTTCACAGCATGATGGATTCTTCAAAGTGACGTTTCTGGAGAAACAGGCCTGTGTTGGATACCCAACAGGGTCTAAACCTGAGAAAGACAGAAGGAAGAATCAGGGAATCATCATGTTCTGAAGAACAATAAATTGTCTTGTCCCCAATAACAAAAACTTCAGATTTGCAGAAGTAGTAATGAAATTACCGCAATCAATACGAAATTTCCAAAGAAAGTTGTGGCAGCCAGATGTTGGCTTATGCAGTACACAGAAACACTAAACTGAGTCCTTTTGCCCTCTTACTCTTGCTCTCAGCAGCTGTAGAAAAGCAGATATTCCTGGATGTTCCTAAATTGTGGATTGCTGGAAAATGGCAGAAGATAGCCAGGAAAAAGTTGCTTGTACTTGCCCGTTTTCTTAGGAAAAAGTTGCTTGTACTTGCCCGTTTTCTTATGCATTTTTAAAATAGTTGTTAATGGTCTGTCCGAAACAAGAAACTGAATTCAGTTGAATTCTTCTGGAATATTTTATGGGCAAAAGGAAAAAGAATAAAAACCCCCTTTCATTTCCTGCAGTTTCAGCGAGGTGGAGAAATTCCTAGGGTCCAAAAGCTCAGGTTTTGACTCATTTTCTTTCCCCAGCCCTTTGATGTGCAACCAGAGAATGCTGTTAATTAAAAAGGGCCCCTGAAGGCAAGGACTGTTGTTATGTTAAAAGAGAGAGAGAGGAAAAAAAAAAAAAAGCAACCTGCATAGTTTTGCATTACAAGGGACCAAAATAACACCCTTTAAAATTAATTTCCACTGAGTGCTTTGAAATCTGATTACTTGTCCCCAGAAAATAACCACTGGGCCAAATATTCAGGTGGTGTTGATCAGCGTGGCTCACACCGCAGGCACGAAGGCTGCGGCAATGCGTGCGAGCCCTTCGTGCCGCCTCTGACCGTGCTGTAGCCGTGCGTTAGGGTAAGTGCCATGCAAAAGCATTACACCAAACCAGAGACTGACAGCCATCCCACATGCACTCCCAATAACTTGTTTTTCATTCTTACTGACCAAAGTCACTTCTGATTGATTTAATATGTGTTTTCTATTTCTGTTCCAAGGCTGCCTGAATTATTGTTTCGTAACTGCTTCACGTGTTCGCTGGTTCTTTCCCACTCTTATCCATATAGTGCTGAATGCAATGAAATAAAAACTGAGCGTAAAATACAGATTTGTACATAAAGGGAAGGAAATTGTTTCAAAGGAGTGATGACAAAGACAGTGGCAGGATTGTTGGAAGAGATACTGATCTGAGGTCTTTGCTGAGGAGTTTCCTTATCAAACATGGCATTACAATAATGTTCTGAGATTTCAGCTAAAACAACCAAGTCTTTGTGTGGGTGTTGGTATGGAAAAACAGTCTACCCCCAGACTGTTTACTGGAATTTTTTTTTCCATTTATTGCTGGGAAACTCACACACAAGAACTGATGAAGGTGACCAGAAAAAGGCTTTTGGAATATTATTTTGCCTTCACTGAGAAATGGTACAAAGGACTAATCATAATCTTTTGTGCTGCCTCCTCATGAGCAGTTTGCAGGACTTTCTCTGCCTCCCATCATGTGCACCCTATTTTATGGGACATCTCAAGGGGGTTTTTTGCATAATAATACTTTGGACACCCAAATTAAATGGTGTTCACAGACCACTCGGTGTAAATCAAGGCGAGAAACTCAGGTCTTCTGCACATCAGTTCAGTGTCCTAAGAGCAAGTGACTTTTTTCCTCTCTCCTTTTCCCTTAAGACTAGAAATAATCTGCCTGGCTTTCCAGGAGTTTGAGCCTGGGGACCTGTGGGCTTAGCTGCTTCTTGTTGTCAGCTTGGACTACAGACCAGAAACAATCCTCCAGGCATGCTACAGTCTGTGGACCTCATGGGTCAAGAAAGCCACCAGCTTTGATGGAGCTAAAGGAGATGCATGCAGAGATGGGAATTTTATTTTTTTTCTCTGTATTTTTAGAAATACACTTTTTTCCTTAAATAAAAGAGTTTACTCATAATTAAAACTTCGCTTGCATTTTTCATTTTTCAGTTTTACCTGAGGTTACTCTCTTTGTCTACAGTGTGGTCTGTCATGTTTTACAGGCCAAAATACTCAGTTTTACAAAGGATCTCAGCCATAGCCTGCCTCATCTTGGAGGAATGGCATGAAATTAAAGGATGTGCAGTGAGAAAACATTCCAGGAAAGCAGAAAATGACCCAGGTTCCAGGAACTCATTTATCACAGCTGTGGCTAAAATGTCACAATGCCTAAAATCTCTATCAATGAGTACACACACACAAAACCACCTCTTGTTCTAATACCTAAATAGACATCTCAAACAGATCAAATGGTTTTAGAGAGACAAAGTGAAGCCTGCTCATTCTTCATTTATATTCTGTGGTACCACTGGTAAACAATAATGGTCCTTTGTAAGGAGTTTGTTAAATCAGTGTAAGTAGGATGATATTAACACAGTGAGATTGATATAGTCAGTACACAGGGTTAAAGAAAGTATCTTGCAAAAATTAATGGTCATCTAAAATAAGAACTATAACTAGTCTGGGCTGAAATTTCCCATCCTGGTATTTTCCAGCACTCTCAAGCTATTCTATTTTCCTTTCTTAAGAGTAGAAAATAGGCAAGATGAGGAGGGGACAGCTGGCTCTTTCTTTTCCTTAATTTTCTCTGAAGTGCTCTATGTGCTTCAGGAAAAAATTATTAAAGAAGTTATGTTCTGTTTGCCTAGCCTTGAAACAGTATTTTAAAAAAATCAAAATCAAAACCAAAGACACATCCATTTTACTGCTACTCATCTAATTCTTTGAAGCAAAGACTTGAAAACTATCAGATTTAAGTTTTTGCTAATCTGCTACAATCCACATTGTTAAAAGCTTCTGATAACTCTTTTTTTTCTGCTCCTCCCCTCTTTAATAAAGGCATGTTTGACTCTGGCAATGAAATACAGCAGCTTGCACTGGGTATCCTCTATCTCCTTACCATCTCTTTAAAGGTAGTTATACTTACAGCATAGACTACTAGACCTCTTTTGGAGTTACAAGGAGGAGTGGAATTTTGTCTGCAGATGGATTTCAGGCTGCCAAAGCACTGATAGTCTCAAGTAAAAAAGCTGAAATTGAGATTATATAGTTAATTCATTAATACTGTAATACTTTGGACCTGAAGTAAGACTTGCACAGGATGCTTAACTTGGGCCATTCAGAAATTAAGAGTCTTTACTTTGCAACTGGTTTTTTGTGGGTTTTTTTGTGTTTTGGTTTTTTGGTTGGGTTTTTTTTTGTTGTTGTTTTTTTTTTTTTATAGGATTTTGACTAGTGGATGATATTTGTATTTTATTTATCTTGCAGGAATATAGGCAGGATTGGAGGCTGGAAGGTGATGCATAGTGGAATAGAAATAAAATTAATAAAGCCCAAGCACTTAGCTGTTCCTCTTCTGCTGCTTAGAAGCAATTAGTTACAAGATTGTAATTTGCAAGTTTTTTAGTTTAATTTTGGTTGGTCTTTTCCACTGTATCGTATTTGCAGAGATTGATGCTTTTAGAAGTACATATTCAAACCTTAATTTTTTCCAGGGTGTGTATGAATCATCTCCTTTTGCCAATCAGTGCTTACTAAGCTGTGAAATAAGAGCCCTCATCACCAAATTTCCTTTCTCTTTCTCGGGAGAACAAACTATGATTGCATGTTCTTTCCTATTCCAGCTGTTATATCAGATTAAATCTTTATGTTTTATAGGAATGGCTTCTTTACTCAGAATTCTGGTTTACTGTTGTGATATACCCCAGTGGATATCACAGTAAAATTTGACTCACTAACCTCCAGCAGCAACTGCACCATTCTGTTTTGGTTCAGCTAACCTTGAGATGGGAACAGCTACTTTCTCCTACTGTTTTCTGTGTGATACTGTTTTCTGTAATGAGCCAAATTTGCCACAGAGAGGAAAAGTTTTTCTATTTGAGATTACTAGTGTTACACAACTTCTGATGCCTGTGAATAGTAACTGAGGGCGAGCATTTCAAAAGGCCAAAGGGTGGTGAGTAGTTTACAATATATGGCAGCTCTTATTCCTGAGAAATGTATCATATTTCTGAAAAAAATCTATTAATCTGGTAATTAGTTTTGTTTGGTTTGGTGTGTTGGTTGGTTTTTTTAATTATTATTTTACACTTTTGTTTGGTTTTACTACACCAGTACCCAAGCAAAGTTATCTGTAATGTTTTAACCATATTATTAACAAGTTTTCTGATCAGCCAATATAGTCCAATGAAGGTAATATGTCTGGCATTAATACTTTCCTGCTTTTTCTAAAACAAACAAACAAATCCTGAATAATAATGTAGGATTTTCTGGCTTGGTTGTAAACAGTTCTTTGCCATCCTTCTCTTTATAAAAAGCAGAAGAATTTCCATCTGAGATGCCAGGAGTGCTGTTCTGTTTTTGTTCTCATATATAATTAGAACATCAGGAAAAATGGAAGCTTGCAACTAGTTTAGAGTTGATACCAGGGCTTTCTTTTCTGGAGGAACAGAACATAATGTCTTCATTAGGATTAAAATCATTAGTGTATACATACTTGCTTGAAAATCCTTAATGTAAGTGTTATTAGTGCTACAGAAATTTTTCCATAATCAGAGCACTTTTAAGTTCAAGGGTGTAATTGCAGATATAGCCAGCAGATATGGAAAAATTATCCAGCACATTACACTGTGCTCAGAGAATGTTATTGATTAGGTAAATATGACTAATGGGACCTAACCTTAGCCCCATAAGTTCAAAGAAGTGGATGCATTAAATAATATTTATAGTTTAAAGGTATGTTTGTGAGAGAGATTAAAGCTGAGAAGTATCTGGCTGGGGCACATCAAGTTTCGTTGGACTGTCAGAGGTGATGCACCAAACCTTAACTCTTACTCACCCTTCTTTGTTGGTCCCATGCTGTCTTTTTCTCCTTTACCATTACCTTGGCAACTACTACTACTTGGTAAACCACCTTTTTAACCAAGAAACTCAACACCATTTTTAGGCTTCATCTTCACTACAAAGTCCTGTCAACATGTTGCCTTTTGCAATTGTTTGATGCAAGCCAGCAAAACACAGCTGTTGTGTCCCTTGAATGAAGCCCCCTACTCAAATGAGAAAGGTCTGTGACTGACTTACAGTTCCCAGCAAAATTTTGGAGTGATTGTGCTCCAGTGATGTACCTGCTCCTATAAATACTGGGATCCTTGCCCAGGGGGTGCTACATCATCTGCTGACACAACCCCTCGCAATGAGGACTTACTGTGCTCCAAGTAACAGCAACAGCTGTTATGCTGGCTCAAAAATAAGCCAGCTGTAAAACTGCCTACTAAATACACAGCCCATACAGATGAACACAATTTCTGTTGCTAGAGCTGGAATCATACAAGTTTTGCCTTGTCAAAAAGCCTAAAAAGGTTGACTTAGATGCTCTGATTTGGAAAATTTAGTATGTAATACACACATTGTGCTATTTCTGAAAGTCTGCAGCTCTTGGGTATTTTATCACAGATCGTACATTTGTATTTGCCTTTTTTAGCATCAAGATCATCCAAATGAAGGGAAGATGTATTACTTTTCCATCTTCCAATTCACAGTTATTTTTATAGTTCTCCCAAAAGCCTCCACAAATTGAAGCTCTTCAACTGCCGTTTAATATTTTATTATGAAATTGTCAACAGATTTGCCAAATGTATTCAAAAGTCCTGCTTACTGTTTCATAAAATTCTCTCTCTGGATAAAAAAAAAAAAAAAAAAAAAAAAAAAAGAAAAGAAAAGGAAAGCAAAAAAGCACAGTAAACCCCCAAATACTTACTAACTATACTTCAAACTGAGAAATGTTGCACCAAAACTCTTGCCAATACACATATATAAGTATGAAGATATACCCACAATGACAGCAAGTTTTTCCTTTTTCAAAGGAGAAAATCTACAGCCGGGAAAGCCTCTCCTCTGATACTCCAATCCTTTATTTTCTATGAACAGTCTGTTTCTGAGCCGTGAGAGCCCTCTAGGGTTAGACCATGCACTCAGTGCTGCTCTTCATTAGACCTGTGAGAATCATAAGCAACAGCCACACAGACTGTGCCACATAGCAGCTGGCTGGCTGGACACTGGCACTTTTGCCTACAGATAGGATTACTCAGATATGTGCTTCTGTAATGGACACAGTTTACATACCTGTGCTCCTAAATCCCCGAGTTAAAACTGATTTCATCTTAAAGCCAACCCTAACAAAGTGGGACCCATTTCCAATCTTGCTACAGACTTTTTTTTCCCTATTTTTCTAATTTCTAATCTTGCCAATTTATATCTGGGCTGTAGCAAAAAGGAATTCCCTCTATCCCAGTTAGAGAGATAGGGAGCTGAGCAAGTGGCACTGAATTTTTAGATATCAACATACAGCTGCGCACAGGAACTGTTGGCTCATACCTTCTCAGGTTTAAGCTTTAAATAGTCTTCTCTTATTTACTGTGATTTTTTTATTTTTAATTCTAAAGACAAAATTATGGCATAAAAAAAGTTAATTGGTCCAGTGAATGTTGGGTTGGGCTGCAGTTCCTGTCAAACACAGGTTCTTGCAGAACTTTTCCATGTATGCCACGTGTGTCCCCAAAGCACATGTTAGTACAAAGACAGAAAACCTGATAGGTGATTCAAACCACAACATACTCAGAACAGACTTTTTTCACACCTCCAGAGGTCTTGTTTTTCTTTCATGCATAAATCATCAGCAGGGAAAATGTAATAAAGAAAAATCAAAAGTGACAACATTATAGCAATTGCACAGGAACAGCAAGTCGAGCTTTTCTGATACTGCTATTACATGTATATATATAGGCAGATGTTTGTCGCATACCATGGCAAGTAAAAAGTCCCAAAGATGTCTGTTTTTACAGAAACAAGACTGTATTACCAGCCACAGCCAAAGAATAGGCTATAAGTCCCTACCTTTAAGAGGAAGCAATCTCAAAATACAAACAAATGATTTCCCTTGTGGTCTATCATTCTGTGTCTTAGAGCTTACACTCCCTACTAACATCCTTTGCTTTGGTCTAGTGCAAAATTCCATTCTAAAAGTCACGTATTTGTAAGCCAGGTGTTGGGAAAAGGAAGTCAATTCAAATGAGTGATGCTGTTTCTCACAGTTTCATGCCTAACTTCAAAGCACACAAAAACCTTTATACTGTGAGACACAGAAGTCTGATACTGCATTTTTTAAAAACTCAGTTCTTAACAGCTGTTGCCTTCACTTTTTTTTTTTTTTTAATAAAAAGAAACAAAACTACTGGGAGGCTGGTTTGTGGCAGAAAGGCTCAGAAAGCCAAAGGTAAAGAGAAAGAATACAGAATTTGATTTTCATGTAAAAAATCCCTTTAGAAGGAACTCAAGTTCCCATCTGATTTTGCTGACAGAATGGCTTATAGAATAATAGAATAATTATCCAATAATAAAGGTTGGAAAAGACCTTTAAGATCATTGAGTCCAACTGTTAACCCAGCACTGCCAAGGCCACTACTAAACCATGTCCCTAAGTGCCACATCTCCTTTTAAGTACCCCCAGGGATGATGACGTCCCCCGTCCCCGGGCAGCCTGTGCCAGCGCCTGCCAGCCCTCTCGGTGCAGAATGCTCCCTCACACCCAATCTCACCCTCCCCTGGCGCAACGTGAGGCCGTTTGCTCTCGTCCTGTCGCTGGTTCCTGGGGAGCAGAGACCGACCCCCCTGGCTACAGCCTCCTGCCAGGCCGTTGCAGAGCCACCGGGTCCCCCCCAGCCCCCTTCTCTCCAGGCTGACCCCCCCAGCCCCCCCCAGGCTGGTGCCCCAGCCCCTGCCCCAGCCCCTGCCCGGCTCTGGACACGCTCCAGCCCCTCAGTGTCTGTCTGGCCGTGAGGGGCCCAACGCTGAGCCCAGGCCCCGCGGGGCGGCCCCACCAGTGCCCAGGGCAGGGGGACGGGCGCTGCCCCGGCCCTGCCGGCCACACCGTTTCTGCTAGAAAACTTGTAACAGTATAAAAATTTGCAGAAAAGCCTTTGTGGGTACTTTATTGGTCAGTAACTTGTTAACTGAGTTTCAGAGTTTCCAAGACCTTTGTGCTGGCAAGCATGTAAACCGTGGAAGTTAGCCAGAGCTCAGCATTAACAGCTCCATCAGAACACCTGGAGTCAGAACCTAGATATATTTACCCACACATATTTCCAAGTTTCCCCTCATCCCTTCCTGCCCTGTGTGTACTAAAGAGACAGCAAAAAATATGGGGGGAGAGTGGGAGAGCTAGACTGAAAACGCCCACTGCTCTGTGCTCCGTGCTGGTACTTCTAGCCAAGTGCTGCAGAACAGCTTCTCAGCATGTCCTCTTCACAACTGCCCCCTTCACTCCTTGGCAGCAGTGGTGACGGTGAGCGCATCGCGGATCAAGTGCGCTCCTTCAAGCTGAGCCAGAAGAGGGAGACCAAGGATGCACTAAGCCAGATGCCAGCTCCTTTCACTGCTGGCCATGCCCCCGCTCATTTTCCCTTTCTGGAAAACCTGATTGCAGTTTCGGTATCTGTATGAATTCTGATTTATGGAGATGAATAGGTCTAGAAACCATCGTGCTGGAACTGTCTTTAAAAGAATCTGACAAGGTCTAACACAGCATTTTCAAATGCTCAAGATTGGCAAGGTACAGAAGATGCCTGTATAACCTGTTAGAAATACATCAAAATGACCTTAATAAATATATCTTTTTAAAGCTGGGAAACTTAAATTCTGGTACAAGAAACCTGTTTGGTCTTAAGAGACAGCTTGGTGTGTTTGTGAACAAGACTACATCACACGACTGCCTGAATTGATAGAAACTAGACCATAGCAAGCCAGGATATTCCTGTCATTTATATGTTCTTAATATTTGGGCTTTAGGCTTTAAGCTGGGTTTGCTTTATCTTGATCTGAACGTGCTTTCATATGCATTCTCATTCTTTTACTCATTATATTGTCTTTTTATATTCGCAATGTGTTGGTTCACTGAAGCCTAGAAGCCACAAAAATGGATCAAAGCCTGTCTGTAGTGGGTGGCATAGAAATACAAAACAACAAGAAAGCCCCTGCCACTTAAATCCTCTAAGGAGAATTGTAACAAGAGCGGACAGAAAGGTGGATGCTTGGAAGGGCTGTAAGTGCCAGCAAAGATCTGGTGACTTCTATAGTAAAATAGTATATTAGGGTGTTGTCCTAGCATGTCAGCTGCTCTAGGCACATTTAGGATTATATGTGGGAGTATCTGAAGGTATCTTATTGGAAACACCACACAAAATTTCCTAGCCCATTAGAAAGGATCTCAGAGCAGCACAGTGCAGAAATGGAGCTCTGTTAGAGCCTTCTCTGTGCCCGAAAAAGACAATAGTGTTAAAAAATACCCCACCTCCAAAAGAGATGCAGTGTTGCATTCCCTTGTCATTACAAGAAAAGCAAGTGCAGTGTTCTCAGAGGAATGAAAAATAAAAAATAAACATCCATTTCCCCGTAATGTTGCTCCAGTCTCCATCCAAGATTTACCAGAACATTTCTAAGGACAGGAAACTGCTTCAAAACTTGAGACAACACTGGCAAATCTTTTGTGACCTCATTCAGGTGTAAGCTTGCAAAAAAAAAAAAGGGTTTTATAAGTGTTAAAATAAGTGTTTTACAGCAGTTCCAGCTTTGGCATTCATGGGCAGAATTTCCTTCACCCTACTCAATTACATTCATTGCAGATACTTGGATTTTCTACTCACATCCTCAGACTCCTATGCAGAGTTCAGCGACATCTATAAAGATGTCTCCTGTGGCTTGGTGGATTTCGGATTTGGTCAGTTCAAGATCGTATCTCCAGCTGATCAGAAAGGCAATTTAATGCATTCCTATAGCAATGAGCACACTAAAAATAATGATTCTAGATCTTTCCTGATAAAACTCAGAAAATGCTTTGAAGATTGAGGTTTTTTTCAGCTTTTCTTACTTTCCAGCCTGTCACAAGAAAGTTAGATGTCTTGCATAATGCTGGTAAGCAGCATTGGAAGAGAAAGGTGCAGACTGATCTGTTTTGGTTTTATCCTGGTGTCATTTTTATTTCAAGTATTCTTATGCTGAGCATTGGGTAGCAATAGGCTGAAGCTGATGGCTGTGTCTATCCTTCCTTTAGCAGAAATCCAAGCCACTAAACTTTTTCCAGAGTCAAGTGCCCTGAGCAACAGGAGCCAGCCAAAATCACAGGTGAATACTGCTGAACACACCAGTGCCATTATAATGGTGTAAGGAATGCATATGAGTAGACAGAACTAGAAACAACCCACAACCAAATACACCACACAGCAGAAAGCCGTGGATTAACAGAAAATACTTTGAGAAAGATCAGTAAGACAAACTGCAGGAGGTTTATGGGAGCAGTGCTGGCACGTGGTCTTCAGGAACTAAGGAAAGAAAAGGAAATTTCTCCCGAGTGCAGAGAAACAGGGCTGTGTGGGGTGCTTTCTGTAAACAAGTAGCCTTGCAACAAATGAAGAGCCTGAGGCAACATCAAGTTGTCCTTGTAATGGGAACAGCAAGGATGGCTATTAATAAATTGTTCAGATAAAATGCAGAAAACTACAATTTGGGTCACCAGGCCCAGAGATACAAGTGTGCTGGTGTCAAGTCACTCTAAGACATAAAATGTGTTGATACAACAAAAAGCTGCACCTGATCTGAATAGGTATAGCAACGGGAGAGGTATTGACAGCTATTTTAGATGCTGAAGCCTGATGTTTGGGTGCAGCCACTATTCCCAAATCCCCCCTCTTTCCCACATGACCTCCTTGTAATTTATATTCCTGTAGTACCAAATTTTCCATCGGCAGTGTTTTCCAGGTACTACTGTCTGCCTGGGGGCAAACACACAATCATCTGACTGCTTACACTGCTCCAAAAGTTTTATGACATCCCAGCAGCCCTGGAAAGATCTTATCTTCTAGGCGTTCCCAAACATATTGCTGAGACATTGTACATAAAGAGAAAGTCTGGGATAAGACCTTTCAACAGGACCTTATTTGATTCTGCCCCACTATTCAGTAGTTAGGGGACTCATCTGGCATTTGGAAAACCTGGTTTTGTTTCCCCTTGCTGTTTGATTAGAAGCAGAGAAGTAACTGTAGGTCTCCTGCAGTCAAAAAGATTGTTGTAATCATGAGGCTGCTCGGTCACTTTGAATAAATTAATCCTACTGAAGTTGATCTGTTTTGTATAAATAATTCAATATCCAATACACCTAAGAGTGAACAAGCAAAAAAATGAGTTACTGTCTGGTCATTAAAGTATTTTCCCAGCATCTTGACAGGGAGACAAGGTCAGGCATGTATCCCAATGAATATTTATTTACACAAAATAGAATAGCTTCAGGCAGAGATTTTAAGAGATGTCTTTACAGAAAGGTCTGAGACTCACAGTTCTTTTCTGGGATTTAAAAAAACATCTTCCAGATTAAGCAGAGTAGAGATCAGAGAGCCATGTCTGATGCCTTCCAAGTGGTATCTCGTCTCTTCCTTCTCCTCCTGCCTGGCTATTTTTTTGCAGGGGTAAAAGCAAGTCTGGCTTTAGCATTCAGAAACACCTGAGAGCTCACAGATAAATATCTGATTCAAAGATAGGTGCTAGATAAACACTGGTTTGATTTTACTGGAGATCAGTTGCCTAAATACCTTTTAATCTGTACCTAAAACTGTAAGGACTAGAACACCGATAGCTAAAACCTCATCTAAGAGCTAAATCATGTTTCTAAATGTCTTTGAGACATTTATCACTCTGGGTTACATGGTGCAGAATTAATTTCTTTTCAGACTCGGTTCTTACTGCAACATCAAATATTTTTTTCTGAGAAAAGGATGGAAAAAACAATCAAGAGGTTGCACAGCCTAATAAGGCAAGGAACCATTTCAGCAAACAGAAAACACAACTAAGCACTAATGAAAGACATTATAGCAAAAAGGGGCAGTTACAGACTGCGTTAAACACACATCAGGAAGCAATTTAACAACTGAATAACCAGAGTTATATTATTCAGACTTGATCCCTGCAGAAATGAAATATTGTACTGTGCTGACACCTGGTGCACAAATACATTTACTCAGGAAACCACAGCCCCCCACCGTGCATTCCTAAAGCAGCTTTCCAGCCCAGAGAGGTTAGCTTTAAGCCTTCGTAATCATACGATGTTTGCAAAGCACTTAAGAGCCAAGCAGAGTTATCTGGGAGTGATGTCTTCTTGAACAATTCAAGTCAATTCAATTTTCATCTGCTTACAAGACTTGATCAGAGGCTTGGGAGGAGTTTTTTCAAGGATGTAAATGGTAGTGGGAGCGCTTGACTCTGGAATACACCTTAGAACTGATCCCCTTTGCTACTTCTTGTTTAATTTGGAGGCTTTGAATGTTAGATGCTAGTGGGGCAGATCCTTAGATGTTATTTAGCCCAGGTCACTCACTAGGGTTAAAACCAGAAATGTTTCTTGTTCACACCCTGTCTTACCCCATCAAGCATTCAGTATGAGTTTTCAGCAGCTTAGGAAGCGGCTGTCTCCATAAACGTGGCCCAAATTATTCTGAGTGACCCTGTATTTTTTCTTTCTCTTGGTTGTGTTTCCACACGCTGCATGGCAAAGTGGTACCTCAATTAAGGGTCTTAGGCACTACTCCATTGTCCATCATAATGAACACAACTTCCTAATGAGCAGTTCTTAACCTACATGATGTTCTTACAATCTCACTGTCACTGTAACTACGGAGCCATATGCAGTTCTCATACTGCCTTGATCCTTCCATAAAAACACACTCTTCCTGTTTTTGTTTTAAACATCATAAACCCTGTTGTATTTCCTTACTTGTACTTTAGAGATTCTTGAATTCAGGGACCATAAAGTTTCATGTAGGTGAAAGAGTGACCCACCAAAAAGCCTGTGATATAAAAAGGGCCTTTTCCATCTTCCTGTTTGGCTGCCAAGTGCCCAGCCAATTAAAATAATAAGTGATAACTATTGCATTTTCCAGGTTCCTTTAGACCCCTACAGTTTAACCCAGCTGTAAAATGTATACTTGACCACTTTATTTGAGAAGAACGGATTCACCTATACACACAATGCTTTTATGTGCTATGGGAAAAAGGTCTGCTGTAGCCAGATTAACCACATGGCCTTGATTCTTACATATGGATGCCCTTATTCTATGATCACCTCTTTAAAAACCCATACATCTCACCAGCTTTTTGCTGTTCAAAGTTCTGTGAAGTAGTAGTGAGAATCTCTGGCAGTATAAATGAGATGCATCCTGCTAAGGAAAGCAGTTCATTGTAATTACCTATGCAGGCATGGTGACCTAAAAGACACATTACACCAAGCAAACAATTTCCAAGAGCAAACAGTGTGCTTGTTTACTTCCCTTGGGGCTTGTTATGCTTAATCCTTTTTTTTTTTTTTTTTTTTTGTAAATTGATTTATAGCATCAGTTTCAAAACTGAAGCTCCCTGTTTTCATTTTTTCAGCCCTCTACACCACGGAGTGCTCTTCACTTTCTGTTTAATGGTAGGTTCAGTTAGCACATGTAGAGGAAAACCAGCTGCCTGTTAAGAGTATAATGTGCCTTATTTGATACGGAATTGAGAAGCAGCCAATATACTGCAAGAACCTCACTTATTTATCTCTTAGGTGTGTCTGTGTTCGCATATATCTAATCATTAGTTCACACTAAATACATTTAATGAACAATGACTAATCTTCCCCTTTGGAGCCCTTCAGTCAATTTTTTCCTTAATCCCTTGGAAACTTCCACTTGTTACCTGGGGGCATCTCTGCTCAGCAGTCACTGAGTGCAGCACAGCAGGAGCTGACAACAGGTTGGTAGACTTTTTAGGCATAGCCAATCCACCTTTAAATGAGATGGCTCAGCTGTGTGCAGCAAACTAGATAAAGGAAGGCAAAGACCTGAGGGTTAGTCTGTGATTTTAAGTCTTTTACAGCTGTTTCTCACTGCATGGGAATCCTGTAAACAGAGAAACAGGTGACAAAATGTGGGCTTTTATCTGGACTTCAGTGTCAACAGAGGTCATATCTGGAACTTGCTGGTGGTTTTGGTATAGTATCTCTAAATGGATTTGTCATCACCACAGGAGAGCTAAAGCTCTCATGGTTTCATGTCTTGACTATTACAAAGTAAGAAGGTCGCAGGTTGTCACATCTGCACAAGTCTTCCCCTCCCACACTTTGCTAGACTTGCGGGAAGACCATCTGAGCATGTCACTTCTTATTTGTGCCTATTTCCCTTTACTGGAATATGAAACAAGCCATTTGTTTTCCCTTATATACTGAGCAATACCATAATATTGTTCTCTCCTTCTTAACCTGTCTATTGCTTATTGCCATGTACTTACATAGGAAAAAAAAAAATGGTCTTTTTATTCTGTATTTATATAGCTCAGCACAGCGGGACTATGCTCAGAGCCAGAAGCTGCAAAGCCGTAAAATAATCCAAGTCAGAAGTATGGATATGTGAGTGTGTGGTGGCAGTATTTTACTCCTGCTGTCATGCAAATTGTGGATGTTTGGTTCTGGGTACTAAACCATCCATACAAACTGCTGCTAAATCAGAGCCTGGAAAGGGGTCAGTGGGTGTGTTTACATGCACCCACTGCTCTCACTAAGGTTATAGTCTGTTCTGAGCAGAGCAGTGAGGCTGTTCACTGTGGTCCAGGCCTGCATGTGCATCAGGGAGAGCTCTGCATGCCCACCCCCCCACCCCCCGATCCCCAACACACACTCCCTTTTGGAAGGGAACCAGGGCAGAGTAATGGCAAGAGACTTGCAAGGTGCAATATTATCTCTCCTGGGTGATGGTTTGACACAAGGCACATGGTTCAGGAAAGGTATTTTAATGCCCACCAATTTGTAACTTTCGGCAGTATCATTAAGATTTGAGACTTGTGGATTTTCCTGCAAGGACTGGAGGAAACACACATCCCCTTCTCCATCCCAGCAGGAAAAACATCCACTCCTGCACCACACCTTGTGCTGCTGATTGCCTGGCTGCTGTGTGGCCCCCAATTCACTCTCAGCTGCTTTTTCCCCCATTTAGCCACACAAGCCATTTGTACAATAAGGTCCTTATTAAGTCTTGCTTACCACGACTCCTAGATACTTAAAGGGATGCTCAGTGCAACAGCTTTTAAGCTGCATGTGGTACTGACTCGTTTTGCGGGCATTGATTAAAGGCAACAGAGGGAATGGTGGTTATGCCTCATTTGTAACTGGATAGACCCAGAAGAAGACAAGTTCATGCCTGTTAATCCATCGACCAGACACAATTTCCCTCAGAAACGAACTGTTTCACTAAAACAAAGGATGCTTCCTATCCCACCTGCTGTGCACGTGCACTCACACATATATTTCTTGTACTGACTAGCACACTGCGCAGCAGTTAATATCAGAAGCAGAGCCCAAGGTTACTGTATAGTCTTGTTGGCATTGTGGGAAAAGGATTGTAAGACGAAATCATGTGTGAAATAAATTAAATACACAAACACACTCTGGGTCGCAGCCAGGGTCAAGCTGGCAGCTAATTAATATCCCACAGTAACCTTGTCCTTGCCTGCCTCTGCCCTCTCCAGTGTTACTGAAAACACTTATGTTTCAGAAGCTTGATGCTGTAGTTTAATACTTCTTTTTGCAATGCAAGGAACGAAAAGCAATAGATGTTAAAGATGGGAAAAGGGACCTTAGAGCTGTTTGCTTTTTCCTCTTTGAGCTGCCAGTAAGCTAAGTTGGTCTTGCAGAAGGAAGATTCCTATGTGGACATTTTAGCATTTAAGGACCCTTAGAGAAGTGAATGGTTGTTTAGTGAACAGTTCACATCCAGCTCTGTGGCCAGGGATTAAGGATGTGCATCTATTGCAGCAGCCACTCATGAGATTCTGTCCTTCAGCTCATGCAAGAATGGTCCAAGCTTAGTGATAATCACAGCTAAAGCTGTTATGTAAACACATGTCAAGAGATTTTCCATGTAATATTTGTAGAAAGTTTGACTGATAGCTTTCCCCTGATGCTCATAGTTGCTAGGTCAACATTTCCTCCCCTTCCACCAGCACAGCTCACAAATATCTGCAATGGGAAGAGCCAAGACAGAATTCTTGAACGGGATTTATGTTTCTGCAAGTAACAAATCTTCAGTAAGAGATGTGATAAGTTCTCTGGACTGTTCTCTTTAGATGCCTCAAGATCTGAGCTCAGCAGGGAAACTGGTGACTTCTGCTCTTTGCCCCTTTTTAGGGTCACTGGGGAGTGGAGTCAGCACCCCATTAAAAAAAAAACCAGATAGCAAGAACTGGCAGTGTTTTCCTTATTGCTGGGAGTTTCAGAATAGACCTCTGAGGGAAAATATTGTTATTCAGGTCACAAGAGTGTGTGTAGCCACACTTCAATATGTGGTGGGTGTCCAAGACTGCTGTGGAAAGAGCTGCATCGGTGTATCTTCAGACACTGAGAACAACCAGCAGCAGGACATTAGGCACTGCCTTTGAATAGCGAACAAGGTAGATCCTCACCTCATACTAGTTCCTGGCTGTGGTGATATAACTTAAGAGTGAACAAATAAAAACATGCCAAAATGCAAAGAATCGACTTTATCCTATGTTCAGTGTGGTCAGTCCACACATAACCTTCAGGAGGTTTTGGAACAGCTCTGTCTATGCATAATAAACTGTGGTTTATTTCTATTTTAAATCAATTTATAAGATGTGCTTTGGGCTATTTCACTCCAAATTGGATATTCCTGACCATTGACATACCTGCTACCTAGGAATTTGGCCAGGACAATCTCTGTAAGAGACCTAGTGTAACGAGTGTTGCCTAGTGTAAGACAAATGATCTGGTCTCATGCCATACCTCCTTAATACTACTTCATCCTTTATGGGTGGCTACAACACTGTCCCACAGATCATCATGCTTCACAGCCCAGATGCATTTTTTCTTCCCTTGGACAGCATCTAGGCAACCTGGAGGTCTAAGAACATTTTAACTTATGGCACATAGCTAAGCATTGACTTAAAAAATGCTACAGTCCATACAGCATGCAAATCTGTTTTTTTGGTCCACATGAAAAGCTCATGAAAAGCAGTAAGAAAGTGGCTAGAAAAGAATGCCAATGCTGAAATCTTACTAGATTTGACTAATACATGGTATAAGACCATTTCTATTAATTTTCTGAATCTCCACTTACTTAATTCTAGTTTTGAACAGAGCTGGAAAATGTAATGCTGTTTTGCAAATAAACAGCAACTTCCTCTTGCCAAACTAGATAAAACTCCCAAACTATGCCTCTGAAGTGCTGTCCTTTTTCACCTTAAATTTATTGACATTTTCCAATGTGTTCCAGCATTTTCTTTTTTCTATTACACTATTCTTTTCTAATTATTAACTCTGCTTTATTTCTCTGGACGTGTTCTTGAACACCAGAAAACCCACAGATTTGTTTAAATATCACATTCCCAAGAGGCTGGTAAAAACAGTCACATAACCTATAATTACCCCTTATACGTACCTTTTCTTTGGATTTGCAGTAGTTACTTCAGGCCTTGCAGCACTATAGTTTACTGTTAGTAAACTGTGCCAAATAGAAATTTTGAGATCAAATACCTCAAACTACAACTCTGGAAAAACATGAGCAAAGACAGTGAAAGTTTTCATATAGCTCCCCCCTCTGTAAGCTATGATAAAGAGCTTGCAATTCTCCATTAAGGGTGCCTAGTGATTAGAGTTGACCAGGTTTGTATGAATACCAGGGTTGTTTTGAATGGGTTTCACAGTCCCACTGGTGTTGGGATTTTTCTCGTGAGCATCTCTTTTAAAAAGCTATCTGATGGCAAAAGGTCTCAGTATATCTTCATAGATACCAATATAAATATATATTGATATATCTCATTCCTACTTCCCAGCTAGAAAGATGGTGTTCCAAAATTTGTTGGCTTTCTAAGAGTGGTTCAGATTTCTGGTCTTTGTCCAATAATTTTGACAAAACTTAAGGTGCCGATCTCACATTTTCCTTAGATCTTGCCTTGGATTCTGCTTTTCCCATCTTGTGTAAGACCATGCCACTGCTGGTATAGTGTTGCTCAAATCCACTGCTCTTCAGGTTTCAATACAAAAGAGATAGTTAAAGTGAAGGGAGAAAAATCTCATTGAAAACATCCAGCTGGTTATGTTCAGATGTCTCTGTGAAACATTTCAACAGTGCCTAACCCTACAAAAAATGCCTATGTTGAAAGAAAAACAAAATTTGCCAGAATAATAAAAATTAAAATTTGTATCACTGGGCTTAGATTCCCAACTGCAGGCCTTCCAACCTATCAATTTGCCTATCTTCAATTCTATGCTCCATTAAGCAGCAACTGTGTCTTTGTTGTGTAGATGAGCACATCATATCATATCAATAATAACATGAGATCTGCAAGCAAATGGACCCATAGTGAAGGGAGCAGAATGATGGGGGCTATATCATGATGGGGGCTATACCATATATATCCACACACTAAACCCTCTGCAGAAACAAATCCATTGAAAGGCAATACTTATTATTGAGCCAGAAAAGATATTACTTTCTGTTATATTTTACTAAGTTCAATGATTACCTTGCATCAGTACTTCCAGGATGAGCTGCCCCAATTCCTCAGCATCTCTGAAATGCACCCGCTCTGATGACTGAGCCCTGCCACCGCTTTTGTATGCTGCCCAAATCCAAGGATTTTCTGGCTCTGACAGCATGTTATTAAGATGTTTTGCTCTAGTTCATAGGCTGTGCTTTCTGAGCAGCTCCAGTGGGGTTTGGAGCCTACAAAAGCTTCTTCCTTTAGCACCTAACCCAAAGGAAGATGTACTGACTCAGAGCAGCCTTTTTGAAGCATAGCACTATTTTTATGTACTAAAAGGAATGTAACATTCAGGAATTAAAAGTTAAAGCACCTGAGGGCTTACAAAGGTATGGTTTTCCAGAGGCTTACCATTTCCCTCAAAAATAAGGCAGACCCGGGCTCTCCCACGTGCCACTGCTTCCCTGGTATAGAGTTTCATCGGCTTCTCTGTACATTTGGCATCCCTTTATTTGCCAGATTCTGCTTTTTAACCACCTAGTATTTCCCTTCTTTGCCCTGAGGCTGCAGACTGAATCCAGTCAGTTGATGAAATCCAGGTGGTGGCTTCTAGGACCATGGTTCTCTGAGAACTGCAGTGCCTGTGATTAAAAGCCATTGCTTGCCTTTGCTGAAGTACATCACTGAAGTAGCTTTGCTGCACAAGGTAGCAAAAAGTAGAACAACTCATACAGGCATCCCATTCTTGAAAACAACCATAATCTTCACTGACTTACTCTGGTGAAGAACGGTCATACGTATTCTATTATTTTTGCCTTGTCTTTCAAACAGAAAATTGTGAGTTATAATAAGGAAGGCACAAGGGAGTCCTGAAAGCAAGAACAGTATTTCCCTGGGTGAAGATATTTGTAGCATTTAAAGTAAAAACGTCAATTATGCTTTCTCAGAGAGTGGTCTTTTTGTTTCTCAAGAATTTTTATTCTATTTTATCTTTGTCTTTTTCTTTCCAAATGCCCTATTTAAAGCTCTTAGGTTCCCAGCAAGTGTGCCTGGATACCAGCAGTATCACTGTAAGAAAAAAAAAAAAAAAGGAAAAAAATCGTATAATTAGATAGAATTAAAAAGATCTAAAACACATTTCTGCTAATCTGTTGATGTTCATTATTAAAAGAAATATTTCAGCTTTTCTGCCTGCAAATAAATTTTTACAAAGTTATCACAAAAATAGCTAAGGTTTTAATTTCTTCCCCCTTCTTTACCTGTCATCCCATATTGCCCAAAGAAAGGGTCAGACTTCAGACTCGAGTTTGTCTTACTTTAAGTCCCTTTGCAGCTGCTTCAGAACAGAGAGAGAAAGATGTCATGTATGGATTTGGACTGACCTTTTCATCGAGACCTCATTCTGTTCATTGTTGCCAAAAAGTCTCACAGCCAGTTGCATGCACTGATTTTGTTTGCAAAAGGATTTAGAGGATAATAATTGGAAAAGAGATTGACACTAACAGGATGAATGTGTGCTGCAGATGAAACCAGCTCTTTGGGGTTTTTAAATGTGACCCTGAAAGTAGATTTATGTTACATCAGAATTATAGAATTAGAATTAATACAAATTTTCTTCAAACAAGGAGAAAATCAAATATGAGGTGACTAGATTAGTTATACTCACGCCCTGTGACCAGGCTGTCTTTTTGGTTCATCTACCTTTCCCTCATGCTGCTTCATACCTCTTACTGTAGAGGAGGAAGATGTGTCTTCAGCTGGCCCTTAATCTTGGTGCATGCTTCTGCCAGCTTTAAGGATGATGTTTACCACTGAGCTAGTGCATGGCACATGCAAAAAGCTTCTTGTTTAATGGCCCAGTTGAACGTTTTCACCCCAAAATGCTGTGCAGGAAAAGAAAGTAGCCTTGCAGCAAGCCTAGAAGACCTGTGATTCTCAGCTCCAAGTTCAAACCCTCTCGTAAGTGTATTTAAATAAATCCATTCCTATATTATGTAGAAGAAGAAATTGAACTAGAGGCAATAGCGCTAGAAGGGACCTTGGAAGGTCAGCTTGTCTATCCTACTGCTTCAGGGTGGACTCAGCTTTGTGTAAACCTGTCCTGTCAGACAGTATCTGCTCTTAGAAACCTCTGAGGCTGAAGATGCTCCTGCTGTCTCAGCTAATTTATTTCAGTGCTTTATTATTTCTGTGATCATCCTAAACTCCAGCTAAACTTCTTTGTGGTTCTGGCTACTCCAAGGATGATTTAATGCAATTTTTTAAACTGAGAATCAGATTAGATTTGCCCATAATGTAAAGTACCCTGACACTCCTCCTCCTCCTTGAATAATGAATATCCTTGTCTCTTACCCTTTCCAAGTGAAAACATCTCTCCATTCTCCTCAGATGAAACCACAGAGTGTTTACAGAGAGAAAGCTCTGTTTGTTCTCTATTTTATATCCACTCCCACTTTTACTATTTGTTGTGGAAAATAGGAATCATACTCCAATCAGATGTTCATTGACAGATATTTACTGACTCTGTAGCAGTGTCCCATATTTAACAGAATCACTTCAGCCCCTCATGTGGAAACAAAGCATATTTTCAAGGCAGAATTTGTTATTAAATTTTAATCTTTTCATTCATGGGAATTTAAAAAACATTCTGTAAGAAAAGGACACTTTTTTCCATTTTTTCAAGGCAAGCAATAGATTTCTATTCCTCCTATCATAATGTGCAAATCACCCTTCTAGCAAAGAGTGAAATGATAATCAGAAGAGGGGGGAAAAAAACCAAAACCCACAAACAGTGTTTGGTATTTACAATGTCTTTATAAAAAACTGATGGCTGCAACTATTCCTTTTTATGGAGTTTCGTGAACTCAGTAGGTAGTCATGATAGTGCTTAACAACAACTTTTTTGTATAATTTTTTTTTAAATGGGTGCAGGGAAAAAATGTTTGAAAAGGGGGTCTCGGGGAAGCTATGTTTGTAAAAGGGTGGATGAGGGAGGTGGTGGAAGTGGTCTGGCATCCCTCTTGGTTTCATTTCCCCAGTTTCTTCTACGGAACCCTGTTTGCCCAGCGCTGGGTGACTTCAGGAGTCTGACCACCCTGTTCAGGCTCCTTTGAAACTCTGTGCCACAGGACACTACTATATGAGGCGGTCTTCCCGTGACATGTCAACGTTGTCCTTCACAGCTAATTTCTAGTCCAAGACCTGCCTTTGGAACAAGCCTTGCTTTGAAGACCTATTTGAACATCCAAGCCCAGCATGGAGGTTTGCAGTAAAAGCCAGCCTTGGCCCAAGTAACGTGTGATGTGAATAAAAACCTGCACTTGTAGGACATCTACTTTAAAAGATCTGCTCTAAACATCATGCTCATATTAGGACAGAATCAGACTGAAGGTAATATTTTCTGAATTTCTAAATAATAATTTGACAACAAGACTGCTTTTGACGAATGGATGTATTGGTTTGACCTCATTAACCAACCAGTTTCCTATGAGATACTTAATAAGGACCCTTTGAACACATAAAATAGAAAAGCCAGCTGGATTGTCTTTGCCCCACTGGGGATTTAGGCCATGCAGAAGGACGATTTCATCTATGTAGGTGTTAAATGAACCTGTACAACTTTAGATAACCATGAAGTGGTATTTAATGGGATTTCTACTTTGTTTTAAATGACCCTTCTCCTTAGTTCAAAGTCTTTCAACTGCTTTATTAAATGCTTCTGTCATAAAAAAAAAAATAAAAGAAAATAAAAATAATCTATTTTTATAGTAAAACCCAGCAATGTGCAAAAAATATGATGGTTTCAACATGACCATTTGGAGTAAAAAATGTCTGTTTTATTCATGTGGGTGAGTAGTAAACCTCCAAAGGCAAAATTTTCTCCAGATTTACAGCAAAATTCTACAAAACAACTATTTGCCACTGTGCTTACTCAAAGGGATTGCAAAATTGCGAGCTGAGCATGACATTTGGATGGGGTGCACATGTGACAAGATGCAGATACAGGGAATTGTTATGGGGAGGGGTTTGATGCCAAAAGCCTTAATTTAGTCTAATATAGACACATGATGCAGCGTAATGTGCATGAATGTGGCTTAGTGCAAGTAATTCTTTGAATCACGAGTACTTTTGGTGGTTGTAGAGTGAAAAGGGTGAGAAAAGGACAAGTACCATATAGACATATGAAAGAATTAAATATGTACAGCTCTGTATCTAAACAGATAGCATGTTCTCAATAGAACTAGAAGGTGCTGCCACTGACTTAAAGGTGGAATGACTTTAGGTGTGCACCATAACTTTATAAATTCCTGCCATAAAATCTCTCAATAACAAAATCCATTTTTAACAACTTTAAAAAGTAAAACATGATTGAGTCTTCTTCATCGCTACCACAGAATATGAGTGATTTTATTAAGGAAAAGGAATAAAATGCAACTTGTGAATATTATATAAAAAGTTGTTTTTTTCTGATACAAATGGTGATATTGCCTCTCTGGCTAATGTGTGTACATCATAAATATACACTCTCTATGGTAAAATTCTTATAAGAAACTTTTGGCATTCGGCTTTTTCAAAACAAGCAAATAAAATCATCACATCTGTATTGATGTGTAATTTACGACAGTGCAATTTAACGAGTATCTGTTTGACTTCGTCACTTTTCATAAAAAGTTATTTCCAAAAATTTATATAGTAATTCTATAGATGGGTACATCAGCCAGACAGCTTATCCATGGGACTTTATCATATAGTAGCATTTGCTTGCTCAGAAAATATCAAATACCCTTAAAAATCTGTGTGTAGTTTTGTGTCACTGTATGGGGCCTGCGTGTCAGGGCCTGTCGTTGTGGGCTGCCGGGCGGCTCCTGTGAGCAGGTGCCAGCAGGTTCCCCCGTGCCCGATGGCGCCAACGCCAGCCGGCTCCCAGCCGGGCCCGCCGCTGGCCACGGCCCAGCCCAGCGGCCACGCTGGCACCGCCTGGGGGGCGCCGCTTACACCGGGGACAAGGGACAGATCCTGCGGCAGCGCCAGGCGCCGGAGCAGAGGTGCCCCCCACCCGCGGGGCAGCCCCCGGCCAGGCAGCCCGTGCCCCCCGGCCCGGCCCGGGGAGCCCCGGGGGAGCAGCTGCCCCCCGCAGCCCGGGGAGGGCCCCGGGCAGGAGCGGGCCGTGCCTGAGGGCCGGCACCCCGCGGGGGGGTGAGGAGCCGCCCCTGAGGGGGCAGGAGCGGCAGCGGCAGCGAGTGCGGGACGGGCCGCAGCCCCGCGCCGGCAGGCAGAGCCGGCTGGGGGGAAGGGGTGGCGGCACTGGGGGTTGTTTCTCCTGCCCCGCTCTGGGCTGGCTGGCAATCAGTGCCGCCGGTGTCCCCGAGCGGGGCCGGTGCTGGCCGTGAGGGCACCCGCTGAGCGATCTCCCCCTGCCCTCACCCCCAGCCTGTCGGTGCATTTTCTCTGCCCGGCCCAGCTGAGGAGGGAGGGACCGAGCGGCTGGGGGGCACCCAGTGCCCAGCCAGCCTCAGCCCAGCACAGTCACACACCTGCTCTGCTTGAAAAGACCACCCCACGTTCCTTCCAGCATCAGGCATTAATGGTTAGAGGGAGTAAAACTCACAGACAAGTAACCTGAGGGATGCGGAGCTGCCCATGAGAGAATGATCTGGGACAAAAATGAGGCAATAGATTTCACATTCTTTTGAATTGCTGGCAACTGTGCAAACTAAAAGAAACCCCCATGTGAGGACCAGTTGAATAAGGTAGGGCTTTTCTGATTACGAGGTCAGATAAGGAGGAATATGATCCGGATCAATAAAGTCATGAGATGAGTGACATGAGGTGGAGAGGGAATGAGCATCTCTAAAGAAGCAATGTCAAAACAGAAACAAAAGAACATGCAGTTAAGATCTTGAACAAGGATACAAAAAGTTTACAAGGAGTCAAGGGAAGACTTGAGAAGTTCATGGACTGGAAATCCGTTAAAGTTCATCATATATTTTAACATTTAACCTAAAATAAATTCTGCTGACAGAAGCCATGTCTAGCTTGAAAAGTGTCAAGGCCTCGAGAAATATTGCTCAGGAAAAATACCACTTTTGGTTGGTTTTGTACTCTTTAACAGAAAGATGCTTTTCAGTGTTACTGGAGACAGACTACCTTTGGTCTCACCTAGTATGATCACTCCCCTACTCTTATTGTTTGCAGTCAAATATTAGGTAGGCTTCATCTCACAGTACTAGTCAACTAAGCATTGACTGCGTGCTGTAACCTGTTTATCAAGATTCTCTTCATAGATAGTGAAAGAGGTGTGCACCAGGAAATTATTTATTCTCCCTATTTTACGGAGATGAATCATCAAGCAGAGTTGTCTGCATGTCTCTGCTAACCATTGAGAGCTGAGAGCAAATCCCTCAGATCAGTTGAACACATGGGCATGATATCATTATCAGACATGCATGAAATAACATTGAGGTTTGTTTTTCCAACAGATTGCAACCTCAATTTTATTTTATATATGGTCTCTGGATTGTAATTCCTCTGCAACATTGTTTGCTTTAAAATTGTTATTTGAGATCATGAGTCCTCATTTGAGGCACTAAGATTTAACCTATAAGGGCAATCAGCTTGTGATGCAGTAAACATGGTAAAGGCTAGGACTCTTAGAAAGTCTGCGATCAGGTAGTTACGTATCAGGAATGTCAGCCAGTTTCTTTACAGGAAATGGGATGGTTTGCCACTCCTATAGCCCATTTATGTAGAATGGATTCACTGGATGGTAATATGAAGAAAGGGCATCAATATCTTCTCTAAGTCCTCCAGACAGGATGTTCAGTTGCCGAACTAACCAACTGCAGATGAAGGACTTCAAGTCACGATTGTGCTCAGTCTTGTCTGAGCACAATTTGTGGAAAGAGTAGGCAAGAATTTGAGTCACAGGTTTGGCCAGCCTTCTTTCACCCAATAATTTTCTGCAGTTACAAACTGCCTATGAAGCACTGACCACACACAGGGCCTGGCAGAATGCTGGAGATCATTGCAACGTGTAGCAAGCTCCTGGGGTCTTATGGGCACTGAGATTCAATGAACCAAATCCAGTCCTAATGTGTCAGCATATATCAAAAAAAGAGACCTGACATGATATGGGATGCAGAGGTCCAAATGTTTGTTCCCTAACTTGTGTGCTAAAAACTTTGCATGTAAGTCCAGCCTAGTTACCTTGACTCCCTTTCTAATTGCTTGAGAGAGATAGTGTTTCTAAAAGTGAGCTGGGATGACATAACCAGCTGCCTATTTCAGTAACTTCACTTTGACTGTAAGCCTCCAAAATGGTTTTCTATAGATAAACTGTTTCTTTCATATTATGAAACTTCTCCTGTACATTTTTTTCTTCCCTACAGACAGTTACCAAGCCTGTTGGTGTTGCTCTTTCTGATCCTCCTCTGACTGTCACCTTTTTGGTATGCACTCACAGTGCTTAAAAGAGAAGTGTCCTCTTCAGTGAGGACACAATGGGATTTGATGAATGCCGTGAGCAAATTGCAGGGGGGAAATAATCAGATTCCGATTGCCTGATTTTCACAAAATATAGGCAGACAGAATGCATTTGTATGAAATGTTACCCGTAATTGTTATCCAGACCATGACAAAGCAATAGTGAAAACAATGCTTTACTTACGGCAATTGAGACCATTTCTGGAAGATCAGAACAGGCCAAGAAAGAGGCTCTGTGGGACATCCGTGGTTAGATTATCAATCACGTTCATAGCCAGGGAGTATTTAAACTCTGGTGTGAGTAAGCACAAAAAGTAACATGATTCAGTCCACCATCGGAGTGACTGCAAGCTACATTTTGCCTCTCACAATGAGAACTGTGATTGCAGTGTCAGAAGTCGACTCTAAATCAGAAAGTACAGCCTCTGTTAAATAGCCTCTTGTCCCTGAGGAAGATGATGTGATCAGTAAATTCAAGTTGAACAGCCAAGGTGGAAGGCAGAGGTTTAAATCAGAACTGACTTTCTTTAGAGTAATGACCTGGTACAACATCACAAATGCAATGAAAATGAGTAAATGCATCCTGATACATCTTTAATTTACTAGTTGAGTTGAAATAATGCAGTAGTTTGTTTAATTTCATTAAGCTTTTGAGTGCCAGACATAGCATTTAGACACATGAAACTAGAAAGAGAAGAGGTTGTAAAATGAGTCATGTAACACTCATTATAACACTGAGTGTGTGAAAAGATCATTGTCTGTTGGGATAATGAAGAAACCCTTCAAACAAGAAGCTGAAATTTGTCAATGTCTACCTAACACATACATTTGGAGCATTACTGGGCTGCTCTCCACATTATGCACCCTCCTGAGACAATTTTGGAGAAATAAAAAAAAAAAAAAAAGAGCTGCAAAAAGTTTTTGAGGGCTGTGAGAAGTGCCATACACTGATAGACTCATCAAAAAAGAAATATGAGCAAGAAAAATTGATTATCAGTACTGCTTAGCTTAGTAAGGAGAAAACCCCAAATACAAAGAAGTCCTTCAGGAAGGAAAATATTAGTGAAAAACAACAGCTGGAAAAATAGAACTAGAGTTATTCAAATTGCCAACAGGACATACATTTTTAACAGTGAAACAAACTCCCAAAGGAGGCAACAGATTTTCCATCTTTGGCTATTTGCAGATCAAGACTAGATGCGTTTCTGGAAGCAGGGCAGAACAAGTGGGTGAAAACTCATGAGCTTTATTTTGCAAGATGTCAGACCGATTGATCTGTTGGTCCCTTCTGGCCATTAACTTGGTATTTATTAATCATACAGAAATGACTGAATTCCCAGAGCCCTGTCCCAGCAATGCGCAGAGCTCAGTTAAAAATCTGCATTATCTGGGATCATTCTCATCCTGTCATTAGTCTGTGGGCCAAATGCAACATATGTTCACAGCTCGCTCTTCTCCAAACACTGGAGCAGCATTTCAATATGAAGTCTTATGGTGACCTTCTGATTAACCTCATGTTTTTTTCTCTATGACTTTTTTTTGGTTTCATGTCTTGCCTTAAAGGGTTACTAATGGTTGTTCCTAAATGGATTACAGATTAACTTTGTCTCTGATAGTCACATTTTCTTTTTTGTTTCCATTTTGGTAAGCAATAACTTTTAAAATAAGTGTTTCTGCATTAAAAAAAAAAAAAAAAAAGTTGAGGAGGAGTCCTAAGAAAATCTTGTTTAGTGTCTTTGCAGTGCAATGTTTAATTGAAAATTTGGGAGTATTTTTAGACCTTCTCCATTATAATCAGGTATTTACTAGCAGCGGGCAGCAGATGATTTACCCATTTCCGGTTGGACACATACCATTTTCTCCATCAGTAACTACAGTTTTCTGTCAGATACTATCCCACAGTGGAAAAGATTTCCTGTGCAACTGTTGCCAGAAAGTCAAGTTTGCTAAAGAAAAGCAAACTGCCAGTGTACACAATCTTTTCTATCAGCACCTTCTCTGCTCTAGCAGGTAAAATCGACTTCCTCAGCAGCTGCACATCTATGCTATAGTTCTGAGAACTGTCACCTGATACCTCTGCATGCTTCCTGCGATGTCGCTTCATTATTTTTAAAAAAAAAGATGTTGGAAATTAATTCACTAACCCTCCACTGTAAAATAATTTTAGCTGCTAGGTACACGGAGTTGTAAAATAGAGGAGCTGCTGAGTTAGGCCACCTAAAACACTACTCACTTCTCCAGCACAACTTTCTATCCTTTTATTGCTCCATGTCACCCTCTTTCTACACAAACCATGACCATCATTTGATCATGTATTTGCAGGACAGTGCTGAGGTGCAGATCATTTCTTCTGGCCCAGAGCAATCTTGTGATGCTGGACTATTTCAGCACTGGAGGACAAGTGCAAGGCCCTGTTGCACTAGCCATTGCAGCCCTGCCAAAACAACAAACTTAGAAACATGGGACTGCAGAAATCTAACTTATTAAAAGTGGTTGTAGAGAAGGGTGTTTAGTCTGTGTACAGCAGTTGTGGTCACAGTAAAATGAGTGGCTCTAGGAACAGAATTAAAATAGGGCAGTCAGCTAAAATCTTTTCCTTGGGACTGCTATCTATCCATTGGATGAGTGATGCCTCTTATTTATTTTTATTTTATTTTTTACTGTTTTTAGTTGAAATCAGAGCTTTCACTCATGAAATTTAGTGGGTGCAGCTGGGAAACTATGAAGATCTTATGCTTTCTTTGCCCTTTTTTCCTAATTTCAGAATGTCTTTCAAAGCAGGTATCGTCAAATATTTTATTTTTTAAACATGTAATAAAGGTGGGTACATGGAAAAGCAGAGAATGTTATTTCTTAACAAGATTTTCTTCGAGTCCCTTCCTGATAATGACTGAGAATGAAAGTAGTTCAGGCTGACAGGTCCTCACTCCTTGTAGTACAGCATACCAAGAAATAGCATAAAACTCCTTAAAGTGGTGAAAGCCATGACTACTTCAGAAACACATACAGCAGAAGAGCATGATGGTACTTTGAGCAGAATGTATTTCTTGAAATAATCTGCCTCCAGCAAGTGGATAAAAGTTTGTGTCATTTCTGTTACAGAATTTCATCATATCACGTGTAAGACTCTTGAAAGTTTTATTCCTGGAAAGTTCCTCTGTGACTGAAAGACTAGAGAGAGAAGGATTAAAAAAATATCCCCAAAACTCTGAGCCAAGGATGTAGTATAGAATTTAAATAACATTTCAGGGAGGATCACATTTAGATGCGTTTCACAGAGATGTATTTATTTTTTGAATAACCACATTACTCAAAGCGGTTTAGCAACAGGCAGGAGGGAACTGCCTAAACAGAAGACATTGAAAGTCATAACCCTACAATGCATTTGGTAGACTGCAAAAATAATAAACCTAAGCCAAATGAAATATAAAGCGGTAAGGTTATGAAATAAAATCTGGAAATCTCAGGCTACACCCTGCAGTCTCTACTTTAGGAAAAAAAAGGTATGTGGCTGATTGATTGAAATAATGGTTTCATCTGAGCGAAAGGTGCCAGGTTGATTGCCAAATTTTCTTGCTGTACTTGTTTTCTTTGCTAAAAGCATCTCTAAGGCACTCCTCACTGTGGTAGGGAGAGTGGTCCATACTCATGTGTAGTCTTTCATTCCCCAGCTCAAAAATACATAAGTACTTTGTGGCTGGCTCATACCTGTGAGCTGTGGGCAGTGATGTAAGTCCAATCACCTGATGGATGGGACTTTATATCTGATGTGCACTGCACAGTGGCTAGTGGGTGACCAAAATCAGCAAGAGTCATAGGAGCCCCAGACAAGTGGGATGTAACTGAGCAGCTCCCACACAGGCAGCTTCAAGTATGATACAGATAAATGATGTAATGTTGGATGATACTCTTTGTGTTCACTCTTGTTTACATAAATTTCCACCTCATGAAACCTTTTTCCACTATGGTCACTTAAGTGTCACCATAATTTCCACCACTAATGTCATTCCAACTTCTACAATGAGAGGCTTATAGCATATGTCAAGATCATGCTTGTATTTGCTTACAAAGGTGACCCTGAGTCACTGTTTCTTCATTGCACGCTCAGCTCCATTGCCATAACATGTTGGTAATATACTATTCTCTACCTATGATAAGAACTTCAGTGGCATCCTTATACCTGCTCAAACCTTGACAAAGCATTTGGACAGCATGCAGAGATTGTCTATAATGGTCACAACAAAACATAAAACGTGTCTCTGCTCCAGCGGAGACAGAAAAAGATAGTTGTCTAAAGATAAAATCTTTGGCAATTCTCTATACAATATTTTTTTCCTCTTAAAGGCATTATTTCTTAGTTGTTTCTTTTCAGTCCTGGGAAGGCGGTCACTGAGAACAGAGTAAAGAGACTACTCTTTCATCTCATGTAGATCACTATCAACCATAAGCATTTACAAATGTGGGATAGGATTCCACATACAATCTAGCACATACAAATTATAATCAGGTTTATGTAGACAGAAAGACAGAAATATTTGCAACCATGAAAGATTTTTTCTTTGGTGGTTTTTTTTTTTGTTTGTTTACCACCTTTCCCAGAGATTTGAGTACACCATGATTGACACATCGAAGTATCTTCCATGGGGCTCTGCAGTGTCTGGGAAAATAATAAAGTACCTAAACTGTTCTCGTATGCGGTGCTCTTTTCTAGAGCATTTTTCAACCAGAATAATGTCTTATCCTCCAGGTGATAGACATTCCTGTGAGAAAAGCTACATCTCCCCAGCTAAAAGTGTGTTAATATTGTATCCATGAAAAGCATTGAAGCAAAAGATATTTAACAAAATAGCTGAACATAGACAGCAATTAGTTTCCCTCCTTTCTTCAGGACCTTTTTATATAAATCCCATGAGGTTTTTGCGTTTACCTATTTTGCTACAGACCATTTTGTCACATTTAAAATGGCCTTCAAGGCATTTTTAGAAAGCTATTACTCAATGTCAGGCTTGTAAAGATATTACAGACACTGAGTATTCAGCACCCACAATGAAGATTGCAGCAAATAGGGCTGAACTCTTATAAGATGCAAAGAGGAAGCATTAGCAACAGGAAAGCTGCCAAGCTTCTCAGAGAAGCAGAGATAATTCTTTCATCATTGTCATTGCTATTTCCCAAGTCAGGTTATGTTTATAATAAAATGGGGAGTTGATTTATAGGATAGCCAGAGGCTATTTTACCATGAGGTCTCTGAACTTAAACTTGTAAGATACAATTAACCAACAGGACTAGGCTAATTATCATATTGAGGCTATTACACCTTCATCTTCTTGCAAAACAACTCCCTTTCAGTACCTCTTTTATTTTCTTTCTCTAATGCTCACCATACTCTTTGAATTTAGTAGGTGCAATAGAAAGACTATTTTTTCTCCACAAATTAATTCACTCCCAGTCTTCTTCATTCAATGCCAAATCATTTTGGCATGCCAGGAACCTCTGCACAACACATGAATGGATTCAAACTGGCTCTTTGGAGAGCTTCCTGAGGTTCATTTCCCACTTAGAGGACTCATTCAGTCATCCTCTTTGTGAAGAGTTGAAGTGAGGCAAGGCTGCTGTCCTCCTCTTGTGGTTTCTTTCCTGCCACTAGCCCAGGATGTAAAGAAAACTGTAAAATAAGACCAGTGTGCTGTAGTACTGAGTTATGAATCAAGAGAGTGTATGTCAGTAAGTTGGAATGTTAGAAGGAAAAATGGGTAAACTCTACATCTGGGACTCCTGGTACTTTCTCATTTCTGGGCTCCATCAGTAATAAAATTACAGATAGTCAAAACCTTTCTGGCTTGGACAGTTTTACAGAGAAACTCAGTGAGTAACATTAACATACATAAAATGCCAAATTTCCCTTTTGGTAGCTAGCTAAGTATTTGGGGAAAAACAGTAAAGATGTCATTAACATATTCAAGGGCCAAATCTGAAGTGATATTTAGGCTCCTAAGTCCTGTGTATTTTAGCAGCACTTAAATGCTTTCCAGGCTGTATTTCTTAATACATCTGAGCTCCTATTTCCACTTTTGCCAAATAGGAAAGCACAAACCATTCTCAACATTTAGAGTTTCTGTTTAGATAATGAAAAATTGGATGTTTTCAGATTCTTAGTGAAAGAAAGAAAAAAACAGAGAAGGTTGTTTAACAAAAATTAAATGAGGACTCCGAATCTGTGCAGTTACAGGTGTCTTGTTTCCAGCTCTTACCAAGTCAAACCAAGCAAGCCTGGGCAAGGGAGCTTTTGAAGAGAAGAGTATGCTGAGGGGCTGGAGACAGGGAAAGTGGAGTTATCAGTTCTCTTCCATATAGCAGGGTCTGTCTTTAGGCCATCAATCCTGGAACGTGATCTCCCAATTAGTCCCCCACATGAGTTGTCAGAAACTCAGGCTGTTCTGAGATATGAAACTGGCAAGTTTTCACCGTAAATATGATGCAAATGTTTCACTGTTGATTAAGATTTCTTATCTCAAAGAATTTCTGACCAGCAGTATTCGTGACAATTTTAATAGATTGAATATTATATATATCTTATACTGTATCATATATAAGTGTTGGGATTGTTAGGTGAAAGTTGCTAGGGAGCAGCCAAATATCTGAGTAGTTTCATGGGTATTTCTTCCCAATCACATCGGTACATTGAAAAGCGTGAAAAAAACCACCAACCACTTAATGTTGAAAGAAGCATCTTCTTTTCTTTTCAGAAAACATTAAGTCCATCGTCCAAGAAAAGTTTCTGGACAATACGGACTTACACCAATGAAAAAGAAGTAAATAAATCTACAGAACTGGCCCATTGGCAGAAGTGTTGCACACTGAAACTGAGAGACAATTAGCTAGCTACATGAGAATATGAGATTATTTTTTTCTTGTGATTTGGGAGTAGTTACTCTCATCAAGTCCAAGTATTGCACTGAGAAACAAATGGTAGTTAATGGGTCTTCTCCTCAGGCTTCGGTACAAGCCAAACCAAACTCGTCACAGGAGGAGGAAACTCATACTGCCTCCCCTCCTTCCCTCCTGAAGTCTGGTCACAGTATTTTTAATGTGCCACATTCAATAAACAGACTCCTGTATATCCCACAGTTATCTAAATCCTGCGGTGACTGCAAATCCTCTATTGCTTGTTGTAAATTAATGGAGTTTCTTACTTTTGCTATACGCTCTGGAGTGAGGTGTGTGACCATTTCCAAGTAACTCTGCAGGATATTTATATGCATAAAAAAGGGATCTGGCTTCACTGAGATATTGGCCTTGCTACTGTTAGTTTCCACTCTTTCTCTGCAGCACAGCTGCCACCGTGCTGAGACAAGGGAGAAGTGTTCCAATCCCATTTGTGATTCTGAATGCAAACTTCCAAACAAGCTCTAATGTGATGCAATTAGGTGAGGTGGGAAACCACAGCAAGAATCTTGATTAGCATTTACATGCATTAACGTTTACAGTAGACCAGACAAAGTAATAAGCCATTCCCGAAATAAGCAAATGACGTACATGGCCCATGTAAAACAGTGTAGTTGATTAAAATCTTGCAGCTTCATTGCTACTGTCTGCATGCTAAAAGTCAGCTCCCAAACTCTCCTACTCCATTCTCAATCATATCGTGTAATTGCACATGCTCCCTGTTTGCTACAAGGACAACTGTGACAATACTTTAGCTACATTGTCATTGATTTCAATGGACCTGGACAGCTTTACAAAGAGCTAGAATATTATGCTGTTTCTATTATTATTGTGCATCTTATGGACCACAGGACTGATCTAAGCAAGTACTATGCCTGGTATGGAAAATTTAATGAAAAGCCTTATGAGGGGTAATAAGATTTCACTTTTTACTTTTCTATGCTACCAACTGAATTGTATCCAAGTGTCTGGTTTTGCTCTATTCCACTCTTAGACACAGTTTAGGATTATGTTGCATGCATCTGCAGATGGCATCTTAAGCGAAAAGTCTCATTTTGCATTTTAATGTGTCTGCTCTAGAGTCCTAAAAGATGGAAGGGCTCCCCGGCTTCCCACCCCTTAGGCCAGTTACCTGCTTGTCCTTGCTCCTTCCTCCATTTTTGACCTCTGTTGCTTGGACTCTTCTGGCCTAAAAGCTTAAACTGAACATTCAATAGCTACACCATTAGAAGGACACAAAACCACAGAATGACAGAAGTGTTGATGTTGGTAGGGACCGCTAGAGATTGTCTTACCCAACCCTCTTGCTCAAAGGAGCATCAGTTAGGGCAGGTTTCCCAGAACCACGTCCAGTTGGGATTTGAGTATCTCCATGGATGGAGACTCTACAACCTCTCTGGGCAAACCTATTGCAGTGTTCGATCACCTTCACAGTAGGAAAGCTTTTCTTGTATTTAAATAGAATTTCTTGTGTTTCAGTTTGTGCCCATTGCTTCTTGTGGCAGCACTGAGAAAAGTCTGACTCCCCCCATCAGGTACTTACGCATGTTGATAAGATCTGCTCCTAAGCCTTTTCTTCTTGAGGCTGAAGAACCTTAGCTGTCTCAGCATCTCCTCATGTGCCAGACGCTCCAAGCCCTTAATCATTTTCAGGGCCCCTCACTGAGTTCACTCCAGTATGTTGCTCAGGAGAAAAGAACTGGACACAGAGATGAGGTCTCAACAGTGCTGAGCACTGAGGATCCAGTGTGTGGTACCCTGAACTGGGCCGTTTAAGAATGGAATGGGGCAATCATACCTTCATATATGCCTAAAGCTACCCCATGGCTACGCCATTAGCTAACAGGATGGAAAGTCCTGACTCTGCAGTGGACCTTATACAGGTCCTTAGATCTGTCAAATTGTGTTGAACTGGCCTTGCTATTAAGTGAACTATTCTTAATGTAGGCATTTGCATCCAGCTAGTTTTCACAACGCCATTTGTGTCCACTGTATTGGTTTCTACTAAATATGAGACAAGGAATCTGCAGCTGTTCCCTCTGCTCAGGGTATATTAAGCATTTCCCTTTATGTTCAGTCTAAATGGGACAAGGTGTCTTAGAGGTCAGCTGAGGAAAAAGCCCTTCAAGGACATTTACTCACCAAGCTTTGATACTCACATCATTGCCATCCTGAGTAAGATCCCTTGAGAAGAACAAGAAAACTCTATCCTGAGGCAAACTGTTCATCTCAGAGCGCTATCAGCCTAAAATGCCTTCTTGCACTTTGGTCACAGAGGAAAGTCAACCCAGCCCAAATTCATGCAGGCTCAGGCTGTACTATTTGTGAAACTTCCTAATGTCTCTACTGCAACACTTTCTCCCATAGTCATTTGAAGACTTTTAATTTTGCCAAATCACTGCAATAACACAGAATCTGTTTATATTTTCTCTTTTCTCAAACAGAACACCAGTTGTGTTCATGAGTAGCGGGAGGATATGCTGTCAATATTGCACTGCTCCCACTAGGGATGAGCCAAATAAATTAAAACAAATCAGTTTCAAGAATCTTTGCCCATTTCTATGAATATGAATATTTAATATTTCTGAGCAACTTCTTATGTGTCTAGAAGAAGAAATCTACATTTGCTAATGACGGCCAAGAACTGGATTCTGGCACAAACAATTTCTTGGGTCTTGCAGTCTTATATGTTTATTATTTTTAAAATCCAAACCTGGATATCTTTCAGGGAATCTCAGAGGAACCCAAACAAAACCATGTCCTTGACAAATGCTTGGGTGTACAAAATGTGGAGACATATTTTGCATGTTCAATCCTTACCTTCCTTCTATTTTTTCTATTTTTTTGTTGGGTTTTTTTTTTTTTAGTCTCTCCAGTGAGAACAGACCCATAAATTCAAAATTCCTGGGAAATTCCATCCTTGCGAACTCTCTGGCATATTAAAAAATATTAGCCTATCAGAAAAGCTTTCCCCGTTGATTTACCTCATAGGTGTGAGATTTGGGGGACTAAGGTTCCTATATAATCCAGATAGTAAAGATTAATTCTTTTTCTTGATCTAAAGGACTTAGTAGTGAGAAATAAGACAAATGTTTTATTGAGGTATTAAATTTAAAGTACTAGTCCTTTTTCTTTTGTAAACAAGTGGCTTAGAAATGTGATTCTCTGTGTTGTCTTTCTGTGTTTATAGAAGGGACTGACATGCTTAGACATTTTAGGTTACCATCAGTGTTTCATAGAAGCCCCTCCTTTAGGTAGATTTTCTGTGGTATGATCATGGATTCAATGACAAACCAAATAATAAGGATCGGGGAAAAAAAACCCAAAACCTGAATAATACTTCACAAGAGGCAAGTGCTTCTTTATAAAGTACCTGGATGAGCTCAAGCAAGAACAGTAAGAAAGTAAACATCTTCTAATGAAGAGTAGCCCTGCGGTCAGATAAAACAGCTGGATGATTGCTCATTGTTAGTTTTCCCTGGGAGCTATTTGAAATGCTGACTTTCACATCTACAAAGTGCTGGCCCAAACTTGCAATCCTATCCAACCAAAGGACTTTTTTCTAGAACCCCAGAACTTCTTTTCTGATCCAAAATGCACTTTGAAGCTCACAAAATGTACTTGCACCATATTTATTCTCCTAGCAACAATAGAGAAATGCCCAGTATTTCATCTCTGATGAGACTTTCTAAACTCAAAGTCATGTCTGCCAGTAGGGTATGGGATCCTTGGTCACTGTGAGTCACCTCAGTTCATCTGGATTCTGGAAAAGATATGTTATTTGCAAATGGGACTGAAATCATCCTTGCCATTCTGAAGTTGATGAATCATAGACAAGTTCTGGGTATCTGCAATTGCTATGTTGCTGTCATTATCAGATGCCCATTTACCTTTAACAGTGTGAAAGATTGGAATTTCAGTGAAATGAGCATTGAAAAGCACATAAATGAGCCTAGAAGACCCAGAGACAGGTTGAAATGCCTAGGGCACTATTTTCTATTCAGTTGTAGCTTCCTTTTTCTTTTATTTCTGGGGAAAAGTCTTGTAAAATAGACTACATTTACTCTGAAAGGTAATTGAATATACTGGTCATATAGTTTTAACAGGACTTTTTTGTGGAAAAATAATTTATTTACTGATAAATTGACCATCTAATCACTTTTTAATGAAGTTTCATCACATGTTCTGCTGGCCAGTTTGCAACCTCACTTCTAAATGCTATGCTTTTCCTCTGCCTGTGAGTCATTTGTAATAGTTATAAAATCACAGCTTCCTGCTACCAGCTGTGAAAATGTGTTACAAACAACTTTAAAAAAAAAAAAATCCATCTGTTTCTTTTTAAACTTTCCCACTGTATCCTTACCCACCCAAACTGAATAAAGCAATGGAACTTCAGAGGGGCTACAAAGGACAGGCATATTTCCAATATTGAGTTATACCACAGTCTTTTGACAAGAGGAGAATGTAAGCATTAATCTTGCTAGTCTGACTTATTGTCTGTGTGTTTGGGACCTTTCACCAGGTTCTGTCCATTAGCTTGTTTAGCAAACCAGCTTCTTGAAGAAGCTGTAGAAACAGCTGTGATGAACACTAGAGATTTTCACCACCAAAGAACTGAAATAGTTTTGCAAACTTCTTTTGCGCTGCTATAGAAATGTTGCACTTCCCACCTTCCACTCCTTTTGTGTCCCAGCTTGCCTATTCCCAATTGCAGGCTGTTACTTCTGTGTGTCACGTGTTGCCCTGTTGTGGAGGAAGTGATTCATCCAGATTGCTGGAGATCCAGGATCTTGGAAACATGATTATTCTGTACTTTTATCTTAAAAAAACCCACAACAACTTAGTTGTTCTGATGCCTCCATCCTCATTTATATATACTCAGATCAATATTCTGGGCACACAGGTGTTTTTGCTAGAAAAAATCTGTAGAGACCAGTGGGTATCACCCCTTCTTTTTTTCTAGTGTTGTCAGGTATGGTTCCTGTGTGTGTATAGTCATAACATGTGTGTGCATGTCATAACAACACCATCTTTGTTTCTTTCCTACTGGGAATATAAAATATTGGAAGCAAGATGCTTGTTGCACATGCCTGTACAGTGGGTCTCAGGCTGTGACCCCAAGACTTCTTGTAACGTTGATGTGTTTAGCAAAAGATCCGGGTCAGTATGTAAAGGGGTATCAGGAAATAAGTAGCAAAAATGAAGCTTGTTACAGTTATTTCTTTGTTTAAAGAAACTTGCAGACTTCTCTTTGCTACGAGCACTGGTAACAAGAACTCCTGAGCTCTCCCAAGAGAAAAGCATCTAAGGACAAGTATTTTCTGCAAGATACACAAAGAAGGCTTAAACTCAGCACTGCCGTTAGGCCTCCAGTTATCTGATAGATTCAACAAATCTGAGTTTAGTGCCTGTTCTTCCTACACAGTACCAGGGTAGAAGGCGGCAGGTGTCAAACTGCTACAAAGAGGTTGTATTAAAAAGTCAGTAAAATTTCCCAGGCTGTCATTTTGCCCGCTTTTTGTTACTTCAAATCTAAAAGCTGGTGCAAAGCTAGGTTTATTTTTAACTCCTGTAGCTGGATACAAAAAAACCAAAAAACAAAACCCAAACAAACAAAAAACCCCAAAAAAATCCCCCCCAAAAGAGTGCAAACTTGTTGGAATGCCTCCTACCTGCTGGGTCTGTGCCTCAGCCCCTGAGGTATACGTTACTGTGAAATGGGGAACTCTTGGTCTTTCTTCTTCCAGCTAGAACTAATTAAATATTAGTTGGCAAAGGGACTTGTGCCGGAATCTTCTGCTGCCTAGGAGAAACATCTGAAGCTGCATTGCAGAGCAAATCTCAGTCTTCATTTGGCCTAGTAAATATTTAATGTTATTAGGGTTAGATGAGAGACCTGGGAGCATGTTCCTGCTTCCAGCCAAACTGAAGTCAAGAGCTGAAGATGAATTTACTGCTTAATTCAGTTGAAGGCAAAAATACACAACTCCCTCTGACTGCTGGCCTGTGAGGCTGGACTGGATGCTGCAGGGGATGTAGGCTGTGGGCAATGCAAAGGTATAACTGTGGTACAGCCCCATGTCCATGCAGGGTAATTGTCTGGGGTATGTGGCAGTGCTGGACCAAAATATGTTACTTTGAACACCCCTGCACTACGTCATGTGGAACCATGAGCCTGAAGGTCTCCATCGTGGCTCCAGTTGCTTGGAAATGTCTGAAGAGAGTGATCACAGCCTGTTCTCATCAGAGCCAGCCCTGCTTGCTTCTATCATCTCTTCTGCCAAGCCATGGGACAGGCAATTTCTTTGAAGACTGGGATGCTGGCAAAATAAGTGGCAGTGTGATAACCATGCCCTGACCCTTTCTTTGTCCCTCACTGGCATTCGGGACTTTTTTTCTGTGATCACTAAGTTGTTTTTTTTGTTTATTTGTTTGTTTTTTTTTCCCTGAAACAGTAAAAGTCAATGTGCAGGGAAAGAAATATTCTGTATCATCTAGAATAGGAGGGAAGGATGTTTGGTTCAGCATCTGGCCTTGTTCTGACATAGTTTTTTCCCCTCACAAAATGTGAGTAAAGAGTAAAGCCTTCTTTTCCTCCCACCACCTTGCAGAAAAGGCACAGGCTTAGCAGATACCTTCTAAAATACAGAATATACTATATATACAGAAAATGCAGAAGGTACTACAGAAAAGTTCACCTCTGAGTTTGAGCTTTCTCCTTTTTTTAATATCTTTTTTATATTTATATAAAATATAGATATTTTTATATCTTGAAACACTGTTACCTGTCCACCGAGCTTCACTTAGTGTTATGCCACAATAGGATACGTGCAACATGCACCAGACAAGGGATCTGGTATTTGAATGCTACAGTAGTTCATTGCCCATTCGTCTCTTCAAAAACATACATAATGTGCCTACCTACCCACAACTGTCAGAGCAGAAAGGTATTGAACGGCACCACAGCTCACAATTAGCCCCTGTAAATCCGGAGCTGGAGCTTCACTTCCTTGCAAGCCTCTTTGTAAAGAAAAGGGACGACTACAAAATGAAGAAGTGGAGCTTCAAGTAATTATTCCTTAAAACTTCACAGACTTCAAATAGTCTTCTATAGCTTCTTCTATAGTGTCAGCAAAAATCAGGACAAGCAATAAATTCCAGATTGATGAGTTGTGCTCAGCTTCTTTTAGTATAGTTGTCAAACCCAAGGGACTTTATAACATGGGATCAAATGACATAGTTTTGTCACCTGATGAGCAAATCTTTGTTTCATGCATTTACTTTCCCATTTCAGGTCTAGTCATCAAGGTGTAGAGAATTCCCAGAAAGATCCCTTTGCTGTGGCTAAAACAAAAAGTAGCAGGACAATTCCAAATATGAAAATTGTATTAAGGCTTCTTTGGTTTCAGCTAAATGAACTGTTCCTCTTGACTCATAGTAATCTTGTAACATATAATTAATTTTTTTTAATCTCGATATCGCTTGGAATTTCATTTACTCATTTGCTTTCAGATGATGAACTAGTTCTGTTTTCTGTGTTTTTATAAATTGAAGTGGCTGTATCTTTGCTTCTTTCCATTCTTGTTATGGTGATTACAATATTTGCCACATAATTAAAAACATTTGCACAGTTAGTGGGGGTTTTTTTTGTTTGTTTGTTTGTTTGTTTCTGTAATTGAGAATTGTTAGATATTTCTCTCATCTATAATTTCTGGAGCATTCACTATGAGTGCAAGAATGGTTATTCAATCCCACATACATTCTAGAAATTTTTTTAATCTTTGGTTTTAAAAAGTGGCTGCTGTAAATTCTTTGATGTTTATTAAATTCCTAGTCTAATTGTAAACTTTACTTCTGAGTTTCTTCTCTAATTTGATCATTAGAAATGAACGTCACCAGCTTTTTACAGAAGAAACCCAAAGAACAAATTACATCTTAACAGCGGGGTATAGAAGCAGCTTGCAATATTAAATTGCGTTGTGTATAGCAGGCAGTGAACATTTGGGTGAGCAATTGAAAAGAAAATGCTATCTGCAAGATATGTCACAAAACATGATGTCAGATTTCCTGAGGAGCCTGGTAGAAATATCACAGTGGCATGAAAGTGCCAGATTTCTAAATGCCTTGGCCCATGGGAGTAAGCATTCAAAACTGCAAGTAAAGCATCTGCAATCTGGCTTACATATTGCTAAGAATAAAACGGCCATTATTTATGCCATATGATGCCTGTGGAACGAAAGTTGTTGGTTGTGTAACTGCCCTGGGTTTCGTGCTGTTTTAACAATGCATCCCAGTGTTAAATTGCCATCATCTATGGATTTATTGCAAGCCCTGGAGAAATCCACCGCAACTTAAAATGTAGGCGAGTGAAAGAATTTCCAAAGCAGCTGACTAATAATTAGGTCCGAAAGAGTTACTAAATTAATTTCCCTCACATTTGGAAGAAGTGATGTGGACTCCTAGAGGAGGAGTACAGTGGTGCAGTGTTCCTTTTATGTTGCATATTACTAAGTTTTCTGTCAAAAGTGATCCCCAAAACCATCAAAAAAAGAAAGATTTTATATATGTTTAACACCACTCCCCCAAAAATAAAATTCTGCCCCCTTCTAGGAAGTCAAAATAGAAAATAAAAGTACAAATAGATCTTATAGTGATAATTTAGTTTACCTCTTACACTCAAGGATCTGCTTAGCTGGAAATTATTCTTAATAGCTTGTCTTATCTCTGTGTATATGAAAAAACAGTATTTTGCCTTTGTAGTTTCCTCTTAGGTTTCTGAAGATCCTCGCCACAGTCTCACCTACTGTTCTCTAGGCTAAATCACTGCAGTTCCTTCAATTTTTCCTTTTGGTGTGTATTTTCAAAACTTCTGATATTTCTCTTTGCTTTCCTCTGGAACAGAGGGGAAAGGCACACCTTTATTGAGGTGCAACATTCAAATCAAGGTCAGAGCATCCCAGATCTGGCTTTATAAAGGGACAGAAGGAGAATTTCTTCTGTCTTATAGATACCACTCATGTCTATACAACTCAGTATAAAGTTTGTACTTCTCCAGAAACGTGGTTTTTTTTCCCATTGTGAGTTTTCTTTAATGGTTGTCAATTTGAAGTTCAGTAAATCTCTTTTCAGTGGATTTGCTTTCTAACCAGTTTTCCTTATTCTGCATTTATAAAGAGGATTATCAATGTCAAATGTAGAAATTTGCACTTATTTGTAATAAATAGTACCATGATTCCCTGTTTATTGAGGATATTCAGAATCCTACTGATCCCCTCCAGTATGCTGACAGTCTGTTTTTGCTACAAAATTTAGGTTGTCTACAAACATGAAGTCATGCTTTTTTATTAGTCAAGATTACTGAATGTATGTAATAGCACCAAACCCAAGAGAGTTATGGTGCCATGTGGCTCTGTCTGAACTGGTGATCAACCTCTAATCATTAGAGGACAGGTTTTCAGCTCTTTTTGTACCCTCCGTAGAACAGGTCTACCCTCTGTACACCCAGCTAATGCTTTCACACCTTACCACTGAGGATGTTATATAGGATAATACAAAAAAGCTTCATTCAAGTCAAGACACAATATCAACTACTTTTGCCTTAAGGACTATTACTGTATCTTGAAAAGAAAATAGATTAGTCTGAAACATTTTTTTTATCAGGATGGATCCATGTTAGCTACTAAACTCCTGATTTAGGTGTCTGCCAATTGTTTGTTCTGTACTGGCCTTTTTTGTTGTTGTTGTTGCTTTTAGCAGCTGGAGATTAAGATAGATGATTATAATTCCTTAGTGCTGTGCTTAGCTCTCTTAAAAAGACAGTCAATATGTTTTTGTTTGAGGGTCTTTTTCTTTTCCAGTTACTGGGGCTTCAGGTATCCTTTCTACAGTGAAAGCACTAGCTTTCTGGAAATTATTTTAACCAGTTCTCTATTTGAAGGTAACGAAATAATACAAAGTTAGATGGGAACTTTTAATACCTCCCACCACTGTCTACCTATTTTCAATCTCTAGTCTTAGTTGCCTCTTGCATTAGCTGTGTTGGCCTTTCTGCTCTCTGTGAGTTTTATTAGTGTATCTGGCCAGGGCTAATTATTTCAGTGAAGTCTGAAGCAAAAAAGGCATTAAGCATCATGACCTCTTGGCATTATCTGTTGACAACACCCACGTTCTGTTGAAGCAGCATGAACATTTTTCTTGTTTTTTTACTTGCTACTAATGAACCTTACAGTTGCCAAGATCACATTTTTGTGGCTCTGGCCAGTTTTCACAATATTATTATATATTGTATATCACCCTTTCTGATTTTCCTTTTTGGATTCAGTTTTCCTTGTCCAATTGTAGAAACCAAAGGTTTTGGTCTAGCAAAACACATTAATTAATTTTTAACTTCAACACATATAAATAAGGGTATGTGCTAAAGTACTTTTGGAAAATAAATATTTGAAGGATTATAAAACAGATGTGGTGCTTCTTGGGACACCTCTAGCATATGATCTGAGAAAAGTACAAGGTGACCTATGACTTTTGAACATACTCCATTTAAGGAGAGAGTACATTTTACTTGGTTATTTTGAGCTGAGATTCTGAGTGTGTCTGTAATCATTATTCTTCACCTAAAGCATTCAATAAACACTTTTCTAACTGAATAAATATGAAAGGCACCATCATGCAAATTCATCTCTTCCTCTTCTAATCTCAAATTACAATATGTTGCTTTCAAGCTCTGCATGTAGATTTCTTCACCTCCTGCTCTTCTCCTTCACAATCCTTTCTTTAATTAGACTACATTTTTAAAAACAGAAGAGAAATTAAAAGTAAATGGCATGTGAAAATGTTGTTTTGTTACATTAACTTCACAGATGGTGAAAGCCTACTTCACTGAATGTGGGTATAAACATTAGATCCTATTCTCTTCCTTCTGCTAAATAAGACCTATCCTGATGGAAAGACAGTCATAATAGTGTAATTATTTAGTGCACAGATAGACAGGCCCATGCATTGGGATAAAGTGGATATTTTTTCCTCCTTGATCATCTTAAACATTAATTATTGGTTATTGCATGGGCTGTGACATTCATGGGGGTTTATTCCACGATTTGCTGCGGACCTGCATGTTTTTTTCTAGCACCAGGTCAGCCAGCATCTTTAGGTCTCAGTTTATTCATTAGGAAAATGGGGGTGAAACTCAACTATTTGGGAAATGTTGTAAAGCTTTTGGGAAATCCTAACTGGAATGGTGCTATAAAATTGTATATTTCAGAACAATTTTTTGAGGAAACTATAGGATAGTTTAGTAAGCAACACTTTATCCCTCCTGTAAAATACACAAATTAGAAATTTGCTCAGCTGTAGAGAAAAATCCTTCATTTTCTTCGCTATATTTTTGCACCCAGAGGACCAGATATTTCCTTAATTTTTTTTCTTTTTTTTTGGTTGGTTGGTTGGGTTGGTTTTTTTTGGTGCAAATCAGATGTCTGGCTTGGTCCTGCTTGCACTGACTGCAACGCAAACTCTCCCTTCCCTTTTCCACATGCATGCACAGACACATACAAATCTGCTCAACAGAAATCCTTGGCATGCTCAACCAGCCACATAGAATAAGTAATCTGAAATAAGTTTCTGCCATGACTTACACCAAGTTTGCATAAATTGTGAATGCCTTGAGCCAGGAAAAAAAATAAATTAAAAAAAAATAGAGAGAAAGATAGAACACAGAATAAGGAAGAAGGGAAAAGTAAAGAAATCTGGGCCATTTAAAGGATTTTTGCTTCTCGGTGATCTTCTTGATACCAAGCACCCCAAAATTAGGCATTTCTCCACAGAAGTTTTCTGAGGGGCAGTCAAAACAAAGGTAGTCTTGGAGCATGACCCATACACTGGCAGAACTCAGCATTCCTTGAAGTATAAAGGTATCTTCACTTTCTTTTGAAATGTGTGTTCTTACCATTTATAGAAAACACCTGATTACCATATTAATTCTAACTGGGGCTCAACTCCCTCCATGTCCTTCTGGGACTCCAGCCCAGGTTGCCCACCTTACAGGGAGCTCCTCAAATATTCATTGTGGGTCCACATACCAGCCCCTTGGACCCGCCAGAGAAGGGACATCCCAGTTTCATCACCTGATGGCTTCTACACTTCAGGTAACCATTAACTACCTGGTGCTTGCTGAGGTCTTGGAACTATAGGTGTAGCCATGAACACTTTTATCTCAGGACTCAGGTGGACATCCCCAAGTGATCAGAGATACCTCCTGGAGCCTTTCATTCAATTGCCTGGCTGAGCTGAGATAAATTTATCTTGCTCATCAGCTGCTTTTATTTTAAGCCTCTCTGAACTGATCAGGTTGTTTGTCTGGGGCCTCTTTCCCCATCTGCTGTGGGAATGGTAAGTACCTGACATACCTTGCTTCTGGGATCCATTTTGCAGGCCATACTTCTGAAATTTATGTGCAGCAACAGCAATCTTACAGCACCTAAGATTTTTATTGAACAATATCTGAATTTCTCCGTTTCAGTCCCCTGATAGTAAAAGACTGGAAAGTAAGTCTTCCTGTTTAAACATTGATGTCCCAGGACAGGGATGGTAACATGCTCTACAAGTTCTCAGAAGTCAGAATAACAGGATCCTTAAAACAGAATGGTAAAAAGTGTCATTAATACAAGTGATTTTAATTAAGAGTAGTCTTAGCTGTACAGAAACATGGCCCAAATTTCACCAACTAATTTGCTTATAAATGCAAAGTTAATAGCATTTTTTGGTTTTGCCACTGTTTGAAAGGAAGTCACCATGATAAAATAATAAATCAAAATATCAATTTTGGAATTACTTTTAATTCTGCTTAAAGTGGAACTGTGTCAGTTTTACAATTCAAAATGACCTTGTACTTTGCTTTATTTTTTTTTTTATGTAGTTCAAAATGAAAACAAGGTATTTGATTTTTAGAATGAAGGACCTACATCATTCCAATAGGACCAAACTGATTCTCAGCATTTCTAGCAACCCTAAGGAATCCCTGATTCCCCTACACATTGTAGATCTAACTGCAATACAAAAAAACCTCACACAACTATTCATGACATATGCAAAGTGGAAAAATTAGAATAGGGATATGATGCCTATTCTGAGCGCATGTGTCATTCTCCCATTTCACAGTGAAATCCCCCTGACAATGTTAGATGCAGTCATGCAGGACGTGCTGGGGATGGAGAGCTGTGATAGCTGCAGTTTGAAACAGAACCACGAAGCCAGGGCACACTGTGACAAAGAATACAGGACATTATGAATGGCTTTGGATAAAACCCAGCCCCACTTCTGTTGGATACAACGTGAGAAAACATACGTCCTCCAACTCCAGACTAATGAAAGTTTCATTTTGCACAGTGCATACTGCCATGGGCAAGAATGATATTAATGATATGGAAAAAGACCAGCCTGTCATTTCTGCTGAAAATGATAAGAGAAAACAATTCTCTGTAACAGTTGCAAAACCACTGCTGGAACAACTTGAGGAAAAACAAGATAAAAGACTGGTTTGTCAGTCTGGTATCCCCCACTGCCAGGACCAATAATTTACAACAGCACTCCATTGCTATGCGAGAAGAGAAGAAATAATGTCAGCTCAAACCCCATTCAACGCTGTGGAGGTTTTTGCTCCTAAGAGTTCAGGGTTAAGCTATGAGTTATAATTTCATAGGGCTGGTTCTAGTTGTAAGCAAAGTAAACAGCTTTGTGATAGGGAACATGTATCTATTGGCTTTGGATACTGTAGTGCAGGGGTCCTCAAACTTTTTAACCAGGGGGCCGGCGCGCGGATGAAGTGTCAGGCAGTCATCTGCGGCTGCTTGGTTTCCCCCCCCAACCCCTGCCCGGGGGTGGGGTGGGGGTGGGGGTGGGTGGCGGGGGGGTTCTGTAAATATCAGGGGCTGGATTGAGGACCCTGGGGGGCCGTACCCAGCCCGCGGGCCATAGTTTGAGGACCCCTGCTCTAGTGCCTTGGAAAACCTGGCTGGATGCTGGTGCCACCGATGGGGAACAAGTACGTGGAGAACGAGATGCTGTGGTGGAAGGCCCCTACAGAAATTACCTTCCACATTCTTTCAGGTTTCTCCCAGTTACAACTTCACCCACCTTTGTCTTGACTTTTAGTGAGAACAGTCCTGGGAATGAAATCAGCATTGCCTATATTGCTAAGAACCATTACACTGAGCATATTTCTTCAGACCTTGTTTCTCAACCTTCTCCTAATGGGAGATTACATTTTTATACATGTAAAAAACCCCCACCCTCATGATATCATTAACTTAGTCAAGAAACAAGGTAGAACTGAAGATGAACAGGATAACACATGAGGTGACACTAGATGATTACTGCAACGGCTCTCATAGACTAGTTTCTTACCAATAGGAGCATTTCCTAATGCTGGAACTATTAAAAAGAGAGTTTGCGCTGTGATTCAGGAGAGCAAATAATGAAGACCGATAAGAAGTGAAGTAAGGACAAAACTAGGCTAACTTCTAGGAAGAAGTAACATGGAGCCCAATTATTTCCAAATACTATTAGGCCTGTTGAGGACATTTCAAAGAAGAGTTCATCAAACATAACAAAAACTCAGCAGACGTCTTGACGGGGTCAAGCAATGGTAATTTTCAGTTGCAACATGTTCAAGCACGTACTCTAAAGGATTCTTTTTAAAAAGCTCAGAGAAGTCAGGAATGTTTCAAAAGTTCATCTTTTAACACTACTAAAAAGGTTGTTTTCCTCCTCTGTCTTTCTTTCTCTTCCCTCCCCTCCACCCCCTACCCCAATATCTTTGCACAAGGCTGCTTTCATGATGTTCCTCACTTCATTCAGGAACCGTCAAGACCTGAAAAAAAGAAAATTGACTTCAGGATCTTAATCATCACCATTTGGATCAAAACAGCCATCTGTATAAGAGCTTAAGAGTGGAGACAATTGCAGTAAATTAGTAGCACAGGGTGCTTGTGCAGAGCTCGGCAGAGAAGTGCCTAAACTTCTGGAAGCAGTTTGTCACTGAGAAAACACAGATGAACCAGCTCAAAACAGGCTGCTAGTATTTTGAAATGTTTTTCTTCTCTTAAGGCTGTATCTTATGTTGAACTTGAGCTGGAGAAATGAAGAACAGGGATGTGTGTGAGGGTTGATCTGAAGGATGTGGTGAAAAGACCGTATTGGCCTAATTCTAAAACACGAAATAGGACCCAGATGAATGTGTAAAACTTTAGGGTGAAGTTAAATTTGATAAAATGTGTACAGCTCCCAAACCTCATTACTTCTTCCATATGTCCTCCTTACATGTCCCACCTACCTTCTTGAAACTGCTGCAAGCCTCTGTCTTGAGATTCATTTCGGTAACAAGAGGCTGAGATGAGAAATATGAGGGCTTCTTTAACATTGAGAAAATACATGAGACTTGAGAAGATAATGAACCAATTCCTGTATTAAATATTTTGGGAAATGGAGCTCTACAGTTACCGAGATGACTTAAAAACACTATATAATCACTAGTAGCTTAGTGTAGGGAAAGTTAGGAAACTACCACATTTATAACAACAGTCACATTTAAATGAAAAGCTTGTCTGTTGAACCTTTTCCAGCTCCGTGGTTATCTTTTCCTTGAATAACCCCTTTGGGAAGAGGCTGTCATCTTAGATAATTAGATAGTACCTGGCACTGGGGTATAAAATGTGTTTCATGACATTTTATGAGGCATGTGTCAGATTTCCGCAGGAATTTAATACCCAAGTACTTTAAACTAAGCTGCGATAAAAAGCAATGTGCATCTTGTGTCTATGACTGGCAATTAACCTGAGGTCAAGCTGACCTGAACTGATTTTTGCAGGTGGGGAATGAAAATGAAAAACAGCATATAAAAGCTTGGCTACAGTATGGACTTTCTGCCATAAAGACGGTGTACCTGCCCATTTAAATATGAGCAGTCTTGCTTTTTTTGACTAAAATTTGAGGACCACCTGAGGCTAAGCCACTAGAAATCAGACGCAGGCTCTTGTGGCTGAATCTATATATTAAAGTAAGTTTAAAACTCCAGAACAGACTTTGTCTGAAGGAGTAAGTTTCTATGCCCAAGCTATAGATGATGAGAAGTTGTCCTATTTGGATAAACAGAGTTTAATGTTCTTCCCCCAGATTATCACTCCTTCAGTTTATGCAATTGTCTTTAACTTCTGCAGGAGCAATTCTGGGAAACATGCACACTAATGGTAAGGCTTCCATATGCACACACCATCTGAAAACACTCATTTTTTTCCCAGCAGGCTTACTTATAGACAACTGGCATTTTAGCTGTCTCTTCTGACAGCCTTTTTGTGTCAAACTTTTGAAAAGCATCACATTTTCTGTTTATTGGTCTAAAAAAAAAAGAAAATAAAAGTAGTTTTGCAGGGCTCAGTGAAGAAAGTGTTGTAGATTCCTTGATTTAGTTGTCTTAGCTAGCTTGGGGAGGGAATGAAATGGTATGATCTAAGCTCTGTAGTGAATGAACGCTGGACACTCATTCAGAAATACAAAACCCAAAACACATTTTTAGCCATTTTTGCGAAGTCCTTGAGACTCTCCAGACATGATTATTTCAGATGGTATCTCAAACATATTAGACAGTAATAAATAAGTATGAAAAAGAAAGATGGCTTCTTACTGTTTTTCTCATGGGTAAAGTCTACCAGACCAGTTTCCTTGTTAGTATACAGGGAGTTTCATGTTCATAATTCACAATTGTGAACTTCCCCTCCATATAATTGGAGAAATAAATCTATAAATCTTTATGTTGATTATACCTTGCAGCTAGAGAGAAAAAAGTAGAGTACTGTTGTAATAGCTATATCAAAACTTCACATGATGGATAGGACTTAAATCTAACATTTCTAATATATACTAGATTGAGGTGTTCTTTGTAAGACAACTGGCTTTCTAAAATTGCTTTTGGTAGAGTAATATAGAGGCAGTTGTTGCAGAAACTGCTAATGAAAGGGAACTCTCTTCTTCCCATGTAGGTAATGCTCACTGAAGGTAGCTGGAATTGGGACCATAGGTCAGCCCTATAGTATTAAAAGTTTTCAACTTCCAGTTAATCAGAACTTTACATAAACTGTCCTTGAGTCAAAGACTACATAAGGATCTTCCTGATCTTTTCAGCCAACTCTGCAAAAATGCTATAATCCATTTCTGAGTTGATCCAATTATGAGTATTTTTGACATACTGATACAGAGTGAGCATCTTATAAAATCTATATCCCATTTTATATGCCAGTCTTGTTTGATTAGAAATTATTACCCCTGACTGGCTGTAGCAATGGTTTGAGTAGGGTTTTAAAGATCAACTCTGTTAAAGAGTAGTGACAGATGATAAACATTCAAGGTGGAAAAGCCCTCTTAAATCATAGTTTGTCCCCCTAACACATGGTAGGCTCTACTGGTAGTATAATCTCCAAAAAGGCAAAAGCCCAGGAAGAGTGTACAAATCTCTCAGCAAGCACTGGTATGCTTACTAATGGAGGGAAAATGTGCCATGTTCAAGATGGAGAGTCCCTAAGTGATATTCTCTGATACACAAGAAACAGTCTCTGCCTCAGCTAGAGATCTGACCTACTCAGGAGATGCCTTAAAGAGCAGATAAAAGACATACAAAGTGAAACCTTTCTACTTGAACCTGAATGCAATGAAGGAAAAAACCTACACCTAAAACTCTGGCCAGGGGGTCCTACCCAAGAGAAAAGATTAGGCTCCTATTTTGAGGATGACTGTCCATATATTTCATCCACTGGCTGCTTCATCTTCCCATGCGATTTCCACAGACCAAAAGGAACCGGGTGACCTTTTAACTTTTTTTCCCCTGTTTCATACAACAGGTGTTTGCAGCTGTCTTATGGCTGGTGACATTTTAAGGGGTGTTTTAGAAATGCAAATTATCCAATTTTTTTCTGTTTTTCAATGGAAAATGAAAATCACATGCCGCAAACCTTGGGGAGGACTGGGATCAGTGTTTCAGCATTGTACAAGAACTGGCTTTTATAGGAAAAAGAAAATAAGCAAGAAGGATTATTTCTTTATGCTGAAAAAAAAATGAAGCCTATCTTTATAGAAAATATTTAAAAATACAATAGCTATTGTCATGAAAAAAATGAGTGGTTTATTTCTGCCATCACGTTAGCTCCTTCTCTGTGATCTGTCTCCTCATGTGTTGAATTACCTATTTCTTTTTTTCCCCACCTGCAGATCTTTTCTCCTGCAGTCTTTTGGGGCCTCCTGGCATTAGAAAGGCTTCAAAGAGGCAGCCACTTCTTAGCAGTTTATCTGCTCCCCTTAGTATTTAAACATTAAGGAAGACAGTGGATGTAAGAAGCTGCATCTGAGTTTATTTTATCTTAATGATGCAGCCTGAAGCATCAGCCGCGTAGATCATGTACCCCTGAGGCTGATGGTAAACACTATGCAGAAGCCTATTGTTTGCTGAATGTATCCATCAAAAGATTATTGCGCTTGGCCAAGTTGCTTCAATTTTTCTTTGCTGAATGTGTAAGTCCAGGAATCCTCTGCTCCTCAATTCAGCAGAAAGATATTTTGTGTTTAGTTAAGCAAACATTCATGTAATTGCAGGATTAGTTCTGGAGGGGGATGTCACTGAGATGGATGAGCAACAGTCTGGAGAAGCAGCATTTGTTACCAGACATGTTTCCAGTGCTAACATTTTATTTTATTTTAATTTATTTTATTTTATTTTATTTTATTTCATTTTATTAATAGTCATTACCCACTTTCCCACTCATATTCTGTACTCTGCCAGAAAATGCATACCATCCAAAGAGAGGTCTGAGCCACTGGGCTTTGTACTGTAATACAATTCACTCTGAGGTCATACTGTGCTGAGGGCAAAAATCGATACCTTACCCACTTGATCTGCAGCAGAACAGAGACAAACTTCTTTTTCCTATCCATTGTTCTCTGCAGAGCTCCTTATTGATCTGAATTCTCAGTGTCAGTCCACTTCTTTCAAACGCCTTGTTCAGAAGCTGTATTTCAAAAAAACCCACCTTTCTATGAGAACCCACCATAACGTTAAAAACAACGTATGTGGAGGAAAAATCTATCTTGAAATCAGGTCACAATGCTGGGTTTGGGATCTTCGGACTGAATTGAAAACATTACCGTAGAGTACCTCTGGGTATATCTGTACTGTGCAATAACCTGTACAGAGATATGAGGATAATGAGAGCATAGCCATGCCAGCGAGACAGTCTGCCTGAGCTAATTTACCTGGCTTCTCTTAAAGAGCTTTTCACACTGAGCATACTGTAATACACTTATTTGCTTCTGCAGCTCAAGTTAACGTAGGAAGACTGCCTTAGGTATTTCTGTATCCACTGTTACCAAGCGGAGAGGTGGGAAGGAAGTTGTATCCTGGCAGAGAAATTCCTTACTTTTACCTTTCCACCTATCTTTTCTTCTTCCTTATCTTGTCATTTACCAACTAAAAATCCTCTCTGGAATGCCACTGCTAGCCGGTGAGGTTAATGCCGGTACACACTTTCCAAAAAGGGACAAGAAGCCATTTGATGGAGCAGGTATTTCTTTTATATCCTTCTGATCCCCCTTCACCCAACCTGTGCAATGATTTGGGCAGTGGAGTTGAGATGGACCTGATGAACCGCAGCATCTGCATTTCCACTTCTAACAGAAACAGGTCTTAAGCAGCTTTTGAAGAGCAAGGCAGGACAGAGGGAGGCAGGGGATTTTTGTGGAGGTGTGTAGGGGCTGGAGGTAAAGAATGGATGGCTGCTGAACCTGGGGAGAAGGCTATCTGGGCTAGAAAGGACCAGACATGCAGAAAGCGCTGGTGGTGCTTGGAACTGCTTTGGAAACCAGAGGCTGGACTCTTACGTTTGGGAAAGCCAGCTTGAATATTATAAAAAAATAGCATAATCCAAATAATGATACAGGTACACAAACTTTACTTCATTCTGCCCTGGTTGCCTCCCCAAATTCGAGTGGTGCTCGGTCAGCAAATGTGAGGTGGAAGGAGACTCCAGAGGCATGTCTGTACAAAGATCGGTTCACTTGAAAACTGAAATTGCTGAAACTGGGACATACAATAGGTTGTTTTGCTCTCACAGATAAAGTTAGTGTTTTATGAAAACATGTAGCCGTTTAACTATTTGATGAAGTTAAACCCAGACTTTTTCCCATCACCACCACCACCACCACCACCAGCCAGACAGTGAATAAACCCCCAGAATTAAAGAATAGGTTGGATTGAGTGAAACCTCAGCTTTTCAAGTAATCCATCCCCTGCTCGTCCTTTTAAAGCTATGCACACCATATTCTTTCCACCTTTCCATCTGTTTTGTATTCCTTGTACTGGAGAGCCCCAAACTGGGAACAGTGCTCCAGATGCAGTCTCACAAGCACCGCATAGAAGGCAAACACCACAGAATACACTGGCTTAAAATTATATGGGAACAAGACAAGAAAGAATTTGCTTTGTTAACATTCATCATATCCTCTGTCTAAACCACTTTTCCAGTAGATTAATGCCACCGAGAGTATTAATACATTTAAAAACTGTTATGGCCAATAATGTTCAGCTCTTGTTTAATGAATAAACGAGAAACAGTAGCTAGTAACGGTAATCCATCACCCAAAGCATGCAGTTAATATAAAAAGCAACATTAACGCAAGCACATCTCCACTAAAGTAAAAAAATACTCCAGCCCCAAGTATGCATGATATGGAAAAAAAGGCAATCCTTGAAAGCAAAATTGCATACCTGGCCTTGGAAATTGACAAATCAGTCTCATGGGTAACACATGCAGAGTCTCTGAGCAGATTCTGGATCCAAAATTGTCACAAAAAGCTGAACAAAGTGCCTGAGTACGTTTCTCCAACACCCATTGGTAACACCAGGAAAGATACAACTGTGCTTGGTATAAGCAAGTAGGAAATCGCAGGATGTGATTTGACTATTCCACAATTACAGTGATAATACTTTGCTTTTCTGTGTGGAGATCCCCAAATCCTTTAAAAACATTTATAAATGAATTTTCAAATTGCTAAGTCAGAAACAATATTATTTTGATTTTATAGCAAGAGGTACTAAAGCACAAAAGTGTCAGCCAAGGTTTGGGGAAAAGCTGAAAATAGATGACAAATGCCACAACACCAAGATCAGTTGTTGTCCTAGCATAATTTTAATTTCTGGATGCCTTTATATACAGAACGATATGATGGCTTCTTTTGATCACAAAATCTATTAAATGAAGTGTTTGTGGGTAAATATTGAGGTTTTTTTATTGAATTCTCATGCAAGATTTTTTAAACATATTTTCCAGCTTAGATCTGTACCAATTGTTTTTCCTTATCCAGTACATAAAATGCTTGTAAATTATTCTGTGGATTTTTTGTTCTTGATAAACAATTCTTGGGACTAGCTTTTCTAGATTTCAGCTAATGCTTTCAAAGTGAAATGCCTGAAGTTGGTCAGCAAAGTCCATATTGAAGCAGATAATTTAGCATTAAAATTTAAAAATGTTGGCTTCAGGTACAGTATAAACCAGCTTCCCAATGTCCAATTTATAGACATCCTTCCAACACAGATTCTCTTTGGTCATCAGGGACTAAGAGTAAAAGTTGTGCTGGAAAACATCTTTCAGCTTTCCAGCATTATATTTTTCCCTTTGAATGCTGTGGAAACTCCAAATGCTTTGTAAGCATTACAATGAAAACAATCATAATGATTCACATGAGATGAAGCGAGTATTATTTTTTTCTGAAATATTTATTAATATCAATAAATCATTGATCTATGAACTCCATCAAGAGATGTATTAATGCTCTCCTGTAGTGTTTTTTATTCTTATTTTTCTTTCTTTGGTTGATATGAGTAATATAAGGTACATTATACAGTAATATAATACAGGTTCCCTCTATAGCTAATGGAAAGGAGTAGGCATCCCTAAAGGTGAAGAGACAACGGTCTCCGTATCAGTAAGTGCCCATCCATCTCCAGTGACCTCCTGAATGGTTAGCCAGATACTTACCTGAACCTGAAATACAGTTTTGGGGCTGAATTTTACCAAAACTGAAAGCTCTTAAAAAAAAAAAAAAAAAGCAGATGTGCTAATATATGTTCCCCATAAGTGTCTATATCCACAGTCTTCTACCAGCCACTGTGACTTAGCACCAGAGAAATGCTTCAGAGAGCTCCTGCTGCCCACTTTGGCACTAGTTCGTAGTAACACCATCTCTTGCAGAAACTTTCAGTGCCCTTTGCTTAGCCAGGGGGGTAGCTAAGTCCCACATACTCATGCTTTCACTGCTTAGCAGTGAGTACAGTATATCTAGACCTAAAACATCAGTGTTCAACACATTTCAGGAACATCACTACACTGAGTCTGCTCTTGGCTGTCTGCTTAACTTTCCACAGAACATCGAATCAGCCTGAGGGCAGCAGTCCTGCTTTTCAAGTTGCCAAGTGTCTTCACTGACTCAGGTGATTGGAAATATCCTCTGCGCTCCAGGGTGAGCACAGTGATTAGAAACTTCTTTTCAACTCTGGAAATGAAGCTTTCTCCAAAAGAAAGCATAGACATTTAGGCAGTGGAACGAGTTCTGAAAAATAAGTGAAAAAAAGTCATAAGAACATGAATTCAGTGAATTGAGAATGTGAATTCAGGCTTATTGCTGCTTTCACATTAAGGTGAATTGTATTGAATGGCTATCACGTCTGTGTGCAGCCATAATGTACAGTTCAATAATAATAATAATAATAATAATAAAAGCACTTTATTTTGGCATTTAAAGTGTCTTCTTAATGCTACAGTGGTGGTAATTAAAATAACTACTGTTGTGTGCAGCCAGGAGTTAGTGGCTTGCACTGCAAAATCAAAATCTCAGTTCCAGAGGATTCACATCGGTTGGTTTGCCAATAGGCCATTGATTCCTCACTGAGGTTTATACGTGGGAAGTAGATGCAGCCACGGAGAATGGCAGTGTTGATATTTGGCCTGCCGCTGAAGCAGTTCCCTGGGGAAATCCCAGTCTGAGGCTGATGTAGATGGTCTGGGCTTCTGGATAATGTTATTTAATCTGCCTCATATTCTCAGGCTGAAGTGGACAGGCTACAGCTAAAGAAGTAATTTGCGTTTGTCCAGGACTATAGTGGATAAACTAGAAAGACTTGTGCTGGGCCCTATTGATTGCAAGGAAGTCCAAATAACAAACCCTTGTGTCCATGCTCAGCCTCACTGCAATCAGAGGTTTTACTTACTTCATTGCAGGTCACAGCACAAATTTAATTAAATCCTGATAAAATCAATTTGCAGTTCGTGTCCTGCTTAAGTCAAGAATAGAAAACTACTGAGCCAGGCGCCCAGCTGGAGAAAATTCTCAAGTAGAAAATTACAACTGCAATTTTAAATGTTCGTCTTACTTCATCTGCAGGAAAGGCTAATGGGCTGGATCCCTGGCTGCATAGGACAGGTGAGCCCATTCAGCAGCGGTAGGACTGCATTTGCTTCTGCCAGTTGAGGTCCGTCCTTTCATCAAGTGGATAAATGCAGAACACGTGTTTTCAGGAAATCAACACTGCCTATGGACTTTAATCACGGCACTGGACACAGGGCTCGCCTGGTATATAAAACTTCCATATCATTTGTGATGACTCAGTGTTGTTTCTGTCCCCAGTGGCAACATGATATCCTTTGGGACATCCAAAACTTTTCTCGCTGACCTAAGGGACCCACCATTTGCATCACAGCAAAGGTCTTGTGACCACGATTGGGATTTCAAAGGGCAGTATTAAAGGCTTCATGATTTCAAGGGAAATCAGACAACATTTCAAAGTCTAGCTCCAAGGTTCTCAACACAGCTGGGACATGGCTGAGGGACATAAGTGGGGCAGATGTTAATAAAAAAAAGCAAGTTCTCCCTGGTTTTTAGAGCAGAGGACAGGCATCAGGGAGATCCAGCTGCAATACCAGCTACCTGAGTGACCTGGGACATTTGGTCATGGTCCAATCTGGCTTCAGTAGGGGACTAACTGAATATCGTGGAGCAAAAAGTATGGGTTTTGTCAGCTTCGATGGCAGAGAGCACCCAAGCTGCCATTTTGTGATAGGTGAGCATCCTAGCTAAGTAGTCCGTGACTGCAAGTGGGAACCTTCACCTTAAGGAAGACCGTCAGTTTCTACACGTGATCTGTCCCTTCTGTAGTAACTTCTCTGTGCTTATTTTTCTTTTCATAGAAGACAGATGCAAATGAGCATGCTGTTTGGTTTGCTCTTCCTGGTCCCCACGTAGTCAGAGCATCACTGTTTCTTTGCAGAACAAGCCTACTTTGTATGTGCTGGATGAATCCAGATTCGCTGTGCCTCGTCCGCTACTTGGAATGCTGATGAATAACTCAGTGGTGCCTCTGACGCAGGTGCCCTCTGGATAACTGATACCAATCAGTGGATATACATTAGAGCTGCACTTTCGGAGCCTGTTTCCATGACAGCTAAAGGGTTTCTGGACATGCTTATTGCACCCTCTTGTGTTTCTTCACTATAAATGCATGATTTATTCAGCTCCACGCTGGTTCCACGTTCTGATGATGTCCCAGTGGTGTCTAATGCTGAGCTTCCTGCAAGACCTCACTGGTAGAGCACAAAGGACTGGAGAAGAGGATAAGCCATTTGTGTGGATGGGGATGCTCAGCAATTATAGAGCAGATAGGGGGTTGATCAGTAAGTGGAGTGAATCAGCATTTTTTTTTTTTTTCTTTTCCATTTTGCTAGCACCCATTAAGATTATGGTCCTTGAAATAATGGATTCAAGTCACAAAATATGTATATACCTAGGAAGGAACTTGCATTAGACTATGCAAGAAATAGAAACATTTATTTAGCATCGCTGTGTAACTTATGCACAAGGAATTAAATTCACAGCCACCTTGCCTGGCACTTAACTGAAAGGCTTTCCAAGCTGTGATGGATGGCATGTGGGATCTAAAGAGCTTTTCTGGTTCTTCTCACTTCTTCTGTGGTGGGCAGGTTGCCCAAGTCCCTCTCTTCCTTTGGTTTGCACTTTTCCTGAGCAAGGAAGAGATCCTTCAAATAATTATCGATTCTGATACTGCCAGCATAATTTCTTATTGATTTTTCCTTTTAGTTTCAGGTTCTTGCCAGTTGGAGCTTTCTAGGGCCATCAAACAGACTGACAGCTTTGAAAGACTGAAGCCAAACACACCCTTTTCTTCTTTGTCATATTAAATGAAATTTTAAGCTTATCTTTACAAGGTTTTATGAACGATAGTAGATTTTTTTACATGTTTTGCCTGAATTGAAACCTCCAGTCCTATAAATTGACCAGGGAGGTGACCAGCCTGTGTTTGCTTTGCAGTGGATGAGGATGACAGATGGTGAAGTTACAGGGGGAACAGAGGACAAGCAAAGGTCTCGCACATATTTTTAAGGCAGATTGTTGAAATCCACAGTTTCACCGCAGTGTTATAACAGTGATGTTATCATGATGAAGCCTCTGAGCTTCCATTATAAATCAGTAATATTAGGACCCCATTAGAACTCTCCCCATTTTGAAATTTTCCCATGAGAAAAGCAGATGAAAGTGTTGGGAAAACACTGGCAAAAAACATCCTTATTTTCAACCTGTGTTGCTTATACAGCTTTGGTGACATACAAATGCTTTTCCACCTCCTCAGCCCTATGCTCTTGCTCAAAGTGCTAGTGGGGTGTCAGGACTGAGGTGTGCATCTGAATGAAACCAGAGGTTCAACAGGGAAGAGCCTTACATATCTTGCGTATAGAGAACTAAGAAAACTGCTGCCAGTGTCAAGATCAAAAAGTAAATCTCAGGACAGCAATATTGTTTTGAGCTTTTTTTTATTAAAGCTTGCCAATTAAACAGGGTGTTTTCAGCTGGGTGGGAGCTTGGTGCAGAACTGTGAATTATATACACATATATACATATATATATTTGTATAGTGAAAGGTAAGGTGGTGATATTCAGATAAAATGAATACCACGTGTCATAGCTGTTGCCACTGTTGCTGTGGTAACCAAGCATGACAATGTGTCAGACAAGTTAATTTCAGACAAAATAAACTGTTTCATAAAACTGTTGGAGAAGCAGATGGATTTTGTCTTAAGATGGACTCTTAAACATTTGTTCTTTGGAAGTACTTAGAGGCAGACCAAATAAATACACATTTATCTCCTAATAGCTTGCTGAAATGAATGGGCTTTCCAGATGCTTTGGGACCATCTTTATTACCCATGCCTCACTTACTAAATTTTTTTCCTGTACCTTCCCAAACTGATGTGTAGGCCAGTTGAGAAGATGATTTGATTTCTTTTTGCTCTATTTCTGCTGGGTTGCTTGGCCTCCATTCTCTGCACCCTCTCTGAAAGCTGCAAAACTCACATTTTCCACATTTTTATTTTTCTCTGTGAAGTGCAGATTTAACTATATACTGACTTTCCTCCTTAGTGCCTTCACCTTTGCTGTTAGTTTAATATCCTTCAGGCTGCTTCCACCAGACTAGCCTTAATTTTCAATGAAAAGGTGGTACATAGAACACAAGATAACTCTATTTGGGATCTGGGTGTGATGACTAAAAATGAATTAATCACTAGAACTAGGTAATGATGGTTGCTAAGGCACCAGTAGTCACAACGTGATTACATACAGGATAAATAGAGGCTAGTCCTAACCAGTAATATTTTAATTTAGTGCTTCAAAAGGGCAATTTCCCAGTGCTGAGGAAATTTATGAGCCAAAGAAGGTAGGTATAAAAATACGGCTAGAAAAATCACATTTTCTTTTAGCAAATATATCCAATGCCCAAGAAACCCACCAAGTCAAGATCAAGTAAGAAGAAACCGGTTACCAGAAAGAACACTCGCATCTAAATAAGAAAATCAGGAACTGAAAAAACCCAAACAAACAAACCAAAAAAGGAGCAAAACCTAAAACTATAAGAAATGAAAACAAATGGCAATTGTCATAACCAAGAAATTATGTGATTAAGATAATTGATCAGAGAAGCTGATGACATGAAGAAAAAGCCATTGCAACACTGTTACAGAAATATTAAAATATATTAAGAGCAAAAGAATTGTTATCGGTATGTAAGCCTTTGCTACAGACAGTGGTAAAAATCATGAATGATATTGCAGAATATAAAAAATGCTCCCTAAACACTTCCATCCTGAAAAATGGCAAGAGGTTATTACACATATTTGGTGATGACAGCTCTGCTTGTAAGTGGTTTAGTATATCAAGGAATAAATAGCCAAACCTACCAAAACCACCCCTCTTCATGACCAGCCAGTTCAGACAACTTTCAGAAGACTAACAGAATTGGTGGAGGAGATGGTTGATGTATTGCTGTGAATGTTAATAAATCTTTTCATTCCACTGAAATTCCAAAAGGTGGAAAGTCTACGTGTGAGAGTGTATTGTGGGAGGCATGGGAGAAGCTGGAGACCCGACATCTATCACTCCCAAGCAATATAATGGAAAAGCTTATATCAGTTTCGCTTGGTAAAGACTGTAAATATAATTAATGCCAATCAAAACTGTCTCTGGAAAACAGGCCTTGTCAAACAAACCCGATTTTATTTTTTAAGGAGATTACTATTTTGGTTGGAAAACGCACTGATAAACATAGCAGGCTTTCCTACCGCACTCACCTTCATATTTCACAGCTTTCCAACTAAAAATACCGCACTATAGAATATCAATACACCCTGCCACCTAACTGACATGTTTTGCCAACGAGGAAATCACGTCTTGGGGAAACAAATATAAAATCATTGATACAAACACAGATTGCTCTGCTGATTACAGGAGAAAACCATAGGTGACCACGATGTGTGGAGGTCAGTATGTGGTTTAATTACTGCCTGACCTACAGTCTCCCTGCACCCGTCCTAGCCTTATGCTCCTCAAGTACAGATATTCTCTAACATCCAGCAGGGAACTCCAGAAATTCTGCCTGACTTGTTACAGCAAAGATCCTGCAAAAGAAGAAATTATAGCCCTGAACAGATAGTGTTAAGCCAGCTGCTACCCTACAGAGTACAAGGTATAGAGAGAAAGTGAGATGATTTTGGGTTGTCAGCTCCATTTTTGGACAATGTGAGAATGAACCCTGATGTCTGATGGCCCGAAGAGTATTTCAAGCCCTTATGACTAGTGCCATTTTGAACTGTGTTCTCAGGACATTTAACAGTGCCCCAACAGTGCTGGCGTCTCCCAAGGGATGCTGTAATGAGACCGAGCATCTCACAAGTAACACTCAGCGTCTTGCAGGATCAACCCTGTATTTCTCACCAGGATGAAATCTAGTCCTACTATTGAAGCCTACATTCTCTCTTGCTTAATTTCTTCCAATTATTCTTAATTGTACCCCCAGGAGTAGAGCTCTGTGAATAATTGATTTTTTGTTTTGTTTTGTTTTGTTGCCAAACTGGGGGAGGGGAATTATTCAGTGTTGGTTGGAAATGAAAAACATTTGGGTTTTCTCACCATAGGAAAGCCCCTTTCCTGGCATTTTTCAGGTTAAAAAAAAAAAAAGACATTCTTTTAGTTTAAACCAAAGTGGGTTTTTGTTCATTTTCTTTTTCTAATGTTGTAAAAAATTAAGTGTAGCTATGTGCAACCTTAAAGCATCATTTGAAATGTGATACAGTCAAAACATGGCATTTAAAAAACAGTGAACTGAAATGTTTCAAATATAACAATTTGGAGCAGGGGGTCTGATGTAGACCAGATTCAACCAAAAATAGTGAAAAATCTTCATTTCCACTCTCAACATGCATTTTCTAGTGACTGAACTGCTTTCCTCATTCTCCCTCCCAGATCACCCAATTTTGCTATGATCCTACTTAAACAATCCTGCCTTTCGTATTGACTTGGTGCTCAGCTTACAGACATAGGCAGATTTATACCCCTTTCCTGAGCTCTCCTTTAGCCAAGCTCTGCCCAATTAGTTCTGATTTTCCCTCAGAATTCAGTCCCTTCTACCTACTTAATATTTTTCTTCTTGGATTTACCTTCAATTTATCAATGTGTGCCTGGGCAGGAGGTGCTCAGAAGTGAATGCCATGTTAAACTGCAAGACAGTGACAACGGCTACCTTTCAGAGATAGCTGGGTCTTGCTAGTTTTTCTGCAATTACCATTTTTGGCTCAGGTTTCTGTGCTTTACCAATCTCCTTGAAACACATTTCAAGCTGGCAAAGGTCTGTTTAGCCCTTCTTTTTTTCCTAGAAAAATCATAGGTAGCTCATTTGTAAGCATGGATTGGAAAAGCAGGCATCCTGGATGCTCTTGCACCTTTTAATAGTTTCTGAATATTTTACATTACTGTGTTCGCTAAAATACCTGTTCTTGCCCAACTCAAATATTCATCAAATTTGCCTGAGGCAAAAACTTAATACACATACTTGGTAGTTCCAAATATTACTTATGAACATCTGCGTGTGTAGATGCCTGAGGCTGTAATAAAGTCAAACCTGTCTGTATGAAATATTGCAAGAAAAAACACTGGAGGGTCAGCAAATTAGAAAAGGGGAAGAAAGGAAAAAAACTACCAACATTTTCCAGCACATTCAATTATCACCTGTGCTCTAATACCTTCCTTCAACCACGATCTCAAAGCAAGTTGATTTGGTAAACAGTGAGGAATGTCCAAGGATTGCATGCTGGGGAGAACCAGGCATGGGAAGAGCTATGAGAAACTGTGCACGTTTTCATAATTCACCTGAGTAGAGCAACATTTACTGTCCCTCAAGGTGATCCAACACTGAGTCCTACTGCCAGGATTTAGTCCTTTCAAAAGCACATGAAGGCTGATAATGAAAGTGCTAAACCTGCCAGTATTTCTCTGACTTTTTCATTGAGACACATCATCCATGCTTACATGTTTGTTCAGCACACACGCTTCATTGATTTATATTGTGTGAACATACCTTAGCTGTGTCCTTAAAACTTCATTAGTGTCTGTTGAATATCCATTTAAATCGGAATTTTATTCATAAATGCAAATTTACAAACATTCTTAATTGTGTGTCACGCATCAGTGTGATTACAACTCCATCTCCTCTGTTTTGACATAATGTGGATTTAATATTTTGCAAAACCACCAGCCTAGATAATGTATAATGACTTACCATTTATGCAGAGGCAAGTGTTTCCCATCATATCTCGATTTGGTCAATACCTACTGAGAAAGAAGGCATCCTGCAATTAACAGGAATAAACTAACAATAGCCACTGCTGTGGCCCTGTATAAAAGCAGCAGAATGCTTATTTTCTAAAAGGAATCAGAAAATATTCCTTTGTTCAGGAACAGAAATGCAATAGTACACATAAACGCTTTGCGCTGTCTACAAAGAATGGATACACCAAAGCTTTGCCACTGTTATGTCATTTTAAATGAAAAGTAAATGAATGAGATGCAATTAAAAGTAAGAATAGAATGTCTGGTCTTCATTTGGACATCCTTCTCTGTCATTTCACCTTTCCCACTCCCCCCCATGTCCTAGTTTTCCCCCTTGATCCTATAACTCTAATAATTTACTACTGCGAATCTTCACCTCCTGTCCTCAGAGTTGTCCAAATTCTAGCTAAACAGTGGGCATGACATAAAGCCAAAAATGCAAACTTCCACCCCACACACCTGTTCCAGACCAGAGTGAAGGACTCCAACCTGCTGGCTACGTGAGTAGCCACAAATCCTGTCAAGTCACTGTTTTCCCATGTCTCAGTGGCCCTTTGCCATGAGCCTGGAATGCCATTCTCATTTCTTCTTCTACAAATTGGAGCTTTAACCTGGCACAAGGGTGTGCAACTACAACCCTGATGGAGTTCTAGTTTTCAACAGCTGGATGGGTTGTTCAGCAGGGAACAAGCATAAGCTCCAGGTTGTTTCTCTTACTGAAACTGCTGGTCTGCTTTGTGACTTCTGGATTCAAAGATGCTTCTACTCAAGAAGACCTTCCTGACGGCATGGCACAGCACTGAAAAGGGAATGCTTTGCCTTCTACAAACATCCACCTGTTTTATTGTATTGGGAAACCAGGTGGTCATCTTCACTGCTATTGATTTTTGTACTTCAATAATCAGTCTTTTGCTTTTCTGCTTCCCTCTCATTTTGGAAATAACATTTTCTGGAGCTGTGCTTCTCCTAGTAGCCTTGTAGAACAGGTCTCCCTCACCAGGATTAACAGTGTTCTGGCCTCATAACCATTTAGGACCAAAGGTAAAGGGATGAATGACAGTTATTCAGCTGTCTCCCCACCGAATGAAGAAATCAGCCTCAAAACATGCTCCTGCACAATGCCTCCCAATCTTTCAATTGTTGCAGCATCACTGCAGTCACAACCTTGCTCTTCCCTTAAATCCTCTACCTTTAATTGCAAGATGGTCCTTGACCTGAATAAATCCTTTCTTAATGCTTTTATGTTATTTCTTTTTAGCCTTTGTAGAGACGATGATGAACACTTCCTTTCATTCAAAACCTATTCAGGGAAAAGCAGCAAGAAATACTGAATTAACAGTTCCACATTCATAGGTAATCATCTTCCTTGCTTCGTGATTGTTGGCCCTTTGATGCTTTTTCTTCAAAATATATACTCTTTCTCCTTTTGACAGAGACTTTTCTTTGGAAGCTGCTACTGTTGTGAGCAAACTTACCACTTCCATTGATTCCATACCATATCTAGGCTGTCTGTTGCTGGCAGTAGAAGAGCGAGGCTTGGGTCCCACATGTACCCCAGCTCCAGCACGAGTTGTATCCAGTGAGTTGTAGCTTCTAGGTTAATGTTAAGCATCACAAAAAAAAAAAAAAAAAATTATGCCCAGACAAAAGGCTTCAAGGACCTCCTTGCCTATAGGTAACTGAAGGACACTAGAGAAATATCAGCTAGTTACAAGGTGGAAAAAGGATCATCCATCGTGTTTTTTAGAGAGAAAGAAAAGACAGCAGTAACTTGCTAGGTATGCTGAGCTATTTCCTATACTCTACAAAACTATCTACCTGTGACTGAAAGGTTCCAATTTAAAGGGATCGCCTGCCATCGAAAGTTAAGTTTTCCAGGTGTTAATAATTAAATAGAAACATACACATTATTTCTAAAAAATTACTTCAGTTTGACTTTGTTCTGTTTCCATACCACCGAACACTTAGTTGTCAGCAATATTAAAGACATAAGCTTGCTACTTTCTTAACCCAGATTGTCTACATGAGTTTTGAAAATGTATCTAATTTTTTTCCTTATGCTGTTTATCAGATTTTTTGCTTGTAGCTCCTTTCCAAACCCTTTTCTGCTTTTCTTCATGCTTTGCAAATAGTAGACATCAAAACCTGATGCACTATTTCAAGCCCGTACTCGAGACAGAGCATGGAGATGCAGAAGAATGGTGCAAGCTAATAACCTTTTTTCAGCAAATCTGCTATGCCCAGGGAGAAACAAGGGGGACAAAAGGAAAAGATTTTTTTTTTTTAAAAAAAGTAGGGTTAACTTAGTCCTCAGAGAAGGCACTAGAGCCAGATAGCTTTGCATGTGAATTTGGCTTCAGCAGGACAGCTGAAATGTTCCTCTTCTTATTTTCCCCAACATATTTAATTTGCAGATTTATAGAAGATATCTTGTATCTTTCTGTTATGAACCTATGGAGATATGAAAGTAATTAATCATGCTGAAGAGCCTTGCTGCTAAGGAAGGAAGAATGTGCAATTCTGCAGGCTGTTAGTCAATAAAAAGAGACTTCTCAAGCATTCTTAATTGACTACCATTTGTCACCAATTTACACACAGCAAACTTCTGTTAAGGATACCCTTGCAGGGTAGATTGCCAAATCAGAATAAAGCAGAACTTACAACACCCACCAAATAAAATTTCTGTAACTACTTCACCAACCCAATTTCTCTTATGTCAGTGGGTTTTTGATGAGTGAATTTATAAATAAAATGAGGCTAGGAGATATGTGAACTTGTTGTAAATCTCTACCAGGCTAAGAAGGATTTAAGAAACCTTTAAGGAAAAGTGCTAGAGAATATGGGGGAGGTTTATAAATAGTACCAGATAGTCTAAAAAATGTTGACTCAATAACTGTGAAATTCCCTGTTGCACAGATAAAACTCTTTAGTCTTGGTTAGGGGTAGAACATGATAATTTGTCCCAGGAACAGTCATTCTCATGATGAAAAGGTCTGTGCAGATTTTCATGAGTGATGGGATGAACTTGAGGAAGTAGGTATCAAGAAAGATGTTCCATCACAGTGAGATCTGTTAAGACTGCAGAATAGCCTCATAAGGGAATTGATAGAAATCCTGTTGCTCAAACATGTTTAAAATTAGACTGGGTACAGCCTGGATACAGCAGGTGTTATGTAGCTCTACCTTTGCAATAAAAAAAGATAATAGAAAGAAATCACCCTGGCACAGCTGGGGACATAACAGTATTTAGCTCATAAACAGCTTCAAAGGTTACTAGTATATTCTGACCGTGTACCACAGCGTGGATTGTGTTGAATGTATCACAGGGGCAAATCCTGGTTCTTTCACTTTGGTAAGTGTGCTCTCTTTGGATACCTGTGACCTTATGCCTTGCTAGAGAAGACATATATTTGTTTTCAGACTTGCACTTTGTTCCAGCGGCTCCGTATCTGCGTCTCTAATGCCTACAATTTCACATTCCTGCCAGCTGGTATAAAGTAACAAAGCGTAACAACTCTGTCCTGCGGTCTCTTACTCACTTTCCCATTTTCCAATCCTTTGGAAATGAGATTGCTCCCCCAATATCCTTTGTCTTGTCACGTGTGAGCTTTAGAACTAGAATCTTTCTTTTGTTCTCTTACTTCTCTGTTGCTACATATCCCAAAAGATCATGTTAAAGCCAGCTATGTCAAGGCTCTGATTAGTCAGGATACTCGCTCATCAGTGATCCAGGAAGGGAACCAGCTGGTTCTTGCAGGATATATATTATCTGGTTTCCATAGTCTAGGCCTACAGGCATTCAGGATAACATCAGAATGCAGGTTTAGCTCCATTGTTTATGTTTACAGAGATGGTCCCTGGGGAAAATAGTAACCTGGACCCAGTATGCCAGACTCCAAAAGAGCAAAAGCATTTTGAGAGACAGTTTCTGTCCCAACAACCTGATCAGAGTTTCACAGGCAAGTCAGCCATAATACAGTGATGCTTTTCTTTAGTGAGGCTTAGCCCAGCTAGCTTCTGCTTGGAATAGACACCTTCATAATTGCTCTTTCTGTGCAAAAAGGATAGAGGGGGGCAGAATTGCAAGTTGGCTGAATGTGTGAAAATAACACCTTCTGCAGTTGTTCAGCTGATAGTGAGGGTTTGCCAGGTTTGTGCAAAACATCACATCAGCTCTGTTATGCTTTCTGACCCTCTGGTACATGGCATGTTTACATAAGTGAAGATAATGTTAGGTGGCTTCAATTGAGGCAATAGGATGAAAATTAGGCTTTCAGATTTAAGACAGCTTGCTTCTCTTTCAATGTTCATGTGTTTATCCTCAGGTTGCACTGAAGGAGTAATAAAAAACAAAATTAAAAATTGAAAAGGTGAATACTTTGAGTTAAAAACTGCCAGTGCAAGGTTGCTGTCAAGGTAGAGCAAGCTCTGTAGGTAGTAGTAACAGCCTGCCTTTAGCTTCACATGGGAAAACAGTCTTTAATGTAATGATCTGGAAAGAAAACTTTGGAAGCAATTGAAGATATGGCTGTTTAGCTCTCTTAGGAAAGATAACTTACAGAAATCCTCGGTAAGAAATGTCTGACACAGCTCTGAGTACAGCAAAAATTTGCATGGGGAACGCAGGCAGAGGTCACGCTGCAGGTCCATTGCAAAATACATTATATTTCTGGATCAATGCTGTTGATGTATTCTGGGATTTTAAATCACTTTGCTGTGGAAATATGGTTACTCCTGAGCACTGTTGTTACTGCTGCAGTAATAGGGGGCAAACGCTGCATGCACACACCAAACATCGCAGCCCTCTCCCCAGGCTGGCAGGTTAAACATTTATCCAGCTTTAGCCCCACGATGGCTCAGCTCTGGAGCCTCACTCAGCCCTAAACCCTGTCTGCCCTGAGCACGGCGCATGCCTCTCTGCCCAGCTGCCTGAGGGAGCTGGAACAAGAAGGACACACTGAGCAGGGCCGGCTGGCTGGGTTCTCCGTGCAGCACACAGGGATGGAAAGGCTTTCCTTTCTGCCACAGCCGGTGATGGAGAGGGATGCCATGCACCCTTCCCTTCCTGTACCTGGCCTGCAGCACTCACCAAGGGCCTGGGAGAATGAGCCTGAGTGCCCTGCCCGACCTGTCAAACCCAGCCTTAGGTGATCTGAAGAACAGAGGAAGAGAGATTTGAAGTTTTGGCTTTTGACTTCAGAGAAGTGTGGGACCAGAGAGAGGGAGAAAAGCAAATCCACCTGATGCAGCAGTTGATGCTATCATGTGAAAGTGGGTATCCTTGCTCTTGCAGTTGGTTTTTTTTCAGGTTATACCATCACAAATTTATTTAAAATATACATCTAGTCCTTGAAGAGGAGGTTGAGATCTTTGTCCCCTAAACTGAACTCAAACCCTAACCTACTCTTGGGGAGCATATTAATGGCTTTGCAACACAATTATCTCACTTTTGCATCTTTTCTGGACAATACCCTCATTTAATATCTGTATAATGGAACCTCTTAGCAGAATGGATGGGGAGCTGCCCTTTTACTCTGCAGCATATGACACTGTCCTTGAACACAGGGTTTGAATCCAGCTAATGGGAAGAGACTGGCACTCTGATCTGCTCTGTTTCCCCCAGGTGCTCTGGTAACAGAGCTATTTGGTAAATATACAGTAGAAACAACCTGCTGTGCAGAAAAATACTGAAATAACACTCTGCCAAGCTCTGCAAAGAAAGGACCTCAGTCCCTACTTTCAGGAGAAGGATTAATATTTACCAGTCCTAAATAGAAAGGACTTCCCTACAAATAAAGTACCCTGAGGGGTGGAGGGAAATTAAGGGAAACTGTTGCCTTCTGCCTTTTTCTCTCTGCAGAGCACCCTGAATCTGATGGCTTTTGGCTCAGGACTCTGCTTTTTAAGAACCCCTTTGTGGTACACGTTGCTCTGGCATGCCTTACACACAGAAACAGCGTGGCCATTTCGGAGCTTTGGATGCTGCTCTGCCAGGCCAGGTGCTGGTCTCCTGCAGTGCATCTTGCTCTGCATCCATGTGATTTTGCTGTAACAGATGGTTACAGCAATGCAGAAGCAAATATTTTCCTTTATTTCGCCTTTTTTTCACCTCCCCCCCTCCCCGCCCCCAATTTTTATCTCCTTTGATCACAAAGAAAACAGATAAAGCGTTTCCAATTGCTTCTTGGCTTTCACATATATAAATTCCCCAGCAATCTGTGACTTTTGTTTCAGAGCCTTCAAGGTTGTTTAACAGATCTCAAGTCTCATATAGCAATGCTAACAAGGAAGCCAGATTTCTGGCTGCCTTTTTCACTAATGTGTTCTACTATGGCCTATTACACTTCACACTGTGAGGGAAAGCTCGGTTCAACAAAACCTCTGGATGGCTCAAGGGGACAAATTTCAGCTATGTCAGCTAAATGCCAGACTGAGCCAAGGTCCACCAACTCAACAAGAGGATTTTTTTCTCATTGACTTCAATGGGCTTTAGATGGGGAATTAAGTCAGTTTGCTAGAAGCAATAGCAAATTGTCAAACTCCTTCTGCAAACCGACCGCAGAGGGGGAACAGAGTCCCAGAGCATGTTAATGAGAACTGTGTGCACTTGAAAAAGCTGTTTATATTGGACACTGCTATCTTCAGACTTCTCATTCTTTAAGATATTTCCATCTTCAGCTGCAGCCCAGTTGTAATATTTGAGGCCCTTGCTCCATTCAATATGTTCCTATTTCAAGAGAAACTCTATCTGCACCTTTTTTTTTTTTTTTTTTTGGTATTAAAAGTCACAGTCAAAGTTTGAAACTTGGCCTGTAAATTCCTACTGGTGGGAAGTGGTTCTTTGTTAAGGTAACAATGGAGACATAACAAGTTTTGTGATTCCATTACCACTTTCAGTGCATCTTTGGGCTTTTCACAAAATTTTAGAGGCCACAACACAGACATGTATAGGACAAAACAGGGATCCAGATTAAACTGAGGACTGTATGATTTAAGGGGCTAGAATAAGACTGATTCATCTGCTGTCACAAACTGGTACACCTCAAATCCAGAGATATTTATGATTTTTTATCTGAAATTTTTCAAAATATCTAATTCTCTGCTTGTGTTTGTCAGTATATTACTTTTGCTGGAGTGGAAAAGAATGGTTGCTGGTACCTCTTTCACATCTAATTCCCACATGAATCTCCAAATTCCTTGTCAGCATTCTTCTTCTGACACTGCCTGAGGGCCTCAGTCATTGGCACCAACCACCCATGAGTGTGTGGTAAGTCCAGATCCGGGAGCTGTTCTTCTTGAGAAGGAAACAAGGGAGCAATCTAACAGGCTTGCAGGGTGAATGTGAGATCAAAGCACTGGAGCCAAAAAGGAACCCTACAAATCAAGCCACTGAACCACAAATTGAATTGTTATAGCGCTTCTCCAGGTTCAGTTTTGTTCTCTGCTTGAAAAGATTCAAACTTTCATCTCCTGTGAGAATATTCTAGTAAAGCACCAGGCTGTAAGTGGAGAAACACAGCAGAGTAAGAAAGGACATGTTTGTAATTCTTCTCATTCAACCTTGCCTTCATTGAGTAAATAGCCCCAAAATGATCATGGTGGGATTTCCTAAGGGGTTGAAATAATGTTTTGATACTGAACTGCCCTATGGCCCAAAGAAAACTCTACTCTCACAAAACAATTTAAGATCTGGAAGGAATATTATGATATCACATGGATTCAGTGAAGACTTCAATGGCCCTATCCAGCACCCATATCTGGTAGCTATAGGACAAGGGGAATGGCTTCAAAAAGAAAAAGGGCAGATTTAGATTAGGTCTTATGAAGAAATTCTTCCCTGTGGAGGTGATGAGGCACTGGCACGGGCTGCCCAGAGCAGCTGTGGATGCCCCATCCCTGGCAGTGTCCAAGGCCAGGCTGGACGGGGCTTGGAGCAACCTGGGCTAGTGGAAGGTGTCCCTGCATGGCAGGGGGTGGAACTAGTTGACCTTTAAGGTCCCTTCCAACCCAAACCATTCTATATTCTATGATTCTAAGCACGACGGACATAGGATTACTCCAGACAAATTTCTGCTAAACTTCAGCAAAAGAGAAGAAATGACAAGAAATTGAGGCAGAGTCAACAGCTGAGTTATGGGGTCCCTTGCTGACAAATGCTGTGCGTACCTGGTAATTGTGATGGTTGTGCATAGCAATTCTTTCTCTGTCCTTATTAGCAAGCAATAAAATGAAAGGAAGCATGTAAAATCTAGGGAGTGGGAAAGGATGTGGCGCAGTGACCATTCCTTGGTGGGAGACTGTGAGCTAAGCCATCTGCTTGAAGGAAGGATGAAGCCATTGGAGTGAACTGTAAGAGGGAAAGGATATGGAAGGAAGCCAGGTCTGAGATGAGAAATAGAAGGATATTTTGGCATGGAGGCCAGTGCAAAAAATTAAAGATCAACATGTCAACTGACGTCTATTTTTCACCTTCCAGCCTTCACCAACTGATACATCAAGATATAGTAACACCACAAGTAAACCTGACAGCTACACTGTTGTCCAAGGTGCAAGCAGAGGCTGAGTGATGAAAAAGGAAAAATAATTTTCATTTCCCTTATAAGGGCAATACCAATGTAGCTTCAGAAAGGACTCATGGAAAATAAGAAGACTTTTTGATCCAACACACACTTTTGCATATAAAAGTTTTCCTACATCTTGAAAACACAAGCAATAATTCCAGCGCACTTCCAAACATGTCTCTTAATTGTAGTTAAAAGAAATATTTGTCCTGCCTCTTATTCTTTTGGGGGGTAAGGTCTGGTTTGAGGGGCACTATTTTTAGCTGCCTTAACTTTAAAGCCCCTTGACACAGCCGAAATAGTGAAGATAAGCTTAGCATCATGAGATTTGAGTCATGTGTGAAGGAAGAAGAGTTTTTTCTGGAGAAGATCCCTAACGCAGTGAGGCTCCCTTCTGTCTTGGATGGCAACCAAAGCAGCTGCTGTGCACCTGGCTCTTCAAGAACCATTTAGGCCAGAAGGTGAGCCAAAAGGCTGTCCACAAGTCTAAAGTATATTGCCAGCAGGCTACCATACTCACTGTTAGCATCAGAGTAAAACACTGTGCCTAATGCTTCGCAGGGTGAAGGATTATTCAGATACACTTTCCCCAAATTTATAATTCTTTTGCATGGATAACTAAGAGATAATATGCTTAAAGCAGAAAAATCAGCTGATGAGTAATTTCTCCTTCAAAATGAGAATGCAATAGCTATTACCACTTTCATGCTTTGCTCCGCGGGTTTCCTCTACAGGGTGGTATTAAACCACTAACCATTCCGCCTAATGATAATAGCCACAAAATGAATTTCTTCAGACTGGCGCTTACGATTAAATTTAACTGAAGGTCTGACGCGATTAATGAAACCATGGGAAAATGCTGTTCTCTGAGTCCTGAAACACACATACATACATACGTGCAGATATGTGAGCAAAGTGAGTTAAATTCATAACAGAGCACACAACGACACAAACATCAACACATACCTTTTTTTCCCATTGTTGTCTTTTGTGATAAAGAGGATTTGTATCCTTCAGACATTCCACATAGATATTTGAAAATAAAGGGACATGCTGTTTAGTCATTGTGAGGAGAGGAAAAATTGCAGAATAATTGACAGAATAATTTAGCATGGAATGTAAATTGATCATATAGCTAATTTAATCCTTGTAAAACAACATAATATGTGTAAGGCCATCTCTGTGTGGGATTATCAGATGAACAAGTAATAATAAACAAACAAAAAAACAAACAAATAAATAAATAATAAATAAAAATAAAAAATAATAAACTATGTTATCTCACAATGTTATGGATTACAAGTTCACAAAAAAATAAATACTCCCCCTCCCAAAGCTACATTATTATAAATAATGCAGCTCCGGGCAGTGTAGTGGAATAAGTGCCTTATCACCTTAAAAAGTATATCTCTGTATTAGATGGGAAAACATCACAGGGAAAACATCACAGTTCAAATTCTGTCAGCCTGAGACTAGAAAATACAACTAGTCTGATTATTTGTGCCATCTGAATTTGCCCCGTTTGAACACACGCATTGGGAAAACAGAATTCCAGGCCTGGAACAACCCAGGAGTTGAATGGATCGGACTGATATGCTGCCAAATGAACTCTATACCACAACTTAGAATTTAGGCTGGGCAAATGAAGGTAAAAAATCATTAGCTGTTGACAAATAACTATTTGGTCTACATGAAAATGAGCTCAGGGGTCTCAGCGGGACTCCTACACCATAATCTGCTAATAATGCTTATTATTGGAGACCTTCTGGGTCTCCAAGCACCTTATAGTCTTTATAATACGTTTATCGGCAGAACACTTTGGCAAGATGGTGATGGGCTATTTCATCCTGCTTTACAAATGGAGAAGATAGGTGGTGTAAACAGGTCTCCACAGATGGAGAGACAACTCTGTGAAGGGCTTTTGCAGTCAGCCTTGCAGCACCTAACTCTTTGATAACTTGTGCCTTGTTTGTCCCACACATGAGAGAGAGGCGCCAGCACACTAAGTGATGAGTTGTATGTAATACAAAATAGAAAATGTGTAGGAGACAGGTGGGGCTTAGATGCCCTTTAGGTACCATGACAGCTTTTAACTTGGGTTTTGTCATCTATCGAGCTGTGTGGAGCTCACCAGTGGTCACCAAGGATATAACGAAGTTTCTTAACAGAAACTCCCAGGGACTGAAGACTGATTTTCCAGTCAGAGACATAGTGGCCACAATGTATGGAGAACCTGTCATTTTGTCTGGATGCCTTAGCTCAGCACTTGCTCAGTTGTCAATCTGACATTTCTTGTAATTCTAAAATTTGAAATACATAACAAGGATAAAGGAAAGTTCCTCTGCCACATGCCCAGCACCCCTCCACTGGCTGACATGAGCCTGCTGGAAACGCATTGTCTGTGTGTTGTCCCTCCACAATGGGAGCAAAATCAGACTCAAAAAGCAGCAAGTTGCCATATCAAGCCAACGAAGATTCAAGGATGGGCTTTTTTGCAGCCTTTCAATTTTTCTATATTTTATTTTATTTCTTACAGTATTTTTCTACCTCACATGGCAGTGTAAAGGACACTGGAAAGCAGCATAGTGCCCTGTCCCCCTCGGTGTCATTTGAACCATTCATATAGAGAGACAGAATTATTTTTATATCTTTGATTGAAGATCAGGAGGAATCTGTAGACTTCTGGTGGCAGGAACAATGAAGCTTTTATCTGGGTAGCTATGTCCTGGTAACACTCCCAGAAAGAAAATCCTTTGAGAAAGTCACATCTAGAAGGAAATTATATTCTGTTTGTATCTACTGTAACATTCAAGGCAAAACTCAGAAGACATGGAAGACAGAGCCATACTCAGTATGGCAGTGATGCTGGAAACCACATGGCAACCCTGCATGGCTGTGCTAGGGTGATACCTTGTACCACCTTCAATGGGCCCATCCATTTTGCAGTTAATAGGACAGCATTCAGGCAGTTTCTCCTGGTGAAATTGTGGATTAGGTTAACTCTGGTGTCTTAGTCTAGCAAAGGGCCATTTCTGGGTTTTGTGAAATCAGCATCTCTCAGCATTATTTTACTCACAGGCTGTGCACCTGACATCTGGTCTGATCAAGGGTGGTCATTTTTCTATTTTTCCTATATTTTATACTGCAATACTGTCAAATCCCAACTTGTTTGTAAGCAAATGGGAAGTGAAAGGATTCTTCTGTGTTATTTATATTACTTTTTCCTTCTTTCAGCTCCAGTACTTTCCCCATTTTTTCCTTCATCCTGAGCTTTTTTAGTCTCTTTTCTGTTTTGTGCTATACCTGTTATTTTGGGTTATGTACATCCTCCACGTAATTGCTTCTGAAAGGCTTAAGGTAAACACAGAAGAGCAGACTGATAAACAATTTCTGTAAGAAAGCCAAGTATAATAAAAGATAGCAGCAAGGAGCAAGATTTGGGAGTAGGATGTAATTTTAAAGGTCAATAATGCGCCAAAGAAATTTTGCCTGCAGCACAGCTCACGTTGATAACAGAGAGTTGGTATCTTTGGATTCTTTGGCTGCTAAATGAATTTAACAGTCTACCTCTGAGTTTATCTGTCTCCCATTGCTCCAGGCTTGCTTGCTTGTGCTCGCTCTTTCTTTCTTTCTTTCCTTCTTCCATTTTTTTTCTTCCTTCCTTCCTTTCTTTCTCTTTCTTTTCTTCTTCCTTTCCTTCTTTACTTCTTTCGCTCTCTCTCCCCACCCACCCCCTTCCTTTTCTGTATTTCTGTCTTTGCCTTTTTTTTTCTCTCTCTTTTTCTTTCTACTAGATTTGTCATGGTTTACAGTTTCACTTAGAAAATCCTGAAACACATCTCCTTAGTATTTATTAAAATTAATTTTCATATCAGGCCTTCTGCAGAAAACCCTTGCTGGACCAGGACTTCAGCAAACAAAGAGCAGGTTTTTAATTTCCATGTTGTGCTGCCTGTTGGATAAGTATCTGCATTATCACAGCTCAGTTTTCTCGTATCTATTTTTTCTGTGGGATCTGTGAACAAACTGCTTGGACTTTCTGTGTTTTTTTCCCTCATCTATTGTGGCAGTTTCAGCCAGAGTTTTAGACTGAAATTGTCACAGAGAAACCACTGTCTCTCTGGGGTCTTTCAGTTTTATGGGGACACTACCAGCAATCTTAAAAGCAAGGAAAAACATGAATTCAAGAGAATGCAGTGAGTTTTACATGTTGCATTGCACTATAATAAGTTCTACACTTTTAAGATAATAAAGCCCCTGACTACAAAGATACAGGTACATTTGCCCAGATTTCTCAGCAGTTACTAAAGATTCTTCTGTTCTTCATTTCTGAGCTGGCATCACGAAGAAACCTCATTTTTGGAAGGTGGGTGCTCAAATTCTTGGTTTTGCCAATTGAGCTATTCCAATTATGTCTTGGAAATCACTGATTACCGCTCCAAATTTGGCAGCAAACATCCTGATATAGCAGCATGACTTAAAGGGAATTTACACTTTGATTCAAAATCATTAAAACTTTGTTGATTTTTCTTTTCGCCTAGTGACCAAAAAGCCCGGTAGAAATGCAAGTGAAGGAAGTCAATAGATTTTTGTTTCGATAAACCCAAGGTTTACATTTCAGACCCTGCTTGCTACTCTGCTGTTGCCTGTCTGTGTGTCTGTGTGGACAAATTCCCACACTGGCAAGAGCACATACAAGAAGGATGAGAAGAGCAAGGTCTGCCTCTCCCCTTTGTGTGGTTGAGTGCACCAGTGGTTTTGTAGGGTACCCTGTTTGGTCCCATATGAAACCCATTTGGGACTTTATCTGTGTATCTGTAAATGACAGCCCAAATTGCTAGGCAATGAGGAACCTGAGTAATGACCTATGCAATTTTCTTCACATGTTTATGCAATGCTTCCCCCCGGTCCCACGCAGACCAGGATAGAGTGGCTGCAATTAGGACCTCTCAGGCAGACCCTTGGCAAGCTCTGTGTTTACAGGATCCAGGATAAATTACCATGGTTTTCCTGGCTCAGGTTGTGAAAAAGATAACAGAAAGTGATTGCACTAGGGCTTTCTGGCTTTTGCATTTATAGACTCCTGAGCTACAACAGCACACATTTCAGAGGCACAGACCACAGCCCTGTAACAGACTTTACACGGTGGGCCAGGCTTACAGCATGAGGGTGTAAGTGCTGGAGCATATGCCACCAAATGCAGCCACATCTGGGGCTGGATATAGGAACTTGTGCTCCCCTCCTAACTACTGTATAGAACAGTGTTATCATCCACACAGCAACACATGCTGCTATTTTGATACATCTGAAATGAGTGCTGTTCGTGAGCACATCTGATGCTTCATTATCCCTAAGACAAAATCGGCAGAATCTACAGCTCCGAGAATCTACAGCTTCATGGGGAGAACTGGGGGTGGGGTTGGGGGGGAGATGTCTTTTTAATGAAGACTTAAGGCAGAATTCTGATCCAATTTAAAAAAATATCCCTCCATAAAATATTAAACTAAACCCCATTATTATTACAAAGTTTGAACAGGAATGCTACAAGTCTCCTTGGGGACATTTTTGAGACTTTTCCTCACACAAGGCTGGTATGACTCTGAGCCTCTTCTCCTCAATCTTTCCCAGCCTTATTTCTGAAAATGAAGATGAGAAAGAGATTGCATTTGCAATGTAGCTCTTACCACATTTGACATACAAGCGCAAAAGACAATTAATACCATCAGCTACAATTAATAGTGCTAAAAGAACAATGCCCAGGAGGCAGCCACATATGGATCTCAAAGCAAGCTGATGATTTTAACAAAGAAGCACTATTTTCTAGTATTAACTAATTATGTGTTCCTCTAGGTATTTTCTCTTTTCTTGCAATGTACCATGTACCACAAGGAGGAAGTAAACCTTTCATTTTTCCTCATCTAGAGCTCTAATATTAAAGTGCAACCACTACTAATAGGCTAATGTTAAACCTTGGCAGTTTGCAATTATTATTGAATTATATTGAAGCCAAAAATTTCCTGTGTGTGCATCTTATTGCCTGTTCAGCCTCTTTTCATACTTCCATTTTTAGTTCAATAAAATTCAACACACACACACACACGCTCGTCTTCCTCTGCATTGCTTTTCCCTCTGTTAGTTCCCAAACAATGTGGATGCACGACTGAAAGCACTGAATTATCACCCAGTAGCAGATCCTTGACAACCACCGGTTGGGTTCTCAGTCCGTCTCAGTTGCAAAATAAAACATACTGGCTTGAACTGCTTTTGTGGTGGTTTTGCTACATAATTTGGTTTGGCTAAGAATATTCCAGCTATTATTATGAGGTTGTGAATCAAACCAGCATCTTCTACTGTCCAGGATGACCTTGTACAATGTAACCTTCTGAAAGAACTGCACTGCTTCGTTTCTCTAAGATTTCATGGTAGAAAATCCTAGCTGATCTATCCCAACAATGTCAGTACCCCCCACTTCCCACTTGAGCATATGATTTGTATGTGTATTTTGTATGCAGAGTATGCATTTATGCAATGAGGAGGACCCCAAACACCATCCCTACAAATAGACGATTAAATACAGGGTCTTTAATCTGGAACTTAATTCCAACTGACATTACAGATGTGACCTGCAAGGCAGGACCCCAGCATCACATGTCTCCAGTGCAGAAGAATCTCTAAAGCAACTTGCCTTATATCCCTCTAGGTCAGGGGTCCTCAAACTTTTTAAACAGGGGGCTGGCGCACAGATGCAGTGTCAGGCAGTCATCTGCGGCTGCTTGGTTTCCCCCCCCCAACCCCCAGTTGGGGAAGGGGTGGGTGGGGGTGGGTGGGCGGGGGGTTCTGTAAATACCGGGGGCCAGATTGAGGACCCTGGGGGGCCGTATCTGGCCCGCGGGCCGTAGTTTGTGGACCCCTGCTCTAAGTTCACCTTTTCCTTCTTTTCAAGCCAGTCCCTTCACCTTAATCAGTAAGTTCACCTGCTTGTTTCTGGGTGTCATTTCACCTACATCTTCCTGACATTCAGGTGTCCTGAGCTAAGACAAGACTATTTATCTTCCTGCATTGCAGTTCTAAATAAGTGAGCCTAACAGCTTTAATATTTATTGGTAGTATAGATTCACCTAAACACTGTTACATCTCTAAAATGTAGCCAGATACCGCTTTTCCATGTCCCCAGAAGTGCTTCTTATCTCTCATAAGTGTTTAGGGCCAGGCTGAAATAAATGGGTGTTTTGCTATTGAGTCCTACAGGCCTTCAGTTTGGCTGTTGCTCCTTTGATAAAAGCAATATCAATATCACATTTTCCAAATGTAATGACATAAACATGCTTTTATCACACAGCTTATCATCCTCCTCTCTACTCGGTGTACTCTTTGTGTAATAGGTTCTGCACCAGTACCCAAACCAAAAGGAAGATAAACAGAGCAGGAGTTAAACCAACACCAATTGCTGCTTCCCGCAACAGCAAGACTCCGAGGGTGATGCAGAACTTGCAGCCCTGGGGAGGTGATTTCAGTCCTTCCACAGGCACAAACAGGGATTTCTTCCCTTGTCTTCTCATTGACTTAGCCTGGCTTCCATCACACTAGTTTGCTGCCTTTTTGCAAGGAATCTGCCCGAACAGGCTCTTTGTCACCCTGTTCCAAGGACCCTTTTACACCTCCGAGGCTCCCTGCTCCTTTTCCAACTGACCTTCACTTCTCCCTGTCCAACACAATGAAAACTCTCGCATTTACTAGCTGTATTTACAGTGTCATAAAAGAAATCTTGCTGAGAGACATACGTTCCCTGGTATGATCCTGTTTAGGGTAATGGGAATCCATCGTGAAAGAATATAACCCCTTGATTTTTATCTCGCGTCCTTGTCTTCCCTTTGTGTCTCACAGTGTTTTAATTAAGCTGTAATTTGGAAGCTCTTTAAGACAGGGATATATCTGTCTTTGGTCCCATAAAATACTTTATAGCATGTCATAAAGACAGAAATTTTGCAAATCAATCTGCTGGCACGTCACCAACGCGCTGGAGGTAAGTGAACAGTGAGCTCAGGACATGCATAGCTCTGTGAAATCTAGTTAGCTTTATTGAGATTTGTTAATATCCCTTAAACCTGGTACATTCTGTTTGTGCCCATCTGAAGACGTTCTAGGACAGAGGGGGGGAGATTTAAAAACATATTACTACTCCTTGTGTATTAATTCCATTGGTGACATTGTGTTGTTCTCAACAGCAACTGTGATTAGGTTTATACCACACTGATCCAGAAAGGGGAAACAAGACCTTAAACATGCACTAACTTTCTCTTGAGATAGTGAGGAAGGAATTAAAGAAGGAATATGGCAGCTGGAGAGAAGAAGGAAGATAGGAAGGGGTATTTGTAGCCTAAGGAAGGGCTTTAGGAAATGTCTAAGACTACATGTGGATAGTGATCTACTGGGAAACTATAAAGGCAGAAAAGAGCCAATCTAAATTAGGAATTAAATTCAGAGTAATGGATTTTACACAACATTTAACATACAAACTAATAATTCCAACATGCAGGTTTTGTGTTCTCCCATCTGCTGTCGTGGGAAAATCACCCAAACTAAGCTTGAGACAATTCCAGGGTATAACAAATCCAACCAACAATGGCTCCAACAGACTTCACCTGCTGGAGAGGGGAAAAATGTACCTCACCTTTCTTCTATTTGAATTATGTGATATCCACCGAGACACACTTGGCACAAGCTGTGTGACATTTTGCTTTGGAGAAGGAAAGCGGAAAATAAACACAGGAGGCAGGGAAGAAATGTGCACAGCTACTGCTGTATTGGTCATTTACCACCCGGGATATCATTACAAGAAAGCTACCATGCTTCAGCTTGAGCCTACATGCTCTGAGTGTAGACTAAAACCTCTTGGGATGCATCCTGATCACTGCAGATCCTGGTGGGTTCAGAGGTAAAAGGTAAACAGGGTTCCTCAGTGGCCAGGGCAAACTCGCCTGAACAAAGAGAAGACACCAGTTCATTAGGCTGCAGTCTGCTGCAGTCCTGCAGGTAAAATTTTAGTGACATTATAGAAAAGGGAAGGGAAGGGAAGGCTGATTTTCTGAACATCTTTGGCTCCATAGAACTAATACAGTTTTCTTACAGCATTGACCAAAACTGTCAAATTTGACTTCCTTTGCCTTATCTATTGTTCTGTTCATATCTATATGTTCTATTATCTTAGTCTTAACTCACAATGTATCAATGGCAGAACATTTTTTTGGTCTTTCTTGCATGACATTTAGCACAGTGAGAACATGTGGCCCTCATTTATACACCAGTGTAGGAATAACCCATGCATTTTTGGACGTGAAATCAACCTCTGTGTCCTCTCTGTATTTGGGAACCTTTGCTGCAGAGCCTTCTCTTACTTTTCAACACCTTACTGTATAGTCACTGATAACAAATAGAAAAAGTTCCAGTAAGTGTGCTAGAAAAAATGTTAAGATAGCTAGAGCCAGAGGCAATGGGAGTCTGGACAAGAGGGAGGTGAAATTCAGGTTGAAGAAGTGAGATTGCCGCAATTAAAAGAGAGAAGAGAGCATGAAGAAATGTTCAATCTCCAAAGAAAGGCAGGGAGGGAAACCTTTTAAATATATGAGCAGTTTACAAGTGCCTCCAGCCTGTCTCACAGTATTAAACATGACTACTAGTTTCCTCAGCATGTGCATGATCAGGGGAGCAACATTAATTAATACTAAATATCTAACCCATGGTCTGCCTCAGCTTTCAAGGCACATTATAAATATCAGCAAGAAAGATCATTAAAAACAACATGAATTGAATGTTCAGCTTGATTTGTAGAAACTGCCTAGAAGCAAAGGTGATGTGAAATGGATGAGTTTGTTAAAAGGGATGAAAATTTCAAATATCATTTCATAAGGAAATTAATAGCTCCTTCCTCGCTCTGCAATGTGGCCACAAACACCTGCATACAGAGCAAAGGAAAAAAAGAAGTAAAATAGCGCAAGCTTTTCTCATTATCTTGGGAAGCTCACAGAGTACTGAAAAATAGCTTACGTCTGGTGCTGCCTCTTGACAAAATTTTTCAAGAGTTGGACCATAATTAACAAGCAACTTCTCAGGCTCCTCTGTCATCCTTTCTTGACTGCTGCTCTCTGCTCCACCACACACTGACCTGTTTCTATCTCTTACCCCAGACTCTGATGGGCAGGGTGAAATCCAACAGCAGAACCCTAGAAACCTGCTGTTTTCCTTCCCTGGGGCAATGCATAATTAGAAGCCTTTTGGTTTAGGATATTTTAAATCAAATGATAAAGCATTTGAAACATTTTAAAGGGAATTTTCAGACCACCTGGTAGGCTTAGGAGAACATGTTCTTTTAACAGCCAGGGAGGTGTCTGTAAAGGCAAATGCTTTTACATATCTGATCTTATTTTGAAGATCTTCAGTTTCATAAAACTGGAAGCTATTTAGGCACAGAATCACAGAATGGCTGAGGTCAGAAGGGACCGCTGGAGGTCATGTTATTCCACCCCTGTTCAAGCAGGGCCACCTAGAGCCAGTTGTCCAGGACCATACTCCAATGACTTTTGAATATCTCCAGGGATGGAGAATCCCCAACATCCCTGGGCAACCTGTGCTGGTTCTTAGTCACCCTTACAGTCAAAAAGCATTTCCTGATGTTCAGAGGGACCCTCCTGTGTCTTGGTTTGTGCCTACAATCCTCTTGTCCTGTCACTGGGCAACACTGAAGAGCCTGGCTCCTTCCTCTTTGCACCCTCCCTCCAGGTGATGAGATCCCCTCCTTCTTTAGGCTAAACAGACACATCTCTCTCAGCTTTTTCTCATAGGAGAGCCGGTCCAGTCCCTTCATCATCCTAGTGACTCTGTATGTCTACAGCACTGGGGAGCCCAGAGCTGGACACAGTATTCCAGATGTGACTTCACCAGTGCTGAGTAGAGGGGAAGGATCACCTCCCTCAACCTGCTGAAAACACTCTTCCTAAAGCAGCCCAGGACAACGTTGGCTGACTTTGCAGGAAGGGGACTTTGCTGGCTCATGGTCAGCTTGGTGATCACTAGGATACACAGGTCTTTTTGAGCCACAATGCTTTCCAGCTGGGTGCCCCCCAGCACATGCTGGTGCTTGGAGTCATTTTTCCCCAGGGGCAAGACTTTGCACTTCTCCTTGTTGAACTTCATGAGGGCCCTGCAGGCCCATTTCTCCAGCCTGTCAAGGTCCCTCTGAATTGCAGCACAACTGAATTGCACCCAGTGGTTCAGTCAGTATTCAGTCCACCTCACTGTCTGGTCATCCAGCCCATACTTCATCAGCTTCTCTATGAGGATCTTCTGGGACAGTGTTGAAAGTCTTACTGCCTACATAGACAATGTCTAGGTAGGGAATGTCCACTGCTGTAGCCTCACCTATCGAGCCAGTCATTTAACTGTAGAAGTTTATCAAGTTGGTCAAGCATAGCTTTCCCTTGGGGAATCCATGCTGACTACTCCTGATGCGTTCATGGGCCTGACACTTATAAACTGAAGAGTATTTCTAGAAGTCAGGATTTTTATCTATAAAGACCTTTTATTTGAGGCCACAATAGCTGTTTCTTCCAAAATTTTTTACTGACTTTATCCTCAATTACAACTTCTGCCTTGAAAGTGGGAGAGTAACCAACCCCTCTTATAGAAAAAGGCTTTTTTTCTTCTGTGGTTTCCTCTGCACACACAAAAGGATAAATCAGAAAATTTATGTCACCTTCAATTTTTATTTCATGCCCCCAAACTCAGTAATATAGTTGTAATAGACTTAATCAGCATCACTCTTCAGGAAATCCTGGTGCTGTAATCCTGATGCCAAGAGAGGGACAAAGTGAATTTACCCAACACCAAGATTTGCTGTGCAATCTCTAATAGTTCATGTGGTCACTTGGAATGTGTTTTACAGTTTCACCAAAATAAACTGATTCATCATAAACTGTAAAAAAGTATTATTATTATTATTGTTGTTGTTGTTATTATTATTATTAAAGAGAGTTCACATAACAGACTCTCTAGCATCTTGTAAGGTAAGACTGTCCAAAAATTTTAAGGATATTTAGACTCCTTGTTTTAAAACACCAAAACACACACCACACCTTTGCTCTTTTCATTTATGTGTCGTTCCTTCCAACCTTCCCCTCTTTTCTCCATAAAGTCTCTCTTCCTATCTTCCCAATGGGTTTTATGAAACTGCTGTAGTACACAAAATATGGATTTTAGTATCATTTAGATAATATTTCCCTTCTCCCCCAATTATGGGACAGATATTTTCCCAAGACGATGTAAAATAACACAGATCTTCAGATGACGGTCTGGCAATAGCTCAAAATCTGGGAAGGGAAGACAGAGAATCCTTTGGGGAAACTGATGAAAATGTCAAGGATACAGAAGGAAACAGATAACATCTCCATTGCTGAAACACGCTCACCAACTGATAGGTTACATTTTGCTGCGGATAGAAATGATTGCATAGGTGTTGCGCATCATACAGCAAATGGATGTGCCCACTCTGGAATCCCACTCTCACTGCTTTTAAAATACCATTGAAGCTTTATCACCAACCCATCCATGACTTTGACACCAGTGCTAAATATGCTGCTACAAAACTCAGAATCAATAGGCTGGAAGGCGAACCAATCCTTCAAACCAGCCCCGGCTGTCATAGTAACTACACTGTGGCCACATCCTCGTAGCTACATCTGCCAACGATCCATCCAGAAAACCTCCCTGTCAGAAACACTGAGAAGTTCTGCATGAATTCAGATGCCAGAATAGAGTCAATTATTTGCCTTGCAACAACATGTTTCAGGCTTGGAAACAGGGAGAACCAAAAGCAGTGAGCAGGACTGCCCTAAAAGTCTAACACACCTTCACTTTTATAGAACGCTTGAGGGTCTCTTGACTGAAGTGCTGTGTAAATGTTAAATGCAATTATATCTAAATATTTGGGAAGCATTATACTAATCATACTATTTTTATTTTCCAGAAAGGTTGCAGAATCAAGGCTTTCATTATCTGTAACCACTTAAGATTCCAAGTTACTTTTGCTAAAGAGGGAATGATAGCTTTGGTGTCTGGGCTAAGATCCAAATGAGTAATTACATCCTGCAAGCCTACATTTCTCTTCAAGTTTTATATTAGATAAAGTTCTTTTTACTTAGCAATGTTTCTTTTTAAAGACTGACATCTTCCAAGCCAGAGGCAGCTGCATTTCACTGATGGGTGAAATAGTTCCTATGTAAACATAATTTGAATAAATCAAGTGCTTTGTGGTTTTCAAAATGCAATGTCCACTCCAATTCATATTTTTCATTTGTTACATGCATGGAATAAAAACCTGTAAAGCAAACAAAACAAAAATCCATCAAATCTTTGATTTCAGGGAACAGCCTAAGCACAGGCAATGAGGAAAACTGCTTCGGGCAGTTCACATTTACTTTCAAGTGTTTTGTTCATAAGCAGCTTTCAATGAAATGGCTTTTAAACTGAGTATGATGCACATAAAAATAAAACAGCTACTCACCTGCTGAAAATACCATTAACAAAACTACAAGTAAGATGAACTAAAATTAATAAATCTGTGAACTTCCTTGAGATACATTTTAGAAGTCTCCAGCTCAGTAAATAATTAATTACTATGAGATTTTGCTTCTGTTTAGACATATAAACTCAGCAGCATAGATCAAATGTGCTTTACTTACCAATGATTCTCAATGCATGGAAGACGAGGGGTGGGAAGGCAGAAGAGCTGAAATGAAGTAAAAGGTGACAGTGAAATTGTCAGGCTACACTAAGTTGTTTGCAAATCAGATCCTGAACTTAAAATGCAGTTCTGTTCATAATGCACAGTTCAGAGAACTGCTGTTGGCAATCCGTGGAATGTTACTCGGTACTATGTTGCTATGTCCAATGATTTATTTCAGATGAGTAGTTATAGCCAAAGATCCAGCAAGTAGTTTCCTTTGGATGTTTTTCCCATGAGTGATCCTCTTGTAAAGAAGAAAGGGAAAGCCACTGATACAGCCCTGCTAGGGACAGGAACCTCTATCCCCTTTTAGAATGGGAGCCATACATAGATCCCCTAAGGAAGAAAAAAAGAAAAAAAAAAAAAAAAAGATGGGAAATGTTCTAAACGAATAACTCCTTTCTCAAGGTGTGTTGTCTGCACTAGGCATTTCTCTGCTGTAAGGATGGCCTTGCTTTATTGCTGCTCACCTTGGATGTGCTGGCACCCCACTCATCCCCACTCAACCTCCATCTAGACCAGGAGCATTTTGCGTTGTGGTAATATCCAGGTGACTGCCCACTAGCACTGCTCGGGGATAGTGTTTTGCTGAAAGACAGGTTTGTTAGATTAAAAAGTTGGAAGTTCAGCAGAATAAATCATGAACGATGTTATTACTGCACAATAGTTCTTACCAAGGTAAACCTTGTTATTGAAAGATATTGATTAGGCGGTCATATCTCATAGCTTAAAGGATTTTACATCATTTACAGTAATTGCAGTGTCTTCCTAATGGGAAGAAGTACCTTTGAACTCCCTGAAGGACATCCTGGATGGGCAGAACTGTGTGGCAATTTCCCAGTTACATTTGTGAAGCTGAGATTGTGTCCACTTTAGGAAGTGGAGAGCATTTCACATTTACATACATATTTCTGTGGGTTCTACTATCCTAAACCAGCTCAGTACCATGGGAAGCAGCAGCTCAGGGCATGGGACCACTGTCTCCACTTCCCACATTGCGCAACCTGGCACACATCTGTTCACCAGCTGCCAGGAAATCCCACACATGGTTTTGGACGCACTAAGTCTGAAGCTGGAGAAGTGAAGCACTGTTCCCTCAGTGCTGTGGCTGAGATAAAACCCCCACAGCTTGCTTCCGCTGTGCATGTGGCCTCACTGATCTGAAATTTCTCTCTGAAAGTTTACTTTCCCAAAGGCTATCATGCCCTGCCGTGACTGTAAGCATGCTCCCCGTTTAGATTAAGGTACATTAAGGTACCTTTCCACTCAGGAAACCTGCTCATTTTCCCTGGATAAATAGGTGGTTTGCATGTCCACTTTAGGCACAAGCTTAAATGTATAATCATTGCATAATAATTACCTTTCTTTTTGGCAAAGCAATCAAGAGCTAGCACTCTCATAGTAAATAAGTTTATCAATGAAGCCATTGCAGTGAGTCATTTTCATTGATCTAAATGACAGTGATGGCAAAACGGCACGGAGTATCTGCTCAGAGATGTATTTTGTCTTTAAGCAGCAAAGGTATTTATTTTCTGCAGCGTCGGGGAGCTAGCCGATTAGTACCGGACAAACTAGCTCTGAAGTTTTCAGTGAAAAGTTAAGTAATTTATACAGTTTTTGTGAGAGGTTACACAACATCTTTACATACATACTCATTTGATTTTGACACCCAGTCATTCTATTCACAATAGGTGGGATCTAGGTGGAGTAGACCTTTCAATTTTCTTTGTTCAACGATTTTCTGACTTGATGGTCTCCTTATCTCCTTCAGGTGCCCACCTTATCTTTTCTAATTATTCAGAGTACATTCAGTGGAACCTTTTCTAATTATTCAGAGTACATTCCTTTCTCAACACAAACAGAGCATCACCCCGAGCATTGTACCATATTCATCCTAAGTAATCTTTTTTCTTAAGACCTTGTTCTGTTTCAACAGGCACTGGCGTTAGAATATACCTTGGGACATCTTTTCACTATTAGTAAAGCAATTGAAAGAAAAGTGCCTTTCAACTATGGACTTTGTTCACAGCTCATTGACGGCTCAGGATGGCATTCATAGTTTTGTACTGGTACCTGCCAGACGGGGCTAACACTTGGGGAAATGTCTCTGCTGGCATCTCCCATATAAGATAGGGTCCTCTGCATGCAGCACCTCAGATTCATTTCTGTGAGTACCTTCTGACATGTGGATTATGTTGTGAGGGTATATTAAGGGGTGTGGTGACACTTCAGAGCAGTAAAAATCTACAATATTCCAAATAATAGGAAAATATCCAAATGTTCAACTTTAAGCACTTTTGTTCAGCTGTTGGCATTGTCCAAATCAAGTAAATAACTACAGTGAGTCTGCAGCAAGGAGCCTTGAATTCATCTCCTGGTTCTAGCAAGGATTTGTGATATGACCTTGGGCAAGGTCAAGTTCAGAGTTTCCGTACCTCAGCTTCCCCATTTGCAGAATGGTAATAATAATTCTTACTCCACAAGAAGACCATGGGGCTTAATTAACATCCATAAAGCACCTTGAAATCCTTAGATAAAAGGTTCTGTAAAAGGGCAAATGTAATTACTGTTATTATAGTGGTGCAGCTATAAAATATTCATGGTATAATGGCAAGTCCAGTGAACAGTCGGAAGCTTGCAAGATCAATTGTTGTGCATGAATGCACAAGCGCATTAGCAGGTTGTACAAGATGCAAGGCAATTTCTTTCCAACTATTAGGGTCCTGTCCTGCAGAGGGTCAAGAGTCCCCATTCCTCACTGAACTCAATGAGGAATCGGTTTAAGTACCTTGTAGGATCAGAATCTTAAAAAAGAACTAGAAATTCACATCACCATTTAAAAAAAAAATAATCTTTTTTTCCCATTGATCAAAAACATTCTATTAAACTTCAGTGAACTGTTGTGCGGGCACGCAGCACCAAAGAACAAAGAGTTGGATCCAGAACTGATATAGATCACGGCAGTGTTTCTTAAGTCATTGCAGCTATACTGATTTATGACAGTGAAGTTCTTAAGAGCACAAAATTTTCTTGAGGGTTTTTAAAAGACATGAATGAGAACTATTACACCAGATTAAACTAGTGTTGGGCTGATAAAATAAAACCCAAATAAATAAATCCACACTTTTTCAAGACTCAGTTGCTACATGTTTAAACTGAAGTGTCAAAATTAGTTAATTGTTAATATATATATGTATATGAAATAAATTCCTTAGAATTTAGAACAGCGACTGGATATATTGTGGTGTTAAATTATTACTATTCCTCCTGTTCTTGCACTTGTTGTTACCTGGAGGTACACAGAATCGGCTGTTTGGTTTTGAAGCAAGTTGTCATTAATGACTTTCTAACCAATTACAAGACACACTTAGTAACTGACAGTACTGTTATGCAATGCAGGTATTTAAGGACTTCTAGCTCAAGGACAACACTAAAAGTCTAATGATTTTTGGCACGTTGGCTGGCTGCACTTTCTCAGCTATCTAGCCCTGATGGTCTCCGTAGCACTGCCATGATATCCCACCCCTTCTTTCCACCACACCTGAGTTTGTGTCCACTGCTTTCAGCCCACTGTACTGTCTTCAGTGTCCATCTGAGCATTTGCCATCTCATCAGCCTCCGCACCCTCCTTTTCCCTTTGTTTTTTCCGATATTCATTTGGTGTTTCCTCAGATTGGAAGATGCCAAAGTAAGATTTCTTAAAATATTAATGCCAGTGCTGCAAAGGTAATATCAAAATACACACTTACTTCAGTGAGATGTTATGGGACGTTAATGTAACTTTTTGGGGAAAGAAAACATTACTCTTCAGCTGTGTAAGTGTATCTATCTCAGTAATCTATAACGGGGGAACTTCCCAGTGCAAAGCAATACAGCTGAAGTGGTCAGCAGTTACCTTGCTCCCTTGTAAGCCCAACATACAGGCTGTGAGTTGGAATATATCCCTGAAGCTGTGGAGAGGCTCTGTGTAAGTATAGTTAGGAGTTCTCAGCGCGAATTCTTCTCCATTAGAAACTGCAGAGCTGAAACTTCAGTTAAGAGGATCTGTTTTAAGTGAAGACCATGAAAGCTGTGCCTACAAATGATAGTGAACTTGGGCTCCATGGCTGCCTGGTAGATTTTCAGGGAGCTCTGAGTGCCAATGAATTAGGATCAGATGATTCCAAGCTTTCCAGGGCCACGAAGTCTCATCTGGCCTCTTTTCACAGGAAAGCTACACCAGAACTTCAAGTCCTTTGAGTAAAAACCACATTTCCCAGCCCAGCAGGCATGTGGCAGCAATCCTTGCCAGTTTCCAAGCTCCCACTTCCCTGGAAGTCTGTCAAACTGTTTTCCCCAGAGGAAAGTGTAAAGATTCCCTCTCTCCAGCTCATCCCAACAAAATGGCAGAGGCAGTGGGAAGCACATTTTAATTTCGAAGTAACAGGAATAGGTTTGGTGTGATCAGACTACCTTGGTGGATTTGGAATTAAATGTTGGAATATTTAAGTTCTACAGAACAAAAAAAGCAGTGAGGAAAATCAAGCAACATATTCTCCTGTTTGCCATTCATTTAAGATTTAAAATTTTCCATGAGCTCATAATCATCTATGGAACCTGAATTTTCTTTTCCAAATAGCTCTTGCCTATGCCATGACATTTAGAGGACCTTTACAAAGCTCTCTTGGAGTACAGGAGCCCAAAGCATTGCTATAATTTATGGCAGACATCTTGAATTTCTGTGCCTAGGCTGTCCAGCACTCATGGTTCTTCTGGCATCCTGATGTTTCTTCACATCACATTATTACATAAATATGCAAATAGAACATTTAAGTCCATGGGAGGTCCAAGGGAGAAAAAGTGCACAAAGTGAGGAAGAAAATTATTTTAATATTTAGTGAGAAAATATTAATGATATGGGGATATTAAAAAGAAGAATAACAGTGAAATCGTAAGTGCTGTGTACATTAGTAGCTCACAAGAAAAGGGACACGTGAGAAAGACCTTCCACTGTTGACAATATTCAGTGTCCACTGACTTTGAAAATAATTTCATGACAGCAAAACATTTTTATACAGTGTTCCATTGATTTCTCTCTTTCCTTCATAAGGATATTCAGGGAATATATTCATGCTTTTTTCAGCATTGGGCTGTTCATCTCTGTATGAATAACAGCGGAAGGTCAGAATCCATTAAAACTGCTACAACATCCATAAGTTGCAAAACTTAAGGTTTAAAAAAAATCATAATCTTTTTAGCACCTAAGATGAGATCAGTTCACAGCCGGTGAGCAGAATTACCTACAACCCTTGCCCATGCAAGCCCATGCAATGATACTTTACCTCTGCGAGTATCAGTCATAATCAGTTGGGCTACTGGAAATATTCAGATTAGATGTGCATAAATCTGCGGAATGCCAGATCTGACCAAAGGAACAAGCTCAACAAGCAGCAGGAGGGAGGTTACATGAGGGAGAAGGGATGTCAAGATTTCTGCATTTCAGCAGATGGGATAATCCTTCCAGGCCACCATAAGGGTATCTGTAGTGCTTCCCTGCAGGAAGCAGCTGGGAAAGAAAGTCACATGCCACCATTGAGCAGCATAATCCTCATCTCCAAATATCATGTGTTTTGCTTGAAAAAGTTGCACATTGCATTTCAAATTGTTCCCATCTTACATGTATATCTTTTGGTCTGTTCCTCAAACACTAGAAGAAATTTCATCTTGTGGCAATTCACAGAATGAGCATTCGAGCAATCAGACCTTTTGAACAATAAATTTACGCATATGCATTAGCTGTTCTAAAAGTTCTGTTTCATGAATAATCTTAAAGATAATATAATTGATTCCCTGCGTCAGGAAGAATGCCATTTTGGGTCAAAGATTTAAAGGATGTGAAAAATTAGGACAGTCCAGGCAGGAGAATGACACCCAAAGAGATGACAATGGCAATATCAAGGCTGGAATGAGTGATGTGATAGACGGGATCACTGAAGGAATTTAAGAGGGGCAAGAAAGGATAACAAAGATGAAACTTGTGGTGGATTTGATGCCTACGATACAATATAAGAATCCTGGATTGGGTACAGAAGGAAAAATCAGCTTGCATCAGAAAGATGTAAGGATGAAGATGGCTAAAAGCACAACTTCCACAGCCAAGCTGTAGAAGCATTATGTAAAGAAGAAGGGAATAATCTAAGAGCTGGAGTTTGTCACGGGAAGAGGCAAGAATGAACGGTGCTACACTGGCATGCAGAACTGGGCATGTAGTTTAACTTATCTGCAAAAGCCTGGTTCCTCATGATGTGACACAGAGCCAAGCAGTCTTGCAGCTAACCTGAGTGTCAGAAGACAACTGCCCAGGTGACAGAGTGGACTGCGAAGGAAGGGTGCTCGTGATAGAAGAAAGAAAGGAAGACAACAGCAAGCTTAGAATGGGTAAATGCGATGTTAAGAGTAGGGTTTTATTAAGCCACCCCAGAAGAGCTGTCAGAGAAGCAGTCTGATATATGGGAGTAAGGCTGAGGGAAATTGATCACAGGCTGAGAGCTGTGAGGTTCCAGGAAGGTGTTAATAGCTCTCCATCTTTCACATGGGCTGGACGTGAACTTACGTGCACAAAATAAGTGTTCTATAGGGGGAATTTCATCTGCCATTAAAATGCAGCCACCTCTCTGATGGGTTGGCCCATTTCATCTCTCCTACTAACGCTACCAAATAGCTTTGGAAGAGCAAGCAGAGTGTAATTTCCCCTCTTTGGAACTACTAAAGTAATTTACGTGAGCAAAATGTAATTATCCAAACTGAAATTTAGTCAGCAGATTGGTTTTAAATTTCTTCTGAAGCAAAGCCACAGAAATAGGCAGGATTCCTGCTAGCATGAAGCTAGAGCATGGATTCAATCCCAACTCAAGTGGAATAAAATGGCCTTGAAGCACTGCTCCTGGAAGGTGCTGATTTAACTCTAGCCCTCCCTCTTTTCAATGTGACAAGGGTGCTCGTCACCTTTTCTCATGCCCTGATGCAGTACATGTATGAAAGTAATTTGAAAAACTGACCTTTATGAAGGCAAAAAATTAGATTTACTCTTATCTTCCATGAATACAGGAGTTGGCCAAAGAAGACATTCCCTTGTGCTGCCAAAAAAACTCCTGTGCTGATCAGTCCTGACCCTGCAATGGCATCCGATTTAACAAAACCAGGTCCAAATGGTATGGCTGGAAGATGGCCAGGGCATAAATCAAGGTGGAAAATCTGCTGGGCTGGATTCACAGAATGTGCCTGGACCCCTTAACACAGGTGGTGATGAGAAATGCTGTAATCCAGCCACAAATTGCCCAGACAGGAATTCCCTGGTGGATCTGCATGCTGGGCCCTGAGGCATCGCCCTAAGGCATTTCCACCCCACCCACCCATCTGGCCTGGTTGCAGCAAAGGTGTAACCTGGCCAGATGGGTGAGTAGGTGGAAATAGGAGCAGACATGCTGGGGGCTGGGAGACTTAATGTGGTTATCCTCTCCCATGGCAACCCTCCTCTGGCACATCTTTGCAGAACATAAGGGACAATCTTCCCTTTGTAGTTAAAGATAAAAAGAGAGTCTCAGAAGCAAGTCCCCTGAGCATCTGTGTCACTGTGTATTTTACTGTTTCATTTGTTCTCCACAGCATCCCACTAAATAAGTGATTTCTGCTTACAGCATTACATCACCTGTAGGATTGTTTCTTGAAAATATGCCTCATTTATCATGTCATAGATGTTCTCTCTTTCAAGGGCCTGATACCAATGAGTCCATCTATGGAATTACTCCAGAAAACAGTCCTTTAAAAAAAAAAAAAAAAAAAAAAAAGAAGAAAAAAGAAGAAGAAATCAAGTATTTACTGATATGTCTGCATAACTACCCTTTCCTGCTTTCTGTTCCAGGGTGCTATCAGGATTAATTAGTTAATGTTCATTGAATTATCTGAAAATAAAAGGTATTCACCTGTGCAATTCTCATTGTCCAGCAGGAACCTTCTCTCCTTTAGCCACGCATTAGTGACCTCTAGACTAGACTACCACAAGACATTTATTATTTAAATTCATTGAAGATGTAACTCATGTAAATGCTGGTTTGCTTACAGAACTTGGATGTCAAAAGCATCAGTCCCTCAAAAGTCATCCAGACAACCAGTACGCTGGTTGTCCATCCTTATCTGCAAGGCTGCCTTTAATTTGTAAGGCAACATCTCTAAACCCAGCTTGATGTAAAAAAAAGCAGTTTAGAGTTTATTCCTAAACCATTACTTGTGCCTGGCTGGAGAAAGTGTTTCATGGACTGCCCTTCCTTCTGAAATTACTGGCTTTGGTAAAGCCTTCCGTGTCTATCTTTTGGGCCATGGGATAAGGGACCAGTTACATGGTGTGGTAAGTGGAATGAAGGTGGTGCTTTCTTCCAGCTTTAACACATTGACTCCTGGTTTTAGCCCAGATGTTTTGCTTGGAGCCCCAGCTCATTAAACCTGATTATTTGATTGCAATCTCAAGTTTCCTTTAAAACATAGGCTGGATGCACCACAGATAGCGATGGGAGGCCTTTCTTTCTGCATCAGCAATACATAGCTCCTGAGAGCTTACTAATAGCCAGGACAAACCTATGTGAAATCCAAAGGGCAGAATCCTGTCTGTTCTCAGAGCTGAAGGAAACTATTTATTTTTATTGTTATTATAGTGATTTAAATGCACAGTACATATTGGCTTTCCTCTTGCTTTGCAAAATCACCTACGTTGTTTCCACAGTAGTCTGCCTAGGGCTCCCTCTTGCAGTCAACATCTTCCACCCACAGAAGATACCGCCCTGAGTGAGATATTCAGCCCCAGTTAGGCATCTGAGCCTGAGAAAGATATTACTTCTAAATGGAATCACACAAATTATTTTAACACATTTTAACAGTTGACTTTATGAAGCTATCTACAGATGAAAAGAGAAGCTTTAAAGCTTTTTAAAGTCTTCTAGGGAATCTCTGTCCTTAGGGACTTTTCCACATGTCTTAAGATAGTCTAAGCTACCTTCTGAGAGTATTGACTGCTCTAATTTTGCATTTAGGGATGTTGTTTTCCTGAGATAACACAGCACGCACACACACACGCATGTGATGGTTTCCTTGACTGGGCCAATCAACCCAAGTTCTTCATTTGTCATTGCTGAGCAGTAGCTGAAGTGTAACAGGCAACACCTGGTAATACCTTTCATCAGTATCTCCCACCTGCCTAACATACATATTTTCTTATTTCATTGCCTGAAACCAAGTTCTCCATTTCTTCAAACCCTCTAGACAGCCACTGCATCCTCCTTGGGACAGCTTCTAATATTTTGTCTTTTCAGGAATGTTTCTCTAGCCTACATACAGCGTGCTTCATTTCATGGAGCAGTGATCCCTGTCTCAGTTTCTAATCTAAAAAACAAATTGCACTTATGTTTCATTTTATGTATAGATCTACTGAGAAAGAGAATTAAAGGCAATTTTTCTTTCTGAATACTACAGTACTTGCAAGTTTCAAAAGATGATGCATAAAAAGAAATTGCTGGAAACAACTGAAAGATTTTTGCTGTGATATTTGCAGTTCTGGCATTGTTTTCATTCTTAATTGTTTGAAATGGATTCTTTTTATTTTTTTTCTGCCCCAGTTCATGGCAAAATAAAGAACACATGTCCAAAATACTTCAGGAATAATATTCAATATTTAATTGGAAAACCTTTTTATTTTTTTTAATAATAACAGTGGCTTTCTAACACCATTTCGTTTATATACATCTATATAATTTTCAATTCAGAAAGGCAGAAACTTTTAGGAAAAAGTGAAAAAGATTTTGACAACTTTTAATGAAAACCAGTAATTTTTCAAGCCTGTTTCTGAAGGAACTTTTTCCTTGGAAAAAAAATCAACCAGCTGTACAGGCAAACCTAACAAAGTAGCATAGACTTTGTAAAACCATCTACTAGGCTGAAATGTGGCAACTATTTAATAATGCACAGAAACACTATACAGCAATTTAAGATAAGACAAGAAGAATGACATATGGAATTGAAAATGCAGGCTGAGTGTAAGTAGGTAAAACGTAATCATCCAAATGTGAATTTTGCCACAGCAACAGAATAGGCATCCCTGCACTTATAGGTATTGCCATGAAATTTTTAATGACAACTTGCCAAGGTGTCTGTTATGTCTCCTTTTTTAAGAAACGACATCCAGAAACACAGTGACCCCCACTTCTCACTTGTGTATTGGTTTATAGCAACTCAGAGGAAATAGCTCCCCAGGGTGAATCGTTAAGGTTTTTTTAATAGCGTTTCTATTTTTGGAGATGCCTCTGACTGGATGGCATAAATGCTGTTTACACTTTGGGGCATCTGAGCAGGTAAAAAATGCACCACAACGAATCTCATTTGGATGTGGGAGGGTAGGAATGAAAAGTTAGTGATTATTTTTTTTAGAATGTGTTTAAAAGTTTGAATTATTTCCTCCCTCCACCATTCCTGCAATGGTTTGCTGTCAAGTCTCATTGGTTTCTTCTGATATGGATGGGGTAATTTTGCTGCTGGAGTGGCAGTTTAAAGCCAGAAGGGAGAAATGACCTGGTGTGTTTTTTAATTTCCTCCTTTTTATTTCTTGTCTGTAGAAAAAAGTGGCCTTTTGTCCAGCAAGGACCATATGACCAGAGATAAAACAATATTGCAGCTCATCATGTCTGAATGCTAAATGAAGATTTTTTAGGCCAAAATAAGTCAAAGAGAAGCACCAATTCAAAGGCCAAAAGTTACAATAATGTTGTATTAATATCCAACAGAAACATTCTCCAAGGATTAATGAAGTTTTCCTGTAATAACAGTATCTAGATTCTTTAAATTATTTCCTGAGGTGAACTATTCCCAGTGAAGTTTCCAGTCACAAATGTTTAATGGGGAGTCAAAACACAGCTTATTTCCTCCATAATATTTGATGGAGCTTGTTAAAAAAAAAAACAAAACAAAAACAAAAAGGTGGGAGGTTGCATTTTTCTGAGGAGCAGCATGTAACTTCTTTAGGCACCTTGGATGCAGAAAGGTATCGACAGGATACTCAGACTTGCCCAGGGGCTGGCTGCTGACCATGCCAAAGGGAGGTAGCACCAGCAACTTTGGAAAAATCTTGGGAAGATCCTGCCTGATTTTGGGTGGGTTTTAGACAGTGACAGATCTCAAAAAAAGAAAAGCAACCCAGAACTAATTGTCTTTGGAATGGGAATATGACACAGTTCTTTAAAGGGTGCTATAAAGCACTTAGAGTCCAAGCTGGATATAGAGTTTGCTATTAAAAAACCCCATAACACTGTTCCCTAGATGGTGGTTTTCTTTTCTTTCTTTTCCTTTCTTTCCTTTTCTCTTCTAGTCCCTTTTCTTTCTTCTTTTCTGTTCCCTTGCCTTTTTTCTTTTCCTTTCTCTTCTTGCCCCCCCCCCCTTTTTTTTTTTCCCCCTTTTCTCTCATTTTCTCCCAAGCAGCATCCAAGTCAGTATCAGGTCTATAGATCCCACTGCTTCAAAGCCCCTATTAAACACACACGGTATATGCCTTTGCACACTATTGTAGAAACCCCCTGCTCAAGGTCCAAAGCCCTCACACCGACCTGCCTTGACATCAGTTTGGATCAGAGTTCACAATATATGCTATGATATGAAAAAACGGAAGTTCTCTGTATGGAAAATCTCACAAATTAATCTACTTAACAACATCAAGATGGGGTTTAGAAACTATCACTGCCTGTTAGGTGCAGTCTCTGCTTTGGCTGTACATGTGTGCAGCATGCTGAGCACCTTGCCCTTGATCTCTGTGCTCTTTGGCTCCATAATCACACGAGCAATTGATTACTGGGCAGGGAAGTAAGAGCTGAACCTAAATAACAAAAGAAACATTTCCACTTTCTGTACCACAGCAGAAGATAGAGTAAGCACATTCTGGACCTATTTTTGCACCATTAATTCATTTTGATACATGATATTGCCCAGGGTTCTATGACTGAAGAGATAAAGCTCTTCATCTTCATCAGGAGAGCGCTGGGAGACAGGGAAGCAGTACGTCAGACAGAGGGATCAAGCCAGTTATGTAAAAAACAGAGGCACAGAGCCGGAGTAGAAAAACAAGAGTGATTGAAAAAAGGAGCGAAGCAGGCAGACTGAAGAGTGAGCAGAAGGAAGCACAGTGGTAAAGCCAGGATTCATGTCTATGTAAGTCATAAAGAGAAACCTGGAAATTCACAGGACGATAGAGTGAAGCAGTTCAGTGAGATAGTGGGATACCACGGCCAGACCAGTGGGAAGAAAGATGGAAAAAAATATACACAAAGGTATTGGCAACCATGGCTAAAGTGAGAAGATTAAAAACTGTCCACAAGCAAACAGAGATATGAGTTAATGCTTTTGATTTCCCACTTTTTAAGTTCTTGTTTGTTTTGTTTTTCCTTTCATCTGCTTGGCAGCTTATCCTGGAAAGGACCACAGCTTTGGTTGTCCCTCTGATGCTGCTGAGCATCTTGTTTTTGCCAAACCAAGCTAGAGTAGTGATAAGAATGGAAATAAAGTGAAAAACCTGACTTTCCCCAAATCCACAGGAATTTTTCACTGATGTCAACAGCCACAGTTTCAGCCATGAAGTTTTTGTGACCTGTGCACTTGGAGCCTGCACTTCCAGAAAGCAGACATCTGCATTGTACCTACCTACACTCCCTTCATAACTGATGGGGAGAAACAGGCATTTCAGGACTGTCACAGCACAAGCAAAACCAGCAAGCTGCAACAAGGCTTTAGCGTGGGTCAGATTCTACTGTCCATGCTGTTTCTCCATCCTCCAGAGGCAAAGCCAGACCACACCGCTCCTTGTCTCTAGTACATCAAGGTTCTCCCTTCTCCAGGCTGTTTCTCCATCCAGCCACTCTTCTCCCATACTCCTCGGTGCTATTTAACCACTTTGTGGGAATGAGCTACAGCTGCACATCATCCACATCAATCAAGCCACTGCCTTGGAGGCAAGGCCACAGCTGCGTATTATCAATGCTAATCAACCCACTGCCTTCATTCCTCTACACAGGGTTGTCATTTATCTTTTCCAGAGGGCAACATAGAAAAGAGGTAAAACCCTGGAACAGCCTATTTCTCTCATAAATAAGCACTAAGCTTAGGAGGGCTCAGCCCATATGTAGAGGTCTATAATACACTGAGGTGAATCCTCTCTTCAGATTCTGCTGCATCTGAAGAAGTGCAGCATGTGATAAAGTCATGAAATAAGACTTGTGAAGGAAACCGATGTGTCAGGCTGGGGGTTGTTCCCTTCACACTTCTTCATCAGGCTTCATCTTTTCTTTTCCGAGCTATATCATTCTCAGAAACAAAAATGAGAATCCTCCAATTTGTGAGTCATTTGAGTGCATAATATTGCTGCAATGGGGGTTGGTTGGGAGGCCTAAGGCAAGTCTTCTCATCAGCTGTGCTAGGGCTGAGGAATGGTGAAAGTAGTGGATGGAGGAAAAAGCTTGAGCTGGTGGAAGGGACTCAGATGCTGGATTAGTTATCTGTTGTGATGAGGAGTAGGAACTATGCAGGTAAGTTATGGGGAAAAAACCAAGCATCATTTTTCAGCCTTCCAGATTCTCATTTCCATTTCCTAATAACGAACAGGCGAGCAACTAAAGTTCCAAAAAGTTTAAAAGGCCATCCAAAATCTGACAGGTTAAAAAAAAAAAAGATCTACAGCACTTCAGAAAGTACTGGATATCTAAGCAGATGGTCTGTTTGCTTTCCCGAAGAATAAAAATTAAATTGATGTTTCTAAAGCAGCATCCAGGCCTTTAAAGATAATAAACAGACACAATGTCACTTGCACTGACATGCAGAAAATTCTGGTAATGAACTGTGGGAGCAGACGGGGTCCAGTCCACCTCCTGTGAACTGAAAGATGTACAGTGTTACAGGTACAGATGGTATAGGCATACTGAGCTGCTCCTATATGTCTTTTGTTTAGTAAATACTATATTTAATGGCCTGCCATTAACTGCTGAACATAGTAAGTTAATTTTGTATTTAAGTAGTAAAACTTCAAGGAATTTCATAATTGCATATCTTTTTACCAAATGACAAGCCATATGCTAGGAAATTTCAAGCCGCTAATTAAACAAAACATGCCCAAGCATGTTTTTTAACAAATACTGTACATCGTTATTTAAATTCAGGGCAAATACTGTTCTGAACACTACAAATAGATAAAATGGTGTTTAATAAGATACACCATCTGCATTTCAAATTGATGCCACCCCCATTTAAATCTCTTGAATAATCCCACTGAAGAGTTACTGGGGGAAAGAAATGCATGCACGGTGCTCTCTGTGAATTCGATACCGCTGTTCTCGGCAACTCTCGTTTCGTTATTAAACTCACTGGGGTAAAACTGCCAAAGCGCTAACTGCCAGCTTTCAGATTACACTAATCGAGAAGTGTACAAACCAAACTGAACTGTCCTTTAAGAGCTCTGAAAAGGGAGTAATTGGAAATAAATCAAAATAAATGTGGGGTTGTTTCTCTCTTCCCCCTACCCTCATCGTATTTAGCTACTCAGAGCTACTTGCAAAACTTAACATATGAAACCTTACAGATTGTATAATCTCCAGATAACTGCTAGGGCCATCCTTAATCAGCTGTGATGCGGCATACTGGAAAGGAATGCACAGAATAAACCTGAAGACAGGGAAAATATGGCATTCGGGCATATAGAAGTTTTTCCATCTCACTCCCTCCAACCCCCCTGCACCCACCCCCCACCCCCAAAGAGAATGAGCCTGAAACACAACAGCTGTTTGGTTTAGTATCCAAGCATCCACCATGTACTGGCTTTGCAGGTGTTCAGAGTCCAAAGCACATTGCCTCATCTGTGCCAAGACAGCTGGTATAAAGTCATGGGCTAATTGTTACAATTGTCCTACCAAGGAACTATAGGGTATAGTTAGGACAATTCACATGGCAGAAACAGAGCCAGGGAAGGGAGGGACTTCAGCAAAAACAGCTGCTGGAAAAAATAAAGTCAGTGCATCCCTTTTCTAATTTTGTTTTGTTTTGGTTTGTGGTTTTTATTTTTTTCTGCTCCGCAGATGTTTTCTTGTGGACAATTACATCCTCCCTGAGATTATTTATCAGTACGCTGCAAAAACTACTTCCCGCGAAAGCTGTGGGATTGTCTTAAAACCTCAGAGAGCTTGGAAATATAACCAGGGCTTCCGATCTACCTGGCTGGGGCAGAAATATATTGAACTACACCCAGAAGATTAAGCCAGAGCTGGCCCTGACACTATAAATAGCAAAGCAAAGCAGCAGCTCAGGGCTTCTGCCTTTCATCATTAGCTGAATTTACTTTTTTGTGATTTAGAAAGGCGGCATAAATATGAAATGTATCATTTATATCCATGGTATGAAAGGCTCTAAAATTTCTGTGCAGGGCCCCATTAAACTGCCTCTCCTACAGCCTCTGCAGTGGCAAAGGGGCTCTATGTTTTCACAGGCGTGTGGTCTGTTAGGAACACAGCCGCCAGGCCAGTTGTTTTACTTTATAACTTCTTCTCAATGGGATCCCTTAGGAGCGAGTTCTCTGTAACACACGACACCTGCCCCCATGGTAAGGATAAACCAAACGGGCTTCTACAGCAGAAAGCACGGTTGAAATTTTGACCCACCAGCCCTGATGCTTTGAATCGCAGTAGATTTTAGGAGTTTTGTCACTGCCTTTTCTGATGCTGCAGTGTGGTCCCTCTCTCCCAACCCGGCACCAGGACTCACCTTATCATGTTTCGTTCATCCATGCTTTCTGGTTTTCACTTTGGATTTCAAGAGGACAGAGGCGAGAAAGCTATTACTGCCCTTAGATGCTTGGGTCAGTTGCAAGCAATAAATCCATTAAAACTTTCTAAATCCATTCCTGCAGCATTTATTTGTTTCATTGCAACTTCCAAACACTGCTGCTTGCCATGTCTCCCAGTTTATCCATGTACACTTTTAATGCCTTTTTCTGCTAGCCAGTCTGGATTTCTGAACCCAACCGCAACAGCTCAAGAGAATCCTTTAAAGTCCAAAAACCCTGTGTGAGATGTATATTTTAAAGAGGACAAGCCACTTTTTAGCTAAAAACGAATAAACTGGGCTTAATGGAAACTGCAGTGTTAACCACCTTGCAATGCTTTGAAAATGATCCCTTGCCACACTTTGTTTGGGTAGGATACTCAGAAACGCTCAGCCACGCTTTACTCTGTTCTTAACGGATTCTGAGGGAGTTTCACCACCGAATTCAATCAAAGCAGAGTTTGGCCAACATTGAATACTTCTGAAAATCTCATCCTTTTGTATCAATCTATCCATTTTTAATTAAGTACAAAGAGAACTATAGTCTATATTATGGATTAATGGTCTGAAAAATGTCATTTAAATTTACATAAGCAAAAAAATTATAATAAAAGCAATAAATCTAACAGTTTCTTTCTTTATTCCCTTTCTCCCTTTTTCTTGCATTACTCTTCTTGAAAAGCAGCCAAATAGATATTCTTAGTTTAATTTTTTAAAAATGAATTGCTGAGTTCAGCATTGAGTCTATTTTGACTGCTAAATTATGAATCTGGGGTTAATTCTAACAAGATTTTAAATGGAAATACCAAAAAACCTTTTCATCTTTAGAGTAGTGTGAGCCAATATGCATAGCTAAGAAAGAAAAAGGATTAATTATCTGCAATAAATAGAAATACTTTGAAAAGCAGGTGGGAAGAAGGTTAGCACACAAAAATATTTAACTTAATGTGCCCATACAGTAGTATTTCCTTTCAGCATCGTTTTGGAGACCTCAGTTACGCTGATCGACACCTGACTACTAACTTTTCAACAGATCACTTCTCACAATCTTTCTTTTCTGTTACACTTGCTAGAAAGCAAATAAATAAGTCTAATCATGTCCCGTTTCCTTTCCAACAAGCTGACCTATACTTTCCTTGAGCTTCTCTGCCTCCTTCAGTGTGCTCTGCAGCAAGCCCTGCCATCAGCTCTGTGCAGGTACCACGTTCCTGTTGGATCTCTGGGCTCAGAGCCATGATGGCAATGTGAAGAACAGTTATAGTGATTTACATAAATTGCTATATACAGCTACATCAATACAGATCTCTCAGGTGAGAAGGTACCTTTCAAAAATAATATGACTGGCTTGTAAATACTGCTCTAGGAAAGCATCACACACAGGACCATATCATGAAAGGGATTATCACTGGCAGATCTTTTGCAGTAGCCTTGCTGATTCAGGCTCGTTTTGTCGGTGAGCTGCCTGCTGAAACCTAAACTGCTCTTCTACATGGAAAGCCACGTGCAAAGGCACCTGGGCCCTTTGGGGCTGAACGCCCCTCAGTGGTGCTCAGCAGCCCTCACTTACCCAGGAAGGGATGTTTTGCATGGCCTATACAAACAGGGACTAGTCAAGCCCAATGTATTTACTTAGTAGGTGCAGTCAAGGAGAGAAAGCAGCCTGTAATACAGAACGTCAGACAAAGAACAACAGTCCTTGCTTCTCACTGCACAAAATGCTGCCCTTGGGAATCAAAAGTCATTTGCCACAGCACACTTGCCAGAAGCCTGCCCACCACTAGGACAGAGATCAATCTGCACCACAGCGTCAAAGGCAGAACCTTGCAGGGATTGCAAAATAGGTCTTGAAACTTATCTTTAATGAAAACACATCCAGCACTCAGGTCCAGTTGAAACATGCAGGGTCCTCACTATATGCAAGAGTCTTGTTTGAGCTGGATTTTCCTGCACAATATTTGCCAGCCCATGCTCACATTTAGCCACTTGTCCGTGACATGATGCATTGTTCTGTAATTACACTTTAATGCCATGTTCCAGCCACATTCTGCATGTCACACTTCTTAATTAGCTACAAGCCCATTAAAATGATGCCTTTCCAATCCATGCACCCTAGGAAGGTTGGGCTCTTTTAAAGGAGTGATTTAAGCTTGTAAACAGAAGCAAGTGATATGACAAAATTAAATGCACTCCTTGTTTGTAAAAAGCAAAACTAACAATCTGTGAATAATTATTTTCTTCCATTAAATGGTATGCAGGATATTATTCTGACAAGACCCTCTTCAGAAATCATTGTGTGTTTAAGTATTTTACAGTGTCTCTCTTTTTAGGTAGTGTGACATTATTTTAATAAGTCATCAAGTCACACCTCATGGCTTTCCTATTTAAAGATTAAATGGACCCCTAACACATCCAATAAATCATACCAATTACATGCATACATCCATAGAATCACTAAGCTTCAGGTTTTAATCTGATTTCTGTTTGTGGTTACAATAATACCAAATGCTAGATTTTTCTACATTTTCCCAGGACTGGATTTTTCAGACTGACCTTGGGTAAGGAGGATGATGGGACGAAGGAAGAAAAAGAAAAAGAAGGAAAGAAAGAAGAATGGAAGCCCTGTGGGCTGACTGCAGGAACAAACGGGACATTACTGGAAATCTCAGGAGACAAGCATGTCGCACAGAAGAAATAGGTCAGATTTGTTTAGCTGTCCCCTACATCTAGTCTCATTGAGTAACACAATGGACTCTTTCTTAAACAAACAAGCAAACAAATAAATTAACAAAAACCCTCACCCCTATAGATATCCTCACATAATAAAATGAAAGATTTGAGACGGAAAGTTGTTTAGGTTTTATGTTTTGGTTTGGGTTGTTTTTTTAAACAGACATAGTGAATTCCCCGCAGAAAGGAAATATTTTTAATTAAACAAAAAATGTGTAGTTGATGATCCAGTTTTCTATCAGGTGAATTTCTGTGCAAGTTGCTAATGTGATCTCAAGGGACAGAACGGCTGCCACTGCCGTGACTCACAAACCAAAGTTATGATGGGGGTATGGTGAAGGGAACAGAGACCAGAGTCCCAGGTGAGCGCTGAGAAGTTGCCGGTATGTCACGGGTCCAAGCAGACACCGCTGGCTGATGAAAGCCCTGTTAATGTCAGGAAGGATGGCAAATCAGGCCTTTCAGCTGAGGGATCAACGCTGTTGGGTGTTTGGACTGGCATGGTAGAATAAGTCTTAATTGAAACTAACTACATGTGTAACTGAACTGAGGAGAGTCATCTAACACTTTTATTTGTTCTTTTTAAAAAAAATTAGTTGCTTTTGAATTGCAAACAGTTATTATTACTAGTAGCCACAGTATGTCTCCTTTTGCCTGCCTCCCTTTCAGACACTGTGCTCCTGGTCACCAGCAGTGAATGTATAATCTTATCTAACTGCTTAACTCCAACAAAATACATTGTTAATATTTTAAATATTAAGGGAAAATTGATTTTCCTGTTTAAAGAACTGTATTGCTGGCTTATGGTGCTTAGGTGTGAATATTCCATTACCCTTTCCCAGATAAAAAGAGCCTCCTGGGAGTGCTTCGAGGGAAAGCATTGTACTGTAATGATTATTAGATAAGTTCCACCTTCTCAATATGGAGAAGAACAGTCCGCACTGATATAGTTTATTTACTAAAGAGTTGCTTTAAAAAAAACCAAAAACTTTTACAATACCTTGGATGCTTCCTCCATGGAAGAAACTTGAGAACTGGGTAAGAAATGCAAGGGCAAGAAGTTAATTTACCAACAGAAAACGTCATATAGCTTTTCCTCAAGACTATTCAGGATTTTCGATAGCTGACTAAGTAGCTGCAGCACAAATAGGAAACAAAGGGGAGAAAGAGGAGCGTTACAGTTGCAAAATAGCCACAGCAGGAGATGATAATCAATGGCCCAGGGCTTATGGCATCAGCCCACAGATTAAAACCTAAATCCAATTCCATCCTCTGCTTGAAGAGACTTTGCCCCCCCTGTCCCAGAGGAGTACTTGGGAGGCTGTGGTGTGGCATATTCCTATGGGGGAGAGGGAGCATTCCATGCCTCCTGTTGATACAGTTCCATCTGGCATTGCTAATTAAACTTTCACCTGACATAAGTTTGATTATTAATTGTTCTGACTGCTAAACACGTCCTTCTTCCCTGCCTTAGTGAAAATGAAATAGCAATTTGGTAAACCCCAGCTCAGACTTGTTTATATCTCCATGGGCGTGTCATTATTCACTGGAGCTGGAGTCTTATCTTTACATCTACATGCTGCTTGTTTCAGAGGTGGCAGCCTCAGGTGAGTATTGTAGTGGTATTTTCTCCCTCAAATTTTTCTTTCAGAAGGGTCCCATTTTCTGTTCAATATTACCCAAACCTAAGCATAAGCTGGGACACACACAGGAGGTGAGATACCTGTCTCCCAGTATTTACACCCAGAATGTAATAGCAAATTGGCAAAGTAGTAATAGAAGAAACTATGCCCCGTGTACCCGGCAGCAGAGGATTAAAGGACACAGAAATGTGGCTTTTCCACACACCAAAGCAAAAGCAGGGGTGAAATCTGTGTCTCCTGCATCCAGGGTCAGTACTATGGCAGCTGGGGTGAGGAAACATCTCCTCTTCTCCAAGTAGGGAATACGGTCCTTCATTTGTTATTTTTCTTCCTGGTGCTCCAAATGAGAAACATTTAGGTTTTGTATTCAGCAAGAGGATTTTTCACTTGGCATGAAGTGAGTATGTTCCTGTTGTCTCATTTATTTCAGTTTTCACAAAATTGATTCCTTTCTTTCCCTTATCACTATCGTTTCTCTCTCCACTCTGGTAGCTGAATCTCCAGTCCCTTTGCATTAAACCCTATGCACCTAGAAACAGTTCAGTCTTGATTTAGAAGTTACCTCTTGTTAAAATTCAGCCATAATTTACAGTAAAGCAATAATCCTTGCCTTGGATGCAGTATCAGAGCAGCATGGAAACCTTGCCTGGAATACGACGCATCCGACTGCAAGGCAGCTCAGTCTCCTGAGGATGCTCAACATGTCATTTCACCTTCCTCGTGTTGGTGATCTAGCATGATAAGAGAGGTGCATTACCACCAGGTCCTCCAGGAGAGGAAAGGCTTGTTTTGGGTTTGTTCTATAGCGATTTCTATTTTGCCCACTGAGTGAACAAGATGGCACTAAATAGCTGGTATTCCACAAATATGCCCCCGAGGAGACGCAGCTGCCAGTGACTGTCACACATGCAGACAGACAGAGTCTTGCACAGTTTCTGAATATACAAAGAGCCAGAGCTTCAGCTGAATGAAGCAGTACAAGGCACCACATGAAGGGCTCTGTACCTCCGACAGTTTGCTCTGGAAAAGGAGCCCAGCCCCTGTATGAAATATCATGCTTTAGAAGCACATAATTCAGAGCTTTGTGGGCAGTGCGTGGTTGAACAGTGTTTGCCGTGCTGTGGTGCTTCCTCCCTTTGATAGCGGTATTGGCATTATCTGCTTGCAACCAGCTGTGGGCACAACCTGGGCTATTTTGACCACCTTTATGGAGCTCAAACAGCTTCATGCTTAGTGGTATCACTGTGCTTTGAGGTCCCATGGCAGTGGCAGAGGAGGGCCAGTATCACTCATTGATGAGAGCTGTGTGTGCCTTGTACCACTAAAGTCAAGGCAAGCCCAAACCCTATTGCTGAGTTAGAAGCAGACTCGAACATTAGAGGCAGATGTCATGACTTTGTGTCCCTGAAGACTTAACCCTTCTGTGCAGCCTGAGGGCGTTTGGACAGAATTCCTCACACCAGCTTGGTTATGTCTTTTCCTATTTACCAAGGCAAGTGTGAACTCTTGACTGAGTAACAATCAACTCAAGTGAAGAGATTTTGTTTCTGTTGAAAGCAGACAAATTTCGCCATTCATTTCAATGCACTTTCAGACTAAAATTCAGCTCTAATGTAGAGATGAATGGAGATGTGGAGCCACTTCGTTCAAGGACACTATGTTGGAGTACTCACACTGCTTTGGAGTATGAATCAACCCAGCTATGGGAAAAGGAGAATTTTGATTGCCAGTGAAGCTCAGCTTGCTGCCATATCACATCAACAGGACAGGACCTTCTCAGCTGATTGATTATGGCAAAGGACATCTGGTTTGTTTAAATTCTAACATATGCAGCCTGCCTTTAAAAAGTGAGTAGGTCAGATGAAAATCTGCAGAGGTAAGGTGAGTTGTTTTAGGACTAAATTGACCTTCTCAAGAAAGCTTCAAGGCTGAAGGATATGGGAGACACAGGAAGAAACAGACTGAGAGCTTAGCAAGGACTGAGAGGCTACAGGTCAAGACTGGGAGATACTTAAGAGAACAAAGCAATTGTGCAGAATTTGTTGAAACCCAGAATGCCACTGAGCTGACTGAAATCAAAAAGAAAAGCAAGGTCACAGCGTCTTGTTAAAAAATTTCTTATTCTGGCTCTGCTTTACCTAACTGCTTTGAGTTGTCCTAATTAAAAAGGTAATTATTCTAGTCTGTGTACAACCCAGCTTTTTGAGTTTAAAGGGCACTGTGGTCTTCATGGGAATATTACTAAATTATCTAGACTTATCTTTCTGAAAGTTGTACTTGATTTGTGGTCCCATCACAGTAATGAACAAAACCCCACAGCAATGCTTTCAAAACTGAATCAGAGTGCTATGGCCACAAGTAGGAATCAACCTCATTAATTTTGGCTCTGGGCAAGGTATTTTTTCTCTAAGCCAAGCTTACAAGTAGCTGTGAGGTTTAAGAAGACCATGTTGAAGAACACCAGGTGCACAATGACAGGTAGTTGTCACCACTTCCATCAACAGCAGGACAGAGTGGATGGTTGCTCCTGTTAAATGTAATCTGGAACAGGAAAGTATTCCCTCAAAGGCTTTCATTCACCTTTCCCTGTGAATTCAAGGACTCACTGCATCCATGGTCCAACCACAACAGATGATGGTAACGTTGCCTTGAGAAGGTCACCATGCCTTCTGCCTTTCTTCAGTCTTCCCCTTCTGGGAAATGACAGCCAGCAATAATGGGGGAAGTGGTGGACAAGGCTGGCAAGCAGAGTGCAGGGTGATGTGGACTTTGCAATCAACCGTACAGGACTAAAGGAGGCCCACTTCAAGTGTGTGGAGATGAAGACCAATAGACTTCTTCCATCAAGGTTATGGGTGGAAAAAGATCAACTTAAAGAACACTTAAGGAAACTGGACAGTTGTAAGTCCATGCGCCCTGAGCTGGCTAAAGTCAGTGCAAGTCTACTCTCAATAATCTTTGAATGATTGACATGACTGGAGGTACCTGAGGACTGGAGGAAAAAAAATGTCACTGCTATCTAAAAAAGGGGCAGGAAGGAGGACCCAGGGAACTACCAGGTGGTTAGCCAGCCTCACCTCAATCCCTGGGAAGGTGATGGAGCAGCCAATCCTGGAAAACATTTCCAGGCACATGAAGGACATCAGGACTAGTCAGGCATGTGAAGGCATCAGGGGGAAGCCATGCTTGACCAACTTGATAAACTTCTACAATGAAATGACTGACTTGATAAGTGAGAGGGTAACAGAGGACATTGTAGACTTCAGCAAAGCTTTTGACACTGTCTCCCAGAAGATCCTCACAGAGAAGCTGATGAAATATGGGCTGGATGAACAGGCAGTGAGGCAGACTGAATATTGACTGAACCACTGGGTCTGGATATGCTGCTGTCAAGAGGGTCCTTGACAGGCTGGATAAACGGATTAATAGGAACCTCATGAAGTTCAACAAGGGGAAATGCAAAGTCCTGCACCTGGGGAGAAATAACCCCATGAACAGATACATGTCAGGGATTGACCAGATGAAAAGCAGCTTTGCAGAAAAGGTCTTGGGGATCCTAGTGATCACCATGCTGACCACAAGCCAGCAATAGCAAAAAAGACATATTATTCTGGGATGCATTAGGAAGATCACAGACAGCAGGTTGAAGGAGGTGATTTTTCTCCACTCATCACTGGTGAGACTAGTGAGCTGGGTTTACTTTTGGGCTCCCCAGTACAAGAGAGACTTGCAGGTATGTCCAAGCATGTCCAATAAAGGGCCACAAAGATGACTAAGGGATTGGAGCATTTCTCAGTGAAGAAAGGCTGAGAGAGCTAGGGCTCTTTCAAATTGAGAGATTTTAATTATGGAGGACCTTTCTAATGTGTACAAATACCTGATGGAGTAGTAAAGAAGATGGAGCCAGACTCTTCTCAGTGGTGCCCAACAGTAGGACAAAAGACAATGGTCACAAATTGAAATACAAGAAATCAATTGAAATACAAGAAAAAAACATTTCTACTGGGAGGGTGATTGAACTGGAACAAGTTGCCCAGAGAGGCTGTGGAGTCTCCATCCTTAGAGATTTTCAAACCAAGCTGAGCACTTTCCTTGACAACTTGCTGTAGCTGGTGTTTCTCTGATCATGTATGTTGGAGCAGACACTCTCCAGAGGTCCCTTATGAGCTCAACTGTTCTGTGACTCTGATACTGTGCTCAGCCCCTCCACGTACCAACACGGACCTCAGCTGCAATGTATTTTGCTAATTACTCCAAACATTCCCCCTCCTACCCGCCCCCCCCCCCAAAAAAAAAAGGGGGGGGGGGGAGCGGCTGCAATCTTCCATGTTAATAAAACTACTTCCTTAATGGAAGTAACCATGATACTAAACCAGGAAGTCTTGTCCCCTCTTTCCACCAATCTTTTCTGCCTGACGTTCCACCCTCCCCCTTCCCTTCTGCTTATGGGAAGAAGATGAATCTTTCCATCTGTGAATTATCCAACATAAATTATTCATGGAGCACTTTTATCAACCCTATTAGCTGCACACAAATCTAGGTAAATGTCAAGTCATCTTTGTTAATCCTTCATTCAGGCTGTTGGAAGTGATACTGCACTGAGTAGTAATGCATTTGACCTCCCAGAGTATTCACTTTGCCAGAGTCACATTTTGATGAGAAAGTCTAAGAGCATCTCCGTGGCAGAGCCCGGACTCTATCCTTTCCGAATAATTGGGTACTAGGAGGTAGCCCTGATGTTTGCATGTTTTCTTCTAGATCATATATTTCAAATGGAGGGAAAAAGGACCTATTAAGTCATCTCATATCCATTTGTGTAATGCCTTCCCTGTCAGGTGCCCTGCTCTCTAACAAGTTTAAAGAGTTGCACTGTTTTGCACTTCTCCTCTGCCCTAGGAGATGACTCACTATCTTACATCTGGAAGATTTTTCCCAGTGAGAACATATCCAGTGGATTTAGTCTTTAGCCCTCAAATGATTTCCCTGACTTTAACACGCCCAACGCAGTGGATTTAAAATGTCACTTGCTGCTATCTGGCACAACGACTTTCCTTCCTCAAAGTCACGAGTTCCTTGGAAACAGACTTCAGCCCAAAACTGCAGCAATTGACAAGTGCCTTTACAAGTGTCTATGTCCCAATGACAAGTGGAAAAAAAAAAAAAAAAGAAATCTCAAATACCTAGGACATTAGTGGGAATTTTCTCATATGTATGCTAGCCTTCATAGCCCGTGACTCCCTGATTCCGTAGATTTTATACTTTGCAGTGTGTTTAGTCACACATACTTTCTGTCCAGCCCAGTGGATCCTGAATTGCTTCCTGCATGTTGACATGGTTTCCAGAGGTGGGGTAGGACATCTTAGTGGTAAGCGCACCAGCTGTGTATGTGAGACACATGGAGACTGGTTGGCACCAGATCTGGGCCATGGGATGGAGCCCATGTGAGTGCTCCATCCTGCACAAAGTTGGGCTTGCTATTTTTAAATCAGGCTACCAAACAAACAGTTGTCATGGCTGCATTTGGTGGGACACCGAATCCCACTGGTCTGTGTCATGTACAGTCTGAGAATATCACGTGGGTCATGATTCCCCACATGAGACTCTTTCTGCACCAGCCAGGCTTGGGTACAGAATGGGCATCATGCCTCCAGCCTAGCCAGGACAGATATATATGGGGGAAAATGCAAAACTGGAACTTTTGAATGCCTAAGGAGTTTTTAAGTTAAAAGCAATACAAGATCTTTAGAATTTAGGAATCTGAAGAACCGAGATTTTCATGATCATAGCTTAAGATTTAGGAATCTGCTTTCCCTGCTTTCTATCTGTCTGGTATTTCTTGTGCCTTGCAATGGAGTCTGATGTGGAAATATGGCTATTTCTGTCATGTTAACTAGAAATAGTTAATTTTGAGAAGCTGACACCAGCTTTCCCTCTGCCCAGTCCCAAGCTGTGTCTCTACATGGTTCTGTACTGTCTGTGGAGATATCACAACTCACAAGACAGTCCCTCTCACAGTGTTTAACACTGTGTGTTTCACACAATAAGGTCACACCTTATTGTTTCAGATGTGGCCCTGAATAGCTTGCCCAAAGCTAGACGGAGAGTGTGGTGGAGCAGAAACATAAGTGCCGGCTAGTGCCCAAATCCTTAATCCAGCCTTCCTGTGTGTACTATAGCTGTCTTGCAGGCTGGCACAACACTAAATATAAAAGAATGAAAACAGCCAGACAATATGTTGTCTACTTCCAGGCTTTCCTGGTCTCTCTTTTTGCAACTCCCTTGTTGATCCCACATGTAAAACATAGAGTAAATAGTCACTGATGCCAGCTGGAGTATTGCCTCAATGCAGACATGAAATGATGCTTCCCATTGGTATCCTTCTTTTCCATAATCCTTTTCTAATCTGCTGGCAAGGAAAGGAAGACCATATTAGAGCTACAGCTGCCCCTCTCAAATGGATGTAGAGACACAAGGCTGCACATACGCTACTGTGTTTCTGACAACTCCACAAATGATAACAACTTTTACTATTTAAAATAAAAGTAGTGGAAGCACAGCCCTTGGTGAGGGGGAGTATATGACAGTGCGAGAAACTGCAGATATACAATGGGCAGCAAAATTATCTGAAATGGACTTGAGTTCTACCAAATAGGTTATGAATCATGCAAATAAATTATTATAAATCAAACCTATTAATTTCACAAACTTGTCAGCAGGCATCTCTACCTTCCTGGCTGCAAGATCCTGGATTATATTATCTGTAAAGCAGTATAGCTTTCTCAGCATAAAGCAGCTTTTTTCTTCATCCGTCTTCTCCGCACAGCAGAAAGCCTCTCCCACATGTTTCACTAAGCATTTAAAGAGTAGTTGTGAAGTGTCCAGCCTGAGTGAGCCAGGGAGGTAATGGGCCTACCCTTATTTACATCAGTGCATAAACTGAAGATATTCATAGGAAAAAAATGTCCTACATTGAGGTCAGTTACATATGATAACACCACCTCTCATTCAGCACAGCTCCAAGCCACAAGTTGATAGATTGACCAAATCTTCTGAGGAAGCAGGTTGAAATGCATGCCTGCTTCTATGCTTTTCCCGGGCATCCAGAGTTGACTACTGTCTGAAGCAGGATGCTGGGCTAGGAGGAATTTTAATCTGACCCAGCATGGCCATCCTCACAGTCTCCTATGAATGGCAAATTGTGCAGAAATAGCCAGCCTGAAGAGCTGGAAACCCACTATGCTAAGTTTGAGCATAAGCAGCTGTAGGAAAAAGCAGTGGAGTATCAAGACGACAGCCTTGTGACTCTGCTGCTCTCCCAAGCAAGTCAGAGACGTGGCATCATCCTGAGCTGCGGCGGCTGGTGGGAAGTGAGCTCTGACACAACGTTATGTTGCATGCATGGTGGAAACAAAACCCACTGTTAAAACCTCTCTCTTGGAGAGCCTGGAAGGTCTGGCTGGTGAAAGCTAGAGGTACCTTCTCCTGGGAAAGAGGATTTGCTATATCAGATGTATTTTCTTATAAGTTGTGTGAACTCTGAGAACCCCCAGGTGAAAAACCCAGTACTAGAGCCTTTCTCATTTCTCCACCTGGAAAGAAGCCAAACATTTCTCCTGGCTTCTCACTCTTTCCTGTGCTTTCCTTCCTTTGGCTAGTTAAAAAAATTCCCCTTTGTTTCCATTAAACGATTTACAGATGAACATGCCCTCCTTCTTAAAACACATGGACCGAGAAGAAAGTATTACAAGCACTCTCTTGCCTTGACTGACCTGCCAGGAATTTCAATGCTACAGTGGCCTGCATTTTGATATTATGATTAAGTTAGCGATTTCAATTTCACATATACACAGTCTTATCTCATTATCCATACTTTATGGATGGGGAAATAGCGTGTTGATAACCAAGATGCCTAAAAATCATGCAGGGAGGAGAGAAAGCAAGAAACCAAGTCATCTTTCCAAGAAATAAAAAAAAAAGTTCTCCAGTAATAAGCAATTGAATGTGGCTGATAGGATATACAGACCACAATCCAAATGATACACATAAATATTTTTTTAGCTCTGTAAGTATCTACATAAGCCTATCTAGTAGCAGCAGCAGCTGATCCAGTGACAAGTGCAAACCTCAAATCCACCAAATATGAGATTAAACTTTAAATTTAGAAAGCATCTTTCCCTGAGGATAGCATACCATTTTGCAACTATGAAATATTAACTTGATGTCACACTAGCCCAGTGCATGTGTGATGAGTAAGGGGGCGAGTATATTTATTATGAGACACCCAAAAGTAAGGACAGAGTAACCCACAATTGTGGATTATGTTTCCTGTATCTAACTGTTGTAAGTGCTAAAGACTATCAAACATATTTATACTCTCTTGACACAAGTGTAAGCACACGCCTGTGATGGAATGATGTCAATAACCCCGAATGGAACATTGCAGAGAAACAGGGCAGTAAAAGGACTGGGAAAAGACTTGAATGTTTCTCCCACCTCTTACCTTATGTTCCCATGTTATTCTGGGCAGATTGCTCAGTGTCTCCATGCCTGTTTTCCATCCCTGAAACAGGAATATAAGTCTTTATTTTCTTTGCCTGGCTTACTTATACACACCACAGTCCCCCAGGATGGGAAGTGGTTATTATTTTGAGTTTCCAAAGCGCAGAGCATGGAAGGGCCCTAGGCTCCAAATGCTACTATAGTGTAAGCAATAATAAAAGTCGAACAGTTCTTTGCTTCTCATTGCACAGAACTTGCTACAATACAGGTAATAATCTCTGGTTTGCTGCCTCTGACAGGTGGAAAAATCTTCCTTCCCCCCAAAATGTATCAGTAATCATGAAGGAAAGCTTTCCTGCTGGAAGGCCAGCTTGTGTACCTGGTGAAAAAAGATGATTATACCCAATCTTGAAGCCAGTCTGTGAATACCTGATATATGAGACTGTGTCTCTCAAATATGTGGGGCTCCAGGAGCTCACACACAGGTGAGCCCATTGAGCAGCCAAGTGATTATCCCACGACAGCAAATCACAGGAAAAGGAACCGCTTGTTGCAGGCTAGTGCTTCCCAGAGATAACGAATACTTGCTGCCTCCAGATTGGAAGGGTTGCAGCCTGCTCCACAGAGAAGAAAAAGACCATCTTTTAGCCTGTCAGCAGCAAGGAGACAGATGGTCTTTTATGCACTAATCTTTCTCTACAACCCTAGAAAATCAAGGGATTTTGTCAGTGAGAAACTACATGGCCAAACTCACTTAAAAGAACGTATTGCAAAACTATTTTGGTCATTATGGATTAGGCAGGCTTCCCACTTCTCTGGGAAACTAAACAACTCCTTAAAAGAGCTGTGTCAGGTGCAATCCTCTTTGATACACTCTGTCCTCTGTTGGTGACTCACAAGGGACTGTATTCAGAGCACGCCTGATTCTCCTCTCACACCAGTGACAGTTGGGGTAATGCTGTTATTGGGGACACAGGGGTAACAGGCTTGAGAGGTGGGTCTGAGGAAACCTCACCAAGTTCAACATGACCAAGTGCAAGGTCCTGCACCTGGGTTGGGGCAATCCCCAGTATCAATGCAGAATGGGAGAAGAATGGATTGGAAGCAGCCCTGTCGAGAAGGACCCGGGGGTGCTGGTGCATGAGAAGCTGGGCATGACCCGGCACTGTGCGCTCGCAGCCCAGAGAGCCACCCGTGCCCTGGGCTGCATCCCCTGCAGCCTGGCCGGCCGGGCGAGGGAGGGGGCTCTGCCCCTCTGCCCCGCTCTGGTGAGACCCCCCTGCAGCGCTGCTTCCAGCTCGGGGGTCCTCAGCACAGGAGAGACGTGGAGCTGTTGGAGCGGGGCCAGAGGGGACCACGGGGATGGTCAGAGGCTGGAGCAGCTCTGCTGTGGGGACAGGCTTGTTCAGCCTGGAGAGGAGAAGGCTGCAGGGAGACCTTAGAGCAACTCCCAATGTCTAAAGGAACTGACAGGAAAGCTGGAGAGGGGCTTTGTACAAGGGCCTGTAGCAACAGGGCAAGGGGGAATGGCTTTAAACTGAAAGAGGGGAGATTTAGCTTAGATTTTAGGAAGAAATTCTTTACTGTCAGGGTGGTGAGGCGCTGGCACAGGCTGCCCAGAGCAGCTGTGGATGCCCCATCCCTGGCAGTGTCCAAGGCCAGGCTGGACGGGGCTTGGAGCGACCTGGGCTGGTGGGAGGTGTCCCTGCATGGCAGGGGGGTTGAACCAGGTGATCTTTTAAGGTCCCTTCCAGCCCAAACCATTCTATGTGTGACTGATCTTTAGGTGCAAGTGATGGCATTAAGCAAACACTACCCAAGGGGTAAGTATTATACAACAGCTCTAACAGCAGCCTCCAATTTTCCCCTTTTTCTTCCCTCTCCTCTTCCCTGTTGTAATCTAAAAGAGATTAGAAATCAAGTCTCCAGAGATGAAAAGCTTAATCACAAGTGTTCATTAGCTACCTTATCTTATTTGCTTCTCCCAGGTGCTCCTTATTGTAAAAGTTTCATTCATTACATTTTAAATCCCATCATTGTCAATCCCATGCATAATGGGAAAGGTAATCATTAGAGTTGGGCAAATGATTTCATGATTACTGACTTATTCAATGAATTTGCTTTACTTTGCAGCTACCTTTTCTGAAACTTGGTGCTGTAGACTGATCAGGAATATTAAGATTTAATCTGTATTGCCTATTTATGACTGACTGTAGAAGTCGCGTGGCCTTGATGCACCACCTGGATGACCATGACCAGCCAGTCAATTTCTGCCATCCACTGGCACAGGTCACTTTGAAGTTCACTTTATACATCACATTTCATCTGAAATTTTTTTCATAACTTCACAGGATTTAGAGCCAGAGGGCTTTTTGGGGTCATCTAATTTAAGTTTCACAAATTTCACCTGGTTTCTCCTGAGTAAGTTCAATAACTTCTGTTTGATGAAAATGGATGTGGTTCCTGGTCAGTAACAATGAGAAGATGAAAGAAGTCATTCTGTGAGCAGAGGAACTACAAAGCCAGCTTGGTTATAGGTTTGTGCCTTCACAGCACTCACTCTAGCTCTCCTTCTGAGACTCTCAGTTCCTTGCTGGGTGAGAAGCAATGTGTGCTATGCCTGTTTCAGAGCTATGCACACCAGCTGGTGAGACAGTACCTGTGAGGCTGGCCAGCTGCCACCACATAAATTGGCTAACGTGAGTTCCTCCTATCTTTTCAATTTGGAGGGTGCTAATTTCCTTCTTTCCTCCACGCAGCAAGGATTTCACCACCCTTGTGGATATTGAATTCACTCTGAATCTCCTGCCTCCTCCCCTTGAACCTTGATTGGGATTGGCTAATGAGTTTCAAAAGTCGTGAGGGGATGGACGGACAAGCAGGAGGAGAGCTGGTCTTTGTAGACATAAGAACACATGGCTAGGACTTCTTAGGAAGTTAATAATGAATGCAAACATGACTGAAGAAGGAAAGATTTAAGTTAATGGAAGAATGTTTATCTTTATTCTTCAAGCTCTGGGGGAAAAAATGCAGAAAGGAAAAAAGCTCATCACTATCATGTGCACCTGTATTCTCAAGCGATAGGACTTTGGTACTGACTCTCAGCCAGGGTCACTACCTGGCCCTACCCATACTAGATTTCTATATGTATCTCAATACAATAAAATGAAGAGTGAATCCTTGCTGAACAACAGATTAAAAAGCCTGTAGGTAATTTTTTTAAAAAAAAAACCTTCTTTTTTTCCCCTGTCTTTCTAGGTAAGTATTTGGAATTGTGATTGTCCTAGTTTTAAGCTTCCAATGCAGTCATATAGCTTTATAGATTTTTGAGAGCTCTGTGCTGGATGTACCGGCTATCACAGAGCTCCAGTACTTCTTTTGAGCCCTCCTGTAAGAGCTCAACATTTGCTGGGAATTCATTCCCATCTTGCCCTCCCCTGCGAAACACCAACTTTTCTTCCCACATACTGATTTCACAAACCCTGTAGTTGTCAGAAACACTAACACTTCAATTAGATGGAGGAAAACCACACAACTGTGCTTACCATAGAAAACACTGGCAGAAAGTAATCGGCTAGAGGCAAAGTTATTTTGTTGGTACACCACAGTCTAAATTATAGCAAGCCTTGGAGAACTGGTAGGGATGAGGCTGGAAGGAGATGTGATAGTGAGTTCACATGCAAGGGTGGAAAACCAGCTCCAGTGTTTCTATAAAAGCTTCTCTCTGGAATGGGATACTTTAGTTTTTGTTGTTGTCTGACAGTATTGCCTGGTGCTTATATGGGAAACAAGGAGAAACTGGGGGCAGCCTTTTATCTGTTATCAATAGTGATGCTCAACTCATGCTTGTTGGGGAGCTGCTCTGTGATCCAACACATTCAATAGCACAGCACTGTTAAGATGCCTGTTTGTTTAAGAGGAACAAATTAGAAATTTTATCAGCTCTATTTATGGTAGCTCCTTTTCTGGGATGCTTCAAGAAGAGTTAAACTCTAATAAGCCCTGACTATAACAGAGGACACAGAAATCCCTATGTGATTTTACAACATCAGTTTCTCTGAGGAACAATGACTTTCAGAGGTAAAGAGCTTTTCCTCTGCATTAAGTTTCTGCACTGTAACTGTGTTCTTGCATCTGCATTGCACAAGCATAAAACCATATTATATAGATGTGCTGCAGCAGTGAGAAAACGGTTTCCCTTGAGTACCCTCAAGTGGTTTCCCTCTGCTACCCCAGCAGAATGAGGGCTTGTACTGAAACAGTCACACAGGTGTAACTGCACTTTTATTTAAAAGCCAAAATTTCAGTGGCCCATAATTTGGATCTCTGAAGGACCTAGGGCAACTAAAACTCGAACATGTAAAGCTTGAACTGCATTTGTAGCAGTCTGAGTAGTGACAAACCCAGGATTATTTCAATAAAAAGGCAGGAAATTCCTTCAGCATATGATGGTCTGTAACTGCAGCAGCACTTCACTGCATAGATCAGTTTATGGGTACTTACCAAGGGGAAACATTCTTTGCGTATTTTATTAATATTTGTTTAAAGCAAGCCAACTATGTAATGTATGACATATAATATGCCACCAGTCCAAATTATTGATTTTCTTTTCAAATGAGTGAGAATATATACCTGAGTTCTCAGCTGAAGAACTGTGTGTGGGTTTTTCTTGGTAGTGCTTTTTTGTTGTTGTTTGTGTTTTTTTCAGAAAAAAAATTATTTCCTGCTTTCAGTTCACAAATGATACAGGATTTTTCAAGTCAACGTGCTGCAAAATCAGAATAGCAACAAATGCTGCATTGTATGATGTGCATCAAAAGGAAAATCCCAAAGCCAAAAACTTGCTTTATGTCTTATTCATAAAAGGGACAAACTATGGAATCACATAATTTTTAACTTTAAAGTGCTGGAGAATATCAAACAGTGTGCCTTCTGTGTCGTGTTGCATTGTATCTGAAAGGGTACTGCTTATAACTGAAGCTAACATGCTTACAACATGAATATGGCCCAGAATCTGTCTGTCTCACTGTCACCTAGACTATTCACTTAAATATTTTCCTGCCTTAACACAGCAGAGGTTTCTCTTTTACCTTCAAATTGTCCTAGAAACTTTAATCATTGCAGAGATTACAATAACCATTTCAAATTAATGCTATAATTCAGTGCATACAGGTTTCCAGAAAACATTATCACTGCTACTGAAATGAAAACTGCACAGCCTTAAGTGTAATGTTGCTATCATTTTGCTGTAATTAACTGCTGAAGATCTGACTTAAAATTACAAAGACATAGGTCAAGTTAATTGTCTAGTTGCCTAGCAAAAGAGAAGGAGAAGTCAATAGGGTTACTGGAGCAGTAGCTACCTATGGTTAAAAAAGATTTTGAAATACTGGTTTCTTGAGACCAATACAGCTTCAAAACTATGATTTCTCACAGCTTAAAGAGTTCCTGGAACAATTACTTGTTCCCAAACCGCCTGCAGATGAACAATGAAGTCACTGCAATTATGTCCAAAGGCGTGTAAAAGAGAAACACAAAAAACTCAGTAGGCTGAAGATTTACAGTCTGGACCACCTCTGTTTACTCAGAACAAGGTGCACAAATACCAGATGAGGTTTTTTTTAAAAAAATCATATCCACTTGATTTTAAACATAAGCTTATTTTCCAAAGGGAACAGAGAGCCAGTCCCTAGATGGAGTATTACGAGTCAGACACCCAGTTAGTTTTATGGATTCGGCTCCTATGTCTTGTTGATACAGATATTCTATTGCTTGTATTAGTTTAGCTATATCTCAATCAGCAAGTGTGTGACGGGGGTGTTGTTGTTGTTTGTTTTAATTTAATTTATTTTATTTTTAGTTTGTTTAGGTTAGACAAATCCCTTTACCACTCATGCAAGAACAAGGATGTCAGTGTCACTGTCCCAGTCTGAGTTCACAGAGCTGACTTGAAGGGTTAATTACCCTTTGTCAGCAAGTCCATGGGAATCTGGAGTTTAAATCTCTGTGTCAGTGCATTTAGGTTGCTTGAAGACGGATTTTTAAAAGTAGGAACCTGTCTACGTCTGTGGGCAAATAATCGAGCTTAAAAATCAAGTTTACTAATCAATATAGGTAGAGATAGCTATATAAATCTGCAATTTATTAGTCATGCAACAGTGTCATGCAGAGGAAAAAGATTAGAGACCTGCTAATTAATACCCTAGTTTTGCACTGACCATCTTTGCTTATGCAAAGAGCAGAGTTTACCTCTCATATAAACATACAAACATAAAGAAGCCAACTCAAGCTGTAAAACTTATAACCCTAGCAGTCAAGCTGTTTTTCCAACAGATCGTAAGAGAAAGGGAAAGAAAGATGTTACTGCTGATTCAGCCTTGAAAGCTGCAGATGTACCTGAGGAGCCAGAGGGAAGACAAAAGTCTGGAAACCGGTGAGGGCTGGTGTCCTGATTCCAGCTCAGATGGAAGCTGTAGCTCCAGACAGCTGAGCTACAAAAGTTTTTTTTGGCCCACTGCTAACTTCTTTGTGGAAAGGAGTATTGAAATTACGTGTAAACTAAAGCTGAATGAGAAATAGGCAAGAAATTAGAACAGTGTTAGCTGAATCTATTTTTCTGGAGAAAAAATATCTACCTATCACATACCTTTGCCTTAGGGTGGGAAGGAAATCCTCCAGAGGTGCTCATTTCTCTACATCAGCTGTTGAGAGTCCAGATAATCATCTTGCCTGGTGCCAAATTTTTAGAGACCTGCAATGGTCCAAGAATAAATCTGATCCCCTAAGCCCCCCTGACCTACCATTTTATCTCCACTCTCCTTTGTAGCCTTTAGCATGACCATATAGACTGAATAATCCTGTTACTTGGGGGGTTCCCATATATTCAGGAGGACCATTTTCCTATAATTTCCTCCTCCTGTTTCTAGTTTTCACGACGTTTCTGGAATACACACTGGCTGCAAACAGATTTATCTCACTGTAATATAACCAAATAAATTAGAATCCAAAAGAACTTTCTATCAAAGCCCGCAAGCCTAGAGGCACAGGAAAATTGGTATTACTGCAGAAGACAATTATTTGGTTTAAGACGGATAAAGATTCTGCAGGGATTCGATACTAGCTTAAAATCTGCAGGGGTGTTATAGCTATAAATCAGGAGGAAAGTAAAAAGCCTCAGATGGTCCAATTTGCTGACAATATTTCCTCCACATTTATTTTAAAAAATATATCTAATAGAAACAAGGTTTGTTAATGTTGTATTTGTTTGTACTGTGATAGCATCTAAAATACTGCTGGAAGCTTTCCAAACTCAGTGCGAGTTTCAGTACCACTTTGAAAAGTGCATGTTACATCCCCTCCATGCATCTCAGAAGAGGGTTGCACGACAAACCTCATTAAAGGACCAGATATTGCTGTCCTGACTTTGAGCAAATACTGGAATCTGGATCCTAGTCCAGGTTTTGGAAAAGCAATTAATTATTGCAGGTGCTTCAGGTATTAGGTACTGAGCTAGAGACACCTTGAAGAAGGCTGAATTTCAGAATGTGCTATGCTCTGAATATAATTAGTGGCTTTCAAAAATCTTGGCTGTCTTGCTGCTCTCTGACGAGGACTGAATCTTAAATTCCCATGGATGGATTTATTTTATCAGCCATTTGGATTTTATTTATTTGTTGGACTGCTATTGTTTGGGTTAGATTTTTGTAAAGACCAGGACTGAAAGGTCATTCCTAAAAAGCTATATTATGTTTTGTTTTAAGCATTCATTCTACTGGAAGTACTATTTACAACATCAAAACGTGGATCATTTGGGTTACAATAAAAGCTGAAACGCAAATGTCACTCTGATCCCTTGATAGGGGTTTGAGTGTGTTCACTTTCCCTTTCAACCACCCATTTCCCAGTCAAAGAAAACTATCTCTGACAGATCTGTGGTCTGTTCCAGCAGGGTTGATCTGTTTAATTCACATATTGGCATCAGAATGGTATTTCTCCTATAGAATTAACCACTCAATCATCAAATAATGCACTGCTACACAATATATTTGTTTGACTACTGACTTTTTTATACATATATCCCTTTTATTTCGAATAAGCCTAATCACACTCTGCTGTACCCTTCAAGATACACAGTATGATTTTGTTCTTCTAAGCACAGTGCTCTGGAAAAGCCTGACCCAAGATTTACGAAAATCTCACCATAATTTCAAAAGACTTATAACTGCCTACATTTTTTCCGGATATTAAGCTTACCTTCTTGTATCATTTGTCATAATTTTCCAATAGTAAAAAAGGAATCCACATGGGACTTGATATAAAAGAAACTTGGATTTTTAAGCCTAAAATTAACTTTTTGGATTGATTGCTATGTCCTTTGTACCGTTCAAATAGAACAGACATAACAATGTAACATCTGTACATAAAACTGTCAGTTTATGGAACTATTAAGTGTATGACAAAAACCAATGGAAAAACAATGAGCCTAGCTTTTCTCAGGCTCTTTGTAAACACCTTTTTGCTGCAGAATGTTACCCCGCTCGGTTGTAGTGTAGGTCTTAGTTACCATTTGTGTGTCTTGCTCTACGTAGTGTCACCCAGCAACAGTTCAGACCTTAAAGAAAAAATTATTTTCTCCCTTAGTTTGCTCTGTTTCAATTCTTCCATCAGCAGCACATTGTGCAGGGAGTGGTTGTTGCAAAATGTCATAACTGGAAACAGCAGAATATCAAATCTGTCACCAAAGAGATGTGGGATTTTGTGGGGACTCGGGGTGTGTGCTCCCATAGCATTGCACTTGTCTGGATTTCTTCTCTTGATGTCCTGATCCCTTAGGGATCTCTGCTTTTTTTGTGCTTTAGCAATGACATTATCCACATAACTATCAGGTGTTCCCTTAAGGATCTCAGCCAGTCTGGGGTAGTAGGGCTGATTTATAGATCTTTAATGAATTTTTTTTAAAAAAATGTTGCTTCAAACTCAGCTGGGATGGTTACCACCTTGGATCTCGACTTGGGAACATCTCAGAAAAGACAAGTTCTACCAAAGGGAGACTCTGGTTGAGATTGTGAAGTCTGTCCATACTGTGACCAGCAGTAAAAATCCACCTTGTGTGGATACAGGCATCTCCCTTGGCTAGCAGCGTAGCCATGGCAACATAGAGCTCAGTCTCTGCTGCCCACCAAGCATCTATCTGTCTTCTTTCAGCTCTCTTGCAGTGAGACCAGCTAAAAGGTAAAAAGCCTCTTTGTATTCCTTTTTTAGATTATTTGACTTTACAGCAAATATTGACTCAAACATTGCTTTGCTGGATTCTTTCTGTATTTCTCTGCCTCTGTAGTAGTGATGAGCTGACCATGTACAGCTCCACAGAGTGCATGGACTGCTCCCATCTAACTTTGTGTGGCACATCGTTCTGAAGGCCAGTCACTCTGTGATCCTCTCCTGCCACAGTGCGACACAGATGTCTCCAGCACACAACAACCTCTACAGTTTTTAATCACCACCTGAAAATGCCTCTTCCTCCCAGATGAGTGGATATTATGCTCTGTATTAGATTGTCCTTGTCTTACACTTGCTCATTGGAATGAGGCTGCTAGTCATTGCAGGCTGAGTATTATTCTTCCTCTCAGCAAAAAGATGATTGACATACCTTCTGGTAGCTACTTGTGACACTTCAGCCCTCAGTACACAAGATGGTAATAAGAAAGGAGACCTCAACCCTGCCTTGAAAGTGTCTGAATCCTTTCAGGTTATCTCAGAATTGACAACTACACATATTCAAAAAGTCATGATCCATGCCCTAAAAATCAGTGCTGAACTCTGCAACATGAATGCACCTCTGTTCTCAAAACTCACGAAGGAAGTACCTCTTCTACAGGCATCTCCATGTTATTCAGGCTGTGGGATGGTCTCTACCAATTATAGAAGGATCCTACCTTTGGGGATCCTTATGAAGTATGAGAGGCTGGATCTGGGTCTCTCTCTATCAGCCTGACAGCAGTTTAGGATCCAGCTGCTACCCTGCAGTGTTGCAGCCCTGGGAATGTGGAAAAGGTCACTCCCCACATCAGTCCTTCTCTACTTTTCCATTTCATCAGTTCTTCCCACTGTGTAACCTGGCTCTTCCTGCTTTTTATCTAGATTTCCTTTTATTCCCTTTTTACTGCAAGACTCAGCCCCTCTGTTGGCTGCAGTCAGGGGAAAATCCTTATGATAACACAGTCAAAGAGATTTGACACTACAACATAAAGGGCAATGTCTGGGAAGGGCAGAGTAATGCACACAGATTCTGGGTGTCAGATAATATCAAAGGGTCAAGTTTAACATAATTCTTAGGATGTCCTTTATCTTTTAAAGCAAGCTTTGCCCTACACCTCATTCTGTGCTTCAGATGGTGACCAAACAGATGTATTCGTGCTTTCAATGTTTTTATTTAATAAATCCTTGTCACTCTTTCTTTCCATTCCACTCTAGCCCCCACTTTTATCACCATCTCCTAGTCTCAAAAAGTAGAGACAAAACTGTTGTTTAACGCTTGAGAACTGTTGCCCTCTTTTCCCCTCATTTGTACATAGACTTAAGTATTAACTTCTACATTCATTAATATTAGGATTTTAAAATATGCAGACCTAATTGCACCTTCTTTCATAGTTAAGTTTCCAAGTGGGTGCATTTGAGAAATGATGAGCCCCTGTGATTTCAGATCAAGTCAGATAGTTATCTTTGTCATTAAAATCCATTGCTTTGGGTGGTTTTAATCTTGGATTGGGCTTTCCATAAACAATTATGACCCAAACCCAAACTTTTCAACAGTGATGCACAAAGTCAAGCACCCTTTCCTATATTTAGCATGCAGTTAAAATGGTCTAGTTTTCTGAGGTGTTGAACACCTTTAAATTCTTGTGCTGTTTCTGGGATCTCCACATGCTCATTACAACCAAAATTAATGCAATGTTTAGATAGATAGACTATGGTACCTCATTTCTGTTCCCTAGATCCATACCTAAATACTACTTTTAAATAATTTATCTTTTTTTTTTAAATACCTTGCTAGTGCATAGTGAATAAAATGATGAAAAAGGAGACTTTTTCCAATTACATACAATATATCCAGTTTGTATCTTTTTCAGACCTCAGTATAATTGCCAGTGCTTTATTCCTCCACTGCAGCTGTGTTCCTGAATGTATTTCATGGATTTTTGAAGTGCATTCCCAAAATGTCCTCTAAGGGTGTCCAGTCTTGAGCAATTACTTAAATCTTCTAAGTCATGGTTCCATTTGACAAGAAAGTACATATTTGTCAAGATGTCCTGTTTTTTTAACATTTTGGAGTTTTGGGGTCATCCAGGTCAAAGTAGCTTACCCCATTTCACCTGCTTTTAACACCTTGACAACAGCTAAACCATAGAAGAAAATTACAGTGATGTTCACATCTGCTTAGGCCTTGTTAATGTTCTTGAGTATAGTCCTTATTGCAAAGAATACACTCTTGAGACACTTGAAAAAAAAACAAAAATCAGTCCAAATCCCCTCCCTGCTGTCATGATTTTCAAGATAGGTAGAGTACAGCACAGCACATTTACTTGCCCTACTGTGGCATTTATTGCTTCAACACACACACACAAAAATTACCAGTTATGCCTTTTGGTTTTAATCTTAAGATTTCTTTGCCACAAATTGCAAATAGATATAAGTCAATTCCACTTTCCTGAGGTCTTTATACACCTAGAGACTTATATGACCCAGTATCTGTATATTCACTATTAGCTGTAGTTAAAATATCATTAGCAGACCTCATATTAGTAGATACAAGTCACAATAAATATGTTTGGATATTTTATTTGAGGGAAGACTGGGAGACTCTTTGCAAGCATGCAGACCTCCAGCAGATCTGCTTGGCCTGAGCAGCCCAGTAAATGAAAAGCCCAGACTCCAATCATGGGATGTAAACTCTTTCACATCAAAGCTTTTATGTGTCATGTTTTGTTCTGAAGGTGCTTACACTGTGGCTCTTACAAATGTTCTTTCTCCTTTGAGAAAACTGGCTTATAGCAGCTAGCAAAGTTCCTCAAGGAATCATTCATTTATCCAGGGAGCTCTGCCTGTGACCTTCTTATCGCACATGTCTTCATGTATCTTTCTGCCACAGCCAGCAGTTGAAGGCAATATATCATCCAATTGTGCCAGCTAGCCACTAGCAGAGGGTTTATATCAGACGGAGACATGTAGTTAACATCCAGGATATTTGCAATGCAACCTCGGTGCAAAGGGATCAATCATATCGGGGGTAGAATCAGGTCATCCTTATTATTTGAAATGACCTGTAAATATTAGGTCAGCTTGTTTGCCAGAAGTACTGTGCCCCTGGCTTCAGTGACAGTTTTTGATCTGTTATCTTTAGATCCCAGCTGGACTGTCAAAGCTAACTGTTGACAGCATATTAACTTAATTATGCTTTACAAGTTAACTGCAGAAGGTCAACAATGAGAATTTTGGGGGTTTAATACAACATGCTTTGCGTTGTTACACTCACATTTATTTTAGTATCAGCTTTAAGGAAAGGTTACTTCAATGCACAAGAGTGGAAAGCAGGTTGGCAGACCTAACACAGTAAATGGAAAACAGAAATGTACTGGCTGGACAGAGGGTCTCATATGTGCTTTGTGCAGATTTGAGCCAAGTTTGAGTATACAGCAAAAACACATTAAGAATCTTTCATCTGCTTTTCTAACCAAGCAAGCTGAAAATATATATCCTTCTTCACTCAGTAGCCTGGAAAGGATCTCACTACTTATGAAATTAAGTGCTCAATGGCTTTCTCACAACCATCTCAGGCAGTGGATAAGACTCCTAGTCACTTCAGTGGGACCCCAAATCAGGTTTTTTTCTCTGATGAGCTTGCATGCTTTGTATTTTAGCCATGTGAAGAAGAATTGTGGAAATAATACAGCTCTACTGACACTTTAGGCACTACTCCAGGTAAATGTGAAAAAAACAGGAGTGAAATCCAACTCAGGATTCACATTTTCTTATCTCGATCCTAACTTATTTTTTGACCACTAATGCAGAAAAAAAAGATAATATTCTTGCTATCAGTAAGCAGATCCATGAGTCTCTCAGTTCACATTATATACCATAGTCATTTCAACAGCCAATGTAGTTTAAGAATGACCTAGAGCAACACATTATTTGAAAACGATGCCCCTGGTAACAGGGATGTACATCCATGCCACAACTTGACAAGTTTTTATCTCCACCGCAGGGCAGAGTTTAACTTTGCATCACTCCCATATGACATGACTGGACAAACACATTCTACTGAGTGTTCTTGAACTTAATTTCCTCTCTGCTAAGATCTCACTGCCTTACCTACTACAGCTTCAAGGGAAAAAGTAAAAAGGCAAACATTTACAGCCCCTCCTGCTCCAGGAATGCAGAAAATAATCACATTATCACTTTATATCTGTAAAGCAGTATGTGGCTTGATTCACAGGCTGTCCTGCAGAGACTATCAGAGGAAGGTAAAGCTCTCCTTTGACTAGTGAAAGTAACAAAGCCTTGGGAGTTTACAGAAAAAAAACACTCATTTATGTAGATGCATCTGAAATCTCAGTGCCTGATGTAAGGTCATTCTCTAGGTTCTCTCAGTAGTCAATAGAAAAGGATTTTTGCACCTCTGGAAGTACAATTCCTTAGATTTTGATTTCAAATAGGTGGAATGTTGTCTCTCTCATTGACTGCAGATGATGTGTTATGCAGAAAGCTGCAATAATACTATTTCAGTATATATTTTTCAGTGTCTATGCAGTAACTTCATAGATAACAAGCCATCTGTTGCCCTAGCAGAGCAGTCCTATACGGTTTGTGAAGGTGGATTAAAAGAAAAGGCTGAAGACCTTCTCACCCACCAAATGACTCCTGTTGGCTTTGAATCAAGCCTTTAGCTAGATAAACTGAAATGTTTCCATTTGCCCCCCAAAATATATATATATATATATATATATATATATATATATAAAATAAATAAATCTGATGTGTCATCCAATCAGCAAAGATGGGAGAATATACATAGAAGAAAACAGGAGCAACAAGTCTTTAGCAATTATGTTTGTCACACCTGGACAGAAGAGTAGAATGAGCTGTGAAAAAGGAGTCATAATATTTCTCCTGCTTAAATGAATCTTGAGTTGAGGATGGTCAAGCTTTGTGGGAGGTGTTTTGTTTCTGTATAGTTTTGATCTCATTTGATTTGATTTTCTTAGCTCCTATTTCAGTACAAGATGCCAGCTTATTTGTGTTGATTGAAGGTATGTCAGCTTTGGCAGCGACTTTCTAAGGAAGAAACATCAAAATTCATAGAAAAATGACTCAGCACGGCCCTGTATCTGGCAAGGTGATGCAACCTAAATGGTAGATTTACCATACCTGCATTTACCTTTGTGTGTTTTGTCACTACACCCCTGCTAAGAATTTATCACCTCAGAAATAGCTTTAGGACACACTTATTGCTCCCATGCCATCACATAATTTACCCACCCTGGTAGGGCTGGTGGATGCTCCATATCCACAGTTTCTCCTAACCCCCAGCTCAGATTATAGCATTGCTTTGTGCACTAACTATTCCTCAACTCTTGTCACTTCTGTTTATCTGTTTTCAGCTTGTTGTGAGATAAGGTGAGGTGTGCTGTTTGCTTTCTCTACTTCATCATGCCATTGATTACCTCAAAGGGCTCAAGTCTGATAATTCTATCCAAGGTCTTTCCTGCCTTGGTAAACTCTCCATCCCATGAAGTGTGTCGTTCATATCAGGAAGGAGCATCAATACCAACTCCAGGAATGCCAACTGAGTAAGCAAGTGATTTTTGGCTCTTTGTTGGAGCTATTTGAGCAGAGCAGACTCCTTCTAGAGTCCTGGAACCCTGTAAAGACTACCTAACTGATGACAGCAGCTTCTGCCAAAGAATTGGATGCCCCATTTAGAGGAAAGAATTCTTCCTCCAGTAACAGGTGTCAGGAAGAGTGGCTCATCTTCCCCTCTGAAGATGGTAACCTTGGCACTTGTGGGGTTGCAGAGTGTGTAATCTGGGGTAGGACCACCAACAGGAGCTGCAGACTCTATAGTTTGGTTGCCTTTGTCCAGGTATCACAGCTTTAGCTCTGGGCTGTATTCACAAACCCAAGGGATTCTGAGTGTTTAACACAGACCTTTCCATAGAGGTGCCAAAAGACAGAAGATGGAGCATCATTCATACCTTCCAGGCTGCACCTCACTGGTCATTTTCTGTGGCATCTAAGGACTTCTTATTAGTCACCTGAGGAAGGGAGGTCAGATAATGAAGGATGAAAACCAAAAGGCAAAGAACAATGTTCTCAAATTTCCTCTGAAATTGTACTTACTATTGTGAAGATGGATTGGGACAGATGATTTCTTTAAGAGCCTACTCCAAAGATGACTGAAGAATATAGAAGAATTTCCCTTGATCTTAATGAACTTTCCACTGGTCCTGGAAGATTGCACCTTGATCAAGAGAACCCCAGTGTGGGTCTCCAGTATGATCAAATGTTTTCTCTGGGGAGGGGAGAGGTGTTTATGGATCCAGATGAGTTCATATATCCCATAGCCCTAAAGTTCTAGGTTAAACTTGTACTGAACTGAGGGAGCTTATAAAGTTTTGTGAATTTGTCCTCTGGAAGCGTGATTGTGGCCGCAGCATGCATGGCACATCTGAGCAGGAGGGCGGCCCTTCTCATTCACCGTTGTTTGAATAACTGGAAAATCACTCACCCATTACTATTTTATGGCCACATCCGCAATTCTCCTCTGAGCTGGTGCCTCAGCTTAGGATGCTTCATTTCTATTTAATAGGATGAAAACCATGTGGCTGTGAATCATCTGGTTCTGTTTCTGCTGCCTTAACATGAGCACATTTGCTGTATTCGATCAACTCTGCTACAGTTCAAATTGATGGCAGGACTCACACCTCGTTTCCACACACAGCGGCTGTGAACTTTCTGAGGCTGTGAACATTTCCCTTGCCAACCTCCTCGGCTCTAGAAGCCTGCTCATTTTTTTTTTATTTTATATTTTTGACTGCTATTGTGTGCTACATACTTCACAGACAGACTAGGTACTGTCATTCCTTAAAGCTTTTATTAACAGTACGTTTTCCTTCTGTCCAGGATTTTCTGCCACATTTATTATCGCACACACTCCTGAGTGTGTATGTGCATGCATTAGCATGCCCATAAATCACTGGGCAACCCCAACTACAGTCTAAGAGTGCAATTCCACAGTGCTTTAGCTAATCTGAACCAGAGCTACTGCAATAGCTCTCTCTTCTTCCCCCCAGCCTCCTGTTCCTACCTTCATCTCCAAGGTGGCACTAGCAGATTTGTAATAAAGTTTGATATTTTATGCAATATGAACTAGCATATTCAATGACCTGGCACTGGGAGAAGTATGAGAGCAAACCTAGTTTAGCTGGGTGCATGCATCTGTTTGTGGATTTTTATTTCTAGGTACATGCAAACAAAAATCTATAGGTATAGTGTTTCTAGACTGTTATACATAGCACTGGGGGTATAAAAAACCTAATGAAAAGTTTGAAAGATCCCATCGTGAGGCTTTTACAGGAGCTGCAAGGTGACATTTCCCAGGAAGGCAGGCAGCAATGTGCTACTAATCCTGACCTCCCTAGAGGTGTTGCTGGGTAAACACCTCAATTCATTGATCAGTCAGCTGATTAACACTGCTCAGCTCATCAGGAGGAATGAGCTGTAACTGCCACAGATTCCCAATTCATTCTGTTACTGATGGGAAGGACAAAAGTGGTGCCAACACCTGTGTTTCCTGATGAGGGTAGGGACAGGGTCTGGGGTGAGTACATAAAGGATGGTGATGAGGCTAGGGTGAGTTTTTTACAGGTAGAGGACAAACCTAGGGTAATGGAGAGGTGAGACTTTGGATGATAAGTAGAGGGGAAGGTAAATGATGTGCAACTGGGATTTTGGTGCTAGATAGACATAGTTAGCATCCTAACCTACAAGGGCAGGGGACAATGAATACAGATTTTCCTTCATTTCTGTTTGCATTTTTCTAAAACCAGTTGTGGGAATTGCTACCGGTATCTGTACCTACTGCTTTTACCTGCAGTTCTGCCACTGCAGCCACTCTGTGGCTGATAGCAGCCGAGTAGCTTGTGGCTGAGTTATGTGGCTGTAGAGTGCAAGCATGTAAGGCCTTGAAACTGATGCAGTGGAAACTGGGACACTACTGTACTAAGTCTTTATTACATCAACCTTTACGGTGCTGTAGGGGAGACAAGGCCTGACACCTTTTACTGATACGTGAAGATGCCTTCATTTCTAGACAGTGGAAGGCAAACCACCTCCTTCTACCTGGCTATAGGAGTAGTGGTTTCTTCAAGAGAAAAGCAGCAGTTTGACCACCTTACAAGTTAGCTCCTTTTCCTTATTATTCATTTGTGTTCCTCTGTGTCTTCTGTATTGGTTGTGATCTTTTTTCCTTTCCAATGTTTTCCACAACAGTAAAATTCTATTCCTCTGCAAACAACCTTTGCTAATATTGATTCAGCCTTTGTTAAAAATGCATTAGTTGTGCTATTATTGCCATTACTTAAGCTTTTACTCCTGCCCCATGACCCACAGCTAAATGAAAATTTTGTCCTTTCTCTGCATAAGATTTCTACTCATTTTTCCATCATTTATCTTACACCTCCCATGTAACACAATTTCTCTTTTCTTTTGCTTTCGTTTTTCAAATCAGAAATGGTTGTGTATGTCAAAACCAACTTGTATTCCCTTCTTCTAAAAGCCTTGTGGGTTGGTAGTTTTTATCCCAATTTTTGAGTGATTTGACAATTGATATTTTGTAACTGATGCTGATTAATAATTGCAAATAGTAATCATTGGTTGAACAAGCACAAAAGTAATTATTTTGATGTGATATATTGTGTTACAGTTTGATTAAACACTTAACAAATATGCAAAATGTTTGATGGAAAAGGCACTTCTGGAAGGGTGAGTTTCAACTTCCTAAAAAATTAATTTTTCTTCCTTTCTCCTTTTGACTGCAGAAGAGACCTAAGATCACTTAAGTCTTAGTGTAGTCCCCTCAGTTAAAGGTCTTAAAGTGGGTAGGATGGATCAGAGCAAAGATGTGACTGTCACTGAAGAATTTGATTTACACTGGTTCTGGATTAGGTTTTTTTCTCTTTCCAGTTTCCTTCATGAGAACCTTTTGCTCTTGTTCCTCATTTTTGCAGGAGAAAAAAAATATGCTAGAAGCAGACCAATGAATTAAGGATGTGGCACTTCATAAAGCACAGGAGAACAAGCACATCTGTATCCCATCTCTAGCCAAAGTGACCTCAAGCTACTGTTGATGATGCATAGGAGCACAATGTCAGCATAGCAAGGAAAGCCAGGTAGTGTTGCTACTCCAGTTTCCCAAACTATACAGCACCAAATATAACAGGGCATTTGGCTAAAGTATGAACCCATGACTGCCAAAGCTGTTTAATTCCTAACATGCTCTTTGGTGTGGATTTGTCTGTCAGTTAGTGGACTCCCAGGCAGTGCCCAGGTATAGTCTGAGGAGCAGGACTGCCCTTAGGAGGCTGTGTGGCAAGCGTGGTGTGATTTGTCTTTCCACCTTGTACAGTTCTCCAAAGCCACCCCCAGCAGGCTTTCTACAGTAAAACACACTTACGTGATCTTATATCATATCTTGTGAAGGCACCTCAGGACTGCAGAAATTTTCTTTTCCCCATTTAATTTAGCAGTAGAGACATAGCCTCCAAGAATGAAAGCAAACTGTTTTGTCAACAGATTAATCAGTTTTGAATCAGAGAATCTTCCCCTATTTTCAGTGAGCAAGGAAAAGAATAACCACTCATAAACTTTGGAAACCACCCAAATTCCCAGGAAGATCCCCCAGTATCTGTCTGCTGGAAGTTCCATTAGAGAACCTCTGAGCCCCTCTACAAAGACAATAATTCACACCAGAGCTGGTTTAGCTGTAGCCATGGTGTCATCAAGAAAGCCCAGAATTATACAGTAAGTTCTGACTCTAGTTTCTACCCTGCCTCTCCTCCCATCTACTAAGTGTTTCCTGGATTTCATAAGGCCATTTTCCTTGGTCCTTCCTAATCTTGATCTGTCATTCACTTGGAAGTAAATCTCAAATAAATGTTCATAATTTCTAAGCAGGAAGCTCAGAGATCGATTTCTCTACTCCAGAAACTCCCTGCAGGCGAACTAACAACATCTTGTCCGTGATTATGTACCAGTTCAAGCTCAGCAAGGTTAGAACAAAGCTTATAATCTTTCCCTGTGATCCCTCTGGGCTATCTTCATTCTCTATAGCCATTCTTGTGCTCATCCATGAATTCAGACAGCATTTTCTGCTTGTACTGTCCTTCAGGCAAGGAATCTTGGTTGGGAGCAGGGAAGGGTTATCTTAACATACCTTAAAATAAAAGTGAACAGAAAACCCCAGCCTTTCCTACTTGACTTCAAGGCAAAATTCTCATTCAAATTCCCATCACTTGAGATTCATCTTTGCTAGCTTTACCTGTGTTAGGTATGTTTAGGCATGCTCAGCATCTAGCGTAAGCTCATTGCCTAAGCTACATGAGCAGTTGGTAAAGAGGTATAGGAATGCTCCACAGGTTATGTTTTCCTACCTATTAGACAGAGGGGAAGACAGGGTGCCATCAGGATCAATGTAGGTGTGACAGGTAAATGTAACCCTAGATGTGTTTCTTTCCTCTGATAATTCAAAAGTCCTACTGAGACTGTGTCCTTTCATACTGAACAGTACTGTCCCTTTCTTTTCCTCAGGTTCCCAGGGTAATTGCATAAATGTCTTTGGTCTCTTTTTACATTTAAGTTCTTTAGGGAAGATCTGCTTTTTCAGTGTGTGTTTCCACAGCACCTAATCTCCACAGCAGGAGAATCCTGCTCTGGCACTGCATCTTCATGATACTATGATAAGAAAAATAAAATAAAAATTAAATAGAATCATAGAATCATAGAATGATTTAAGTTGGAAAATACCTTTAAGATCATTGCATCCAACCATTAAACCTAATAAACTGCCAAGTCTACCACTAAACCATGTCCCTAAGCACCACATCTACATGTATTTTAAATACCTCCAGGGATGGTGACTCAAGCACTTCCCTGGGCAGCCCATTCCAGTGCTTGACAAACTTTTTGGTGAAGACATTTTTCTTAATACCCAATCTAAACCTCCCCTGGCATGACTTGAGGCCATTTACTTTTGTCCTATTGCTTGTTACTAGGGAGAAGAGACTGAACCCACCTCACAATCTCATTTCAGGCAGTTGTAGGAAGTGATCAGGTCTGCCCTCAAGCTTCTTTTCTCCGGGCTAAACACCCCCAGTTCCCTCGGCTCTCCTCATAAAACTTGTGCTCTAAACCCTTCACCAGACTTGTTGCTCCTCTTTGGACATGCAAAGGTATTAGATATAGAAGTAGGATCAAGCACACTCTAGTTCATGTGAGAGACTCTCCTTGGAACACCACTGACCTCGCTATGTAGCCAAGGATGAATCTAGCTCATGTTTCCTTCCTAATACTCAGTTTTCTTTTAGTCCTTTTTGGACTATCAGAGGTTTTTACTTTTTCCACTCTTAAGAAACAACTGTGGCAATATTATTTTTATTTTTATTTTTTTAATTAAATTTTATTTTAATTCAGAGGATGTTTTGTTATAATAGAGTATAAAAAAATATTTCACTAAATATAATCCCATATAGATGGCATAACCATTTAGATTTGACAGTCACTTGTTCCATCATTTTCCTTATAGGTTTCTGCCCACGGCTGACTTGTTGACTAAAATGGCATTTAATATATGACTGCAGTTTGCTATGAAGACCTTAAAGTAAATTTAACTTATTTCAATGCAAGTTCACATGGACTGGTTTGTCTAACTAGTTTGTAACTGAAAGAGCCAAATCTCCCTGTATCCATCAAATAGATCTGCATCCAGAATTTGTTAATATTTGAGTGTTCCTGAAAATGTTGTATGAGAACTTATTTTACTATCAAGACTGTAGACAAGCTGCATGCAGAAATATGACATGGTCTTCTCACAGCTCATACCAGGGCATTCTATATGGCCAAGATTTCATAGTTAGGAACACACTTGGCTTTAACATATGATTATTCTCGTTCATTGGGAGGGGAAAAAAAAAAAAAAAGATTACTCCAGCTTGAAGTTAAGAGGTATTAGAAATATTGGTAATACCAAACCAGGATGGGCATCATCTTTGTGCAGAGGCAAATGATTTTTTGTCACAATCAAGTCTCGAGGGAAAGCACAGTGGCAGTGGCCACTGTCATTTCTGTACTGTGCTTTCCAACTCTCCCTCCCTGCTCTGCATTTCTGTTTCCTTATCATGTATTTTAAAATTCACTTTATTTCCAACAATATTCATTATTCATCCCTGAGTGAACCAGGATGCTGTGTTAGTGTTTTAAGAAACAAACGTTTGACCCTTCAATGTAAGTACTTGACCATTCTTTTTTAGACTGGTGAAGCAGCAATACTTACCCTTATTGAACGGCAATTTTGCTCGAGAGTTTTAAGAACAGCTCAGATACCTCAGATGGAGGGAATAGGGTAAATATCCTACTATACACTTAAAACTCAAATAAATGCTTAAAAAACAAGGGGCATGAGCTGCTAATTCAACAAATGTTCACTTTACAGCATGAATTCTCTTTATTCACCTACAGTTAATTAATTTATAATTATAAGAGTTGACATTAACTTGCATTTCACAAATCACTTTTCACCCAAAAAAAGCAACAAATACCTTAAATGAAAACTTATGTTTCTTTTCTGAAGGTCATGAGTTTTCAATTAAATATCGAAGCACACACTTAACAGTAATTGCCTTTGATGGGACTCCAAGCTAAGCATATGATTAAACACTTTGTGGCAGAAGTAGAAATTAAGGATATTCTTATATGCCCAGTGGAATTTGATACTGATTCTCAGACTTACTAGATATATTCCTGCCACTTTTGGAACTACTCAATGGCATACCGGCACTAGGGAATACCTAACAAGGAAAGGTGTTGGGTTTGTAATGTGGTCAGAGCAGACAGATCCTGTAAGTTTTGCAGAGGCCTGAAGCAGGACTGGTAATGCTAGATCTGAAAGCTGAAAGGGTGAGGATAAGGGTCATAATTTTTTGTTGAGGTTTTTCTGCATTAATAGATCCCCCATTTTCAGGAACCAGTCTGTTGGCTAACACAAGTTCAAAGCATGGCCGTCCTATAGAGTAACCATCTGGCTGGTTTGTTAGAGACCAGGGAAAGCCTTACTGAATTCTTAGCTCAGCCTTCATATATTTTACATTCTTCTCCTTCAATATGTATCATATACATAATACAATGAAGAAGACACAAATATCTTGTTTGCTTGGCGCCAATGTGAAGTGAGAGAGAGGAAGCTGAAAATGAGGAGAGGGATTTAAAAGCAGGCAAACTCTGAGTGCCTCTGTAGGAATGTAAACACTCAACTTGTTAGCCTAGCACTGAAAAAAGCTTCCACAGGCTCTTTAATGGGACAAAATGTAAGGACTTGTTTATTTATTACATGTATGCACACACGCAGGAGGTTAGAGGTAATTGTAAGACATTCAAATGATTCCTGTATTTCTGTCCAAGTTCATCTAGCAGAAAATGTTAAGGTAATTCCCAATCTCAAGGATTAGTGCAAGACTAATCCTGCACCGAACTCAAGGCAAATGAAAAAGTTCAACACAAATGTGCTGTGCTGACACTGAAAGAAATTCAGGCAGGTAATTGGTAGGCTTGAATCTATGCCCTTATTAAAATCTGTTTCTCCTTCATGGCTTAGCAAGTTCAGTTGGTTTTGGTTTTTTTCCCAATCATAAAATACGTGTGTGAAGTATAAATTCTTCCACCTTGGTGACACTGGCACCTGCAAGAGGCTACTTCCACAAGGGTGGTGGGTTTTCATCTTCAGAAGTAAAAACACAGATTTGAAAAAAGGAAAGGGGAATAATAATTAAAAAAAAAAAGTTCTGCTGTTAAATGGATGCACACACATGAAAGATAGTCAAGGAGCACATACTTTTCAGAGTCTGTGGGGAAAGGAAGAGACGTAAGTGAATCTGCAGCCTGAACCTTCCGAAACTTGATGAAAAAAAGGTAATGAAGAAGAAAAGCGACCCAGGCTCTCTTCCTGCCTTTGTCTCTAATGTGCTTTGGATGTATCATTTGCAGCTTTGGCATATTGCTCCAATATTTTGTCTGTCTGTGCTGGGTTGACACACTTGGTCCCTGCCCTCCTCAGCTGGGCCGGGCAGAGAAAATGCACCGACAGGCTGGGGGTGAGGGCAGGGGGAGATCGCTCAGCGGGTGCCCTCACGGCCAGCACCGGCCCCGCTCGGGGACACCGGCGGCACTGATTGCCAGCCAGCCCAGAGCGGGGCAGGAGAAACAACCCCCAGTGCCGCCACCCCTTCCCCCCAGCCGGCTCTGCCTGCCGGCGCGGGGCTGCGGCCCGTCCCGCACTCGCTGCCGCTGCCGCTCCTGCCCCCTCAGGGGCGGCTCCTCACCCCCCCGCGGGGTGCCGGCCCTCAGGCACGGCCCGCTCCTGCCCGGGGCCCTCCCCGGGCTGCGGGGGGCAGCTGCTCCCCCGGGGCTCCCCGGGCCGGGCCGGGGGGCACGGGCTGCCTGGCCGGGGGCTGCCCCGCGGGTGGGGGGCACCTCTGCTCCGGCGCCTGGCGCTGCCGCAGGATCTGTCCCTTGTCCCCGGTGTAAGCGGCGCCCCCCAGGCGGTGCCAGCGTGGCCGCTGGGCTGGGCCGTGGCCAGCGGCGGGCCCGGCTGGGAGCCGGCTGGCGTTGGCGCCATCGGGCACGGGGGAACCTGCTGGCACCTGCTCACAGGAGCCGCCCGGCAGCCCACAACGACAGCACAGGCCCCACACACCGTCTGCTGAGATTCTCAGTATTTTAAATGTATTTATGAGCTTAAAAGTATGTTTAATTTCTAGCCAATTAGTAATCTGTTCTTTGGGGTGGAACAATATCTTAAAACAAAGCAGGACTGGGCATTCAGATCAGGCACTTCAGATTACTTTCTACACCCACCATTAGATCCTTTAATCTGCTTCAGCTGGATTTCACCATTAGTAACTCATTCTTGCACACAGATTGAAAGATTGACCTACTCCTAGCATGGTCTGTGCATAGGGGAACTCAAGGTCTGATCTTTTGGTCTCCTGAACCACCCTTAAGATGTATGGCTAGAATAGCCCAAAGTAGGCAAGGAGGGTCCCCCAACAACTACAGCTTGGCCCATTTGACTGTAAGCACTTCCAAAAGCATCCACATTAGGAACTTTATCACCTAGAGTCAAGACAAAGAAGGACTTCTGCCAAAAACTTGGGTCATCTTCTGGAGCATCTTATGTCCTTGAAAATTCAGAATCCTAGTAGACTACTGTGATCTATAGCTACTTTGACACCTCCTAGGAAGAGCAGAGACACTCCATCAATGTTGCACACACCACATCTGCGCCGAAAGCAGAGGTAGCAAAGAAACAATTGCCTGGTTCATCTTACACAAAACAATGCAGCACCAAATTGAAATACCATCTTGGGTCTTCCCAAGAATTCAAATACTAGTGCAGTGTTGCAATAGTTATAGGAAGTCCTACTTTTCAGCTGAATTCTGATTTAGCCATATTGTTTCCAGTTCACCAGGTAGACCAGCTTCTGATAGATGATGGAGAAATGTACTGCACTCCAATGTGTGATGCTGACATACTCTAAGAAGCTAAAGAGCTGTAATAAACGAAGAATTAAAAACCACTGGTCCATGACAGAAGGTAAATGCAATACTGAATGGAGAAGAAATGTCTAATGAATACTATATCTATAAAGGATGGAGATTCATCATGTCCCCCCGGAGAAGACACCTGTTCAAATACCCTTGTCAGGATGGTAATTAGAAAGATGACTCTTATGACTGGGATGCTAATGAGCAAAGTCACACATTTTGCTGCAATGTGTTCCCAGACTAGCATGGATAACAAGTGAGTTGAACTGTTACTTGTCACCATAGGAATCAGAGAGTCCCCAGTCACAAGAAATGAAAACTGTAAACACTAGATATCTGGGTGTTTCCATTATCTGTAAGTGCAAAAAGGTGTGGGACGCTCTGAGCGAGGTCGGGGGTCTGAGTGCTTCATGCCACACACCTTAACTGATTATTTGTGAGTATTTGGGTTTATTACTTACAGACAAGAATTAATCTAATAAACTGGGTCTGTTAATAGGACCTTCTTGCTCACAAAAAACCAAAAAATCCTTCACAGATACAACAAAATCCTTCACAGATGAGAGGAAAGTGTGATTCATGTAGAATCTTCAATCAAAATGCCGGATGCTTTCCTAGAAGGTACAATCCGTGCCAGGGGCTGAGACTGTCTTTACTTAAGTGAAAAGCCCTGACTACCACTGACAAAATCTAAGTTAGAAATGAGATCATGTCAGATGGGACATGACAACCACATTTAATAGACCATGTGAGAAATACTGTAAAATCTCCATGGCTGATCTTGCCCTACATTCATCATAAGCAAATTCCCAGCAGTTCCTTTTTTAAGATTGCCTTTTTCAAGTTAACACTTTCATAAGCATTGCTTCAAGCACAAGATTTCATGTGGAATTCTCTGCAGTCCTTAGACAGAAGATGTAAACAAAAATATACTTGTGATTTATTATTACATACAGTCAGACTTTGTAGTGAAGCTACAGTCTAGTCAGTTGCTTTAAAGTAGTTCAATATTACTATCAGGGAGAAAATAATTCACTGACTGCAGTTGTTGAAAAGAGTGTTACAAACACAGAATTAACCAAGAAACTATCACCTAAGTATTCCCAGGTCTGTAGTAGTGGCCATCTGGCAAGACCTGAAACATTCCCTGCCATACCTTGTGAAGAATAAGGTAGTCTTGTGTGAAATGCTTATGTGAGCTGCTGAAAGGAAAATGACCTTCTGCAAAAAAATTTGATGTAAGAATTGCACTGACAGATGTGCATGAACCCTTGACTACAGTAGTTATGATTTTACATTGATAAAGCATTTCTCATCCTGGGTCCCACAGTGCACTATGCAGAATCACATTGTTGAGGTGTTGACACTTTTGATAGTAGGATACCAGCAGGCTAAATGAAAGCCATGTTAAGTGTGGCATTGAGGAAATGAGACAATACTGTGATGAGAAAGAAAGCTTGCAAATGTAACCCATATGCAATTTCAGGGCTAGAAACAAAATGTCTAGTTTTAATAGATTATTTATAAGCCAAGTTTGTTGTATCTTTGGGGCTGGCTCGTGACATTTAAAAAACCAATTGTTGTCCATATTGGAAGTGTGAGCTTTAGTATCAAGTGCTTAGATCCTTCTCTTTTTACAAACACTTTTTATAGATGTCTGATACCATAGTGTTAGTTCAGAGCATTCAGTTCTTTAGCCTGGGTAAAACAGCCACAGAACCTACCTAACATTTTATTTGTAATTGAGAAGTTCAGAAAAAAAGTCTTCTCACCTGTACACTCCTGTTCAGACAAAAGAGAGACAACTCAGATTTTGGAAGGGTCTGTGTTCCCAACCTCATCTCATGCTTTAGACACCAATAAGTCAAAGTGATGAGACTAGAACATACTGTGAACCTTTTCCTTTAATCAGTGGCAGTGAAGGATGTAGGAGCAATGTTGAAAGACTGACTCTTTTTTGATTACTCACTGATTGTATTTTATCTATCCATCAAGAGGAACTTGAATGGTGTGGACTAATCCAACCAGGGAAACTTAAATCTCCCTTCTAAGGGAATGTGTCTAAAGATCTAGAATTGTTATAATATGCTAAAAAATAATCATGAGAGAAGGACTTGTGTGAGTCAAGTGAAACTTCAGATGGTTTTGAACCTGAAAAGACGTCAGTCCAAATTCCAGACTCTTTTCTGCCATTTGGAGTGCCCTGCGGGACTAAGGTCCTGGGACAAATTTGCTAGTAACCTATATGCTAGCATGTCCCGTGGTTTTGCTTTCAGTAAGTAGGATGCTTAGAAAGACACCAGTTCTGAAAACCACCCTGTTTTTCTTCTTTTCATTCACCTTAGGTTATAGTAGGGGAAAAAAAAAAAAAGAAAAAAAACCCCAACATAACTCTCTGAGGGAAACACCCCAAAGATGCTAAATTCTCACAGGCATTTTGGGGGTGGGGAGCAGGGAGTTTGGGCATATGCAGAAGAAACATTTGTATTATAACTTTGCTAGGAGACAATGTGCTCTAATTAGATGGCAGCAGGCTTGCAATATCCACACAGCCTTACTTGCATTATTAATATTTTATGCTAGCTGGGACCCATCATGCATTCTTTAACATTCATTTTTTGTGCTTCACAGATTACAGACAGGTCTTCACTTTCCATGTCTATATAAGAATAAATCAAGATCTTTAGCAAACATTTTACAAAAGAAAATGGGAAAAAAAAATTTGCCATAAAAAGGTAAGGATTACGATTTACCCACTGCTGGGACATTTACTTATACTGTGAATGATAGTGAAGACAGAAAATTGCCTGGAAAATTGCTTTGAATTACATGTATGCAAAAGTCCTATATTTGTGCGTGTGTATGCAATACATTTATTTTGCATCTAGGTTTAAATGCAATCTGCCATACACAGGTTTAGTTTGGAAGGTCAGTGAGTATGATTCCTCATTTCAAATTCAAAGAAGTAAAATTACCTAGCTACCTCTGGCCTACATTTTCAGGAGTGTATGCCCAGCTTTCTTTCATCTGATGTTTCAAGATGGCATTTTTAAATGCATTTAACATATTGCCAAGCGCCTGCTCACATAGGGTCACCATTAAAATGAACTCTGCTGTGAAAATGCATTTTCTGCATAGATGTTGCTGTCTAGATTTCCTTTGGTAAGAAATGGACCAAGAGCCTGGTTTCATCAGTTTGGTAATGAATGCTAGCACATATGAGTCCTCCTTGGCATCATAACAAAAATTGTGTTCTTCAGTGGGTTTGACGGTGTAATGGAAAGTACAACTGGAATGATCACTTTTTAGCTAGGGAAAAACTTAACATCGGCAAGTTCATACTTATCTTGCAGGAGTAAGCTACTTGATCACAGTTTTCAAGCGTGACCATTAAGAGTTTTTAAACATACTTTCCACAAATGTTGCAGAGCCAGGGTTTCCTTGCTTTACTTCTGATACTGAGACAAAATGAAAAGCTTAATAAAGTGAAAGTTTATTACAGTTTACGGTTTCCACAACTCGTCCTGACACCCTTACTGTGCTGTAGGAGGCAGGTGGGTATCAGCAGACCCTTGATGGACACAAGGCAGTGGTGATGGATATTCACTTACTCTTGCCCTATAAATAAAAGAAGACTGCAGGGGGGAAAGTAGGAAGAAAAATTTGCTGGGAAAGAGGGCTGCCAGTTAAAGATGGAGAGCAGATACATAAGAAAGCAGCTGAGACTTTCATACCAAGCTTTTCCAACAAGCTTCTAGGAAGTAGAGTTCTGTCTCTTTAAAATAATATGCTGCTGTGTTGGCTTCTTAGCCTACAAAGGCTCTTCCTTTTTTATTAATTCCTACTTGCCCTACTTTTCTCTTTTCTATCATTGTTTTCTGTTGACTTATAATTTCTTCCATCTTCCTCTCCATCTTTCTTATTAAGTCTATTTAATTGTTTCTCCCCTTTACTACTTTAGGACAAAATCATGTTGGACCTCTGTTTGGGTAGTTCTTTTTAATCTTAAAGATCATTTGCCTTTCATCTTCCATCTCCTTCAAAGGGGAGTTTTCTTTCAAATTTGGTCTTTCTTCAGCTCCTTATTTATTTTTTTAATTTTTTTCCCCCTTGCAGATTGATATTTTGCCCAGATTTCCTTTTACTGTTGCACAGTTAATTTGCTCTTTCTGTTAGGCCTCTGACCTCATAAACCTGTATCTTCTTTATCCATCTAAAAGATCAGAGAAAAAAGGAGGACTTACTAAGAGGGAGAAAATCAATACTTTATATGCACAACACTCATCTGTGGGAACTGAGGTGATACTACACTATCTATATTATGGAAGTACCTATGAACTTTACCAAGATCAAGGTCCCATAGTGCTTCACGAAAGACCATCCTGGCCTTAAAGAGCTTATACTCCAAGCAAACGGGATGTATAAACAGTAGAAGAAAGGAGAATTCTCCATAATACAGATGGAGAATTGAGATTAAAGGCAAGGTTTTCCAAAGAACTCAGCTACCATTTAGGAAGCGAAATAAGCCCAAATTCCTCTGGTCTAGCTTTTATCTTCATCCCTCAGCCTGACACGTCTTTTGGGCTGGCTGTAGGACCTCAGAGACCACTAACATATGGACTTGAGTGAAAGTCATGCAAGAAGAATGACTTTAAAGGCTAGATTTTCCCCAGGACATTGGACATGAGGCATTGAACTAAGCTGGAAAATCTGGTCATAAATGTCACAGGAAGAATTGAGCACTTCTGAATTTGTGGTTTACTGCTTGCTCAGCAAAGCAGATCAGCAGCCTCCATGACTCGCTCGGTGCTTTCATCAGGGGCTCATTTTTCCAATCCTCAGTCGATTAGGAAGGCTGTGCCTGCTTGGGAAAGTATGTTCAGGAGGAATTGTATTTTTGCTGTCAGAAGTCTGTTTGGTATGTATTTACAGGATTTAAAGGGACTGAGGAAAGGATGAAGGAAAGAAGGAGGAAATGACAGTGGGAAGAAAGGAAGGGGGGAAGGCTTACCCAGAGGTCCAATAGATAAAAGGCAACAACTCTGACATAAGTCTTCTAAATCTTCACTGCAACTGTCAAAATAAATCTAAACAAGTCTTATATGCAGACTTCTTCCCTTCATACTTCTCCATGACTCCCTGGTGGCATTCCCAATTCTCACTTCTGTAAAAGAAATTAAGGAAAATTATAAGGAAGAGGATTTGCTGAAGGCAAACTTTTTTTTTTTAAAAAAAAAAAACCAACAAAACCACACAACCAACAAAAAACAAACAAACAACTCCAAACCCAGGAATTTCAATGCAAATCCTCTTTAAATAATTCTCTTGCTACAAGTAATGTTATAGAAGCTTCAGGCTCATTGGGTAGACTGATAAAGCCAGAGTTGGACTGACAAGTTTCTTTGAAGAAATTGCTTTCTGTTGTCTCTGTTCAAGTAATGAAAAAATTTCATTTAGGGGGGAAAAAGAAAAAAAGCCAATTTAACACTGAGGATTTTGCAGTGAATCACTATGTGCCTCTGATGCAGTGTATTTATCACCATGTTTCACTTGAGTAAACATGCTGTTGATTAGAATCCAAGCCAAATTATCAGGCAGCATGCTTGATGTCTGTTTTTATGTTGAATTCACACCATATTTTATTTAAAGAGAAAAGCAGTATTATGGGCTTTACCAGCATCCTTTTCTTGTCACATAAGTAGTCCAAGCTTTAGCATTCCTGCAACTCATACAAGCTGAGTAGGATACTACAAGCTGTTGAAGATGGTGGTTTGTTTGGCAAAAATAGTCTTTAACAAACCATATTTGTATGCATAGTACTGGAGTTAACAAAGCACTGTCTTTGGTCAAAAAGCAGTTTGTAAATGCTGCTGTGTAGCTTACAACATATTTGGAGAAAAGCACTCACTCTTTCTACCACATTACATTTAATTAGTGTAAGGGATGCACATGACAGCAGAAAAGTTCACATAATAAAGGCTAAAACACAGGACAGCATTTTTACATCCCCTTAGGACCAGATTTTCAAAGATCTCCAGGCTCCTACAGATGCAAACAGATTTTTTTCTGGGATTTTCTGAGCATGCCTACACAAATTAGGTGTCTGAAGTACTGTGGGAAAAAATAAGTTGTAATTGGGCCATTAATTATTTTTATAACAAACATAGAAGATGATTTGTGAGTGATGACGTCTATGAAGGAGGAGAAGTGGTCTGATTTATATATGTCTTCTTGTCTATTTGAATATTCTTTGTGATGTGGTTTTAGTCTGTCTTCTCAAAATGTTCACTTTGGTAGGATTTATCCAACAGCCAGACATCAAATACAAACTGATTAAGTCATACCTTTTTAAGTAACTCCTTCACTGGAAACAGGTAGATTCTCCTGATGGGACTCAGGCTACTGGTTTGTTTATCTATCTCAAGGCAAGATGAACAGCCTTGTGAAAATATCCACTTTACTGTTCTGACAGACAGCTAACTTAAACTCTTAACTCTTACATGGCTAAAGTTCAGTTAGAAATCCTCAGTGTAATAGTTTCAGCTGAATGTTAAAGCAATCTCTCCCCCTGCCCCTTTCAGATAACTCAGTTGCTCTTACTTATTCTAGACATAACTTAAACCATGTTAGGAATACCTTATAACATTTAATTTCTTAGTGGCAGCCAAACTGAGGACCAAAAAAGGACTAACAGATTCTTCTGTTAAATTAAAGAACGAACATAAAAACATTAATAGGATTGTACATTTGTGTTCTTAAATTTTGCAATTTTTAAAAATTATGATGGGTGCAAATACTTGAAAATAGAGCTATCTAAAAATAAATAAATATTGCATCAGTACAACCCAATTACTTTTTCCTCGAACATGATTTTAGACAAAAATAAACCTTTTTGTCGTTATTATCAGAAAGAGAGCATTACCGTAACTCCTAGGACCTCTCACAGAGATTAGAGCCTCATTTTGCAAATTGCTCTACCAACTTGGAGACCCTGACTCTTCAAAATCTTAGAGCAAGATAAGAAATCTAAACAATTTATTTCCTTTTAAAACTGAAGAATAAAGTCAGATGCCATGTAGGTACTGGACATTAAAAAGGTTAGGTAGGTCCTAATATGTTTAAGGAAGTGGGTGATGTAATGAGTTTGCAGAAAAAAACATCCATTTCAGACAGAAAGTGACTGACCTAGAATGAAAGAACCATCCTTCCTCCCTGGTCTTGAGTAAGTCAGAATATAAAATTCTCAATGGAATGAAATTTTATCCAAGGACCTCTGTGGGGGTAGCTTTGTTTGTCTTTTTTTTTCTTTTCTTCCACCCCCCCCCCCCTTCAATATCGACAGAGTGCTTCAAGCACTTTATGAATATTTAGAAAGATTCTCTAATCTTTAATCTCCTCCACACTGAGATAACTGGCCTTGATTTCTTGGCCTAAGACTTGAGGAGCTGGTCTCTCAAATTAAGCAATTACTCAATACTTTACATTTGACTATGAAGCTGGTGTAAAATGCATCTTGAGCACGTGTGTTTGTAGATGGGGAGTCATTAAATCTAATTTTTTTCCTCTCTAATTGCATTTTGTGCCATCAGCTATCAAAATGTGACCCACAGAAACTTAATGCTTCTGCTTGCATTACCTCACCTCCCATGTGGATACACACTCCTTGCTAACTGTCTCCTTGTCAAATCCAATGATAAATTACCACTTGTGAGAACAATCTGCTGCCTTTCCTTTATTTTCCCTGTTACCAGGGGCTTGTTTATAACCTTCCAGGCTACCACTAGTGAGAAGCAGCACATATTTCCAGAAGACAATTTGGCAGCAAGGACCTGAGCATCTTTTTTGTCTTTGACAAGTGGGGATTTGAGATGAAGGCTGGAACATGTGGTTAAGGCAATGGGTTTCAATGAGCATCTTATAACCTGTGACTTCAAGTAAATCACTCACATTGGTATTTGGTTATCTAAAGACATATAGGTGTCCAATGCTACTTTAGACACCCTGGTGAGAAGCATTTGGCTTCCAGCTGTCTGTAGGCACACTGTGATGTATCTGCCAGTCCTACTGGGTATCTCATGTACTCAGGGTCTTCTCTGGTAGCGTTGGCTTCACCCTTAATTCCATTCCTTCTCTATAAAGTAACCGGTGTAGTTGTTTGTGCTGATGTCACCGTTATCAGTGATACGGTAGAAAGGGGGATAGGCATGATATAAGCTTGTCAAGCAACAGCATCTCACCCTGAAAAATTTTGATTTAAACATCAAATAGGGAAAACAGACATTCATCAAATTAACAGGGACTACAAAGGAATGGGGAGACTCTTTTTATATATGCATATGTGTGTATGTGTGTATTTGTAGGGCAGATGTATCCTGGAGAGGTTGAGTACATATAGCAGTGACACAGGAGTAGGTAACTATCCCCTCATAGCAGGTTCATGCACATCAGAAAGACTAGTGACCTGGATGATGAAGCAGTGAGGTTTTGTAGACTCTGTCAGTGCCCAGGCAGTAATTTACAAACTACATAAACTAAATCATGAGAAAAAGAGTCTTGCTACAATTTTTACTGTTATAATGAGCAGGTCAGAAAAGACAGTTTGGCCATTCCTTTTAATGACTACAAAACAGATCATATTTTCATTAAAAGGAAGAAATGTGCATTTGCTGCATTATTTTAATGCTTTCTTGAGGCTCTTGCTTTGCATGAGGGGGTCTACCCAGCAGACTAAACAGACTCCAGATTTTTCTGTTTTCTAGATTACATTCCTGTTACATACAAGATTATTCACCACGTGGCTAGTCCTCCATACCCCCCCAAAACACACCCAACCTGCCTCGAGTCCTCCAAGAGACTGGCCCAAAATTGTTTCTAGCATTTTAGCTCTTCCATGTACCAGAAAGAAGACTGAATGAATGACCATATGAAGAAAAATCTCGTTTGTTTTAATAAAACACTCATCCACAGTACTTGAATCTTGTATGAGAAAGAAAATCTTTTCATTATTCCACATTGCACAAAGTTGATGTAGGAGTGCTGATTCTGGCCTTTAAAAAAATATAATAAAATAAATCTGTCTTTGGAGGGCCCCAAGGGACTGTTATTAGCTGCTTTTACTGCAGCCAGAGTTATTCTTTAATATCACTGAAAATGCGCCACCTCATAGACATGCAGGATAGGTCTAATGCATTATCAAACAGCCTTGACAGGGACAATTGCTTATTCAGTTGGGAAAGAGCTAACTGAGGGCAGGGTTGTATCAGGTTTACAGTAATACTGAAAATGTACTGCAGGCAGAGCGTCCAGTCCTTGAATTGCTCACCCATGATGGAGAAACTTTGCCTCTGGCCCCTTCAGGACTATCATAGCCAACATTTTAACTGCACTGCCACTAAAAAACTGGATGGTAGGCAGGCAAACAGACTACATCTGAGACAGAGTGGGCTTTTTCGGCCTTTTAGATATCACATCTCCTACCCAGTCATTCATATTTATATGTCAGCTTGAAACGCACTTGCTAAATCCACCAGTGCTGGCCATCGCTGATTTGTGGGAAAGGTCCTGGAAAAGCCACACTTTTTTTTCCTCTGTAGCCACAGCAACCTCCTGTGCTTTGATAGTCATGAGACTGGCATATGCTGTCTGGATCAGAATGTGGTCTCCCAGCCCCTGGGCTGGCTGCTCCTGATTTACACCAGCCTGAGGCTGTCTCTTCAGGAAAGCTTTAATTTAAAGTGGTAACCTCTGCAAAAGTGCCAGTCTGCCTTGTCTTTGCTAGGGTTTTATCTCAAAGTAATGATGCCAAGTTAATTCAAGTTACGAACAAGTCTTTTTCTTTTTTTTCCCCCCCCTCTTTTCTTTCCTAAGTGAAAAGGACAGTCAGATCACAAAGACAACTTTTAAAGCAGCATTGTTTTCAAAGCAATCTTAAAGTGAACTGCAGCAATCTGTCTGCCAGACTTTACTGTGCAGTGCACTAATTTCCCATTTCCACTTCAATTTGTGTTTAGTACTGTAACTTGTACATCTCAGAACTGCTACTGTAAATCCTCAGGCAACCTCAAAAAAAGGAAAAAAAGAAAAAAAGGAAAAAATCTAAGGCAAACCAGGAATAAAAAAACACAACAAAAAAACTAGAAGTGTCTGGACTTATCTAGAATATCAATGTGTCCACAACAAAGGCACTTTGTGAGTAAACCCAATCTGCATTGCCAGTGCTCTTAATTCTGCAAACTTTTCACATCTACTCAGTTGTTCTCTGTGTTAAATCATACTTTTCTATTCCAATACAAATATATATAAAAAATTAATTATCTGCCTTGTCCATTAAAAGTGACCCGTTGAGATGGAAAACTGACGGCTCTTTTATAGCCGCGAAGAATTTGCATACACAAGCCATAGGAGTCCCTAATGTTGTTCGAAAATTAAATAACATGTATTCATCAGACAATGAACTACTCTTATACAGTAAGAGAATACTCAATCAGCTGAAACAGATGGTTGGAGGAAATCTCATTCTTGAGGCAATATTATGTTACTGACAGGTGCATAAAAAAATTTAACTGTACAGAACAAAGTTGCAAAATCAAATGCAAAATCCCTTATATGAGCTTTTTTTTTTTTTAACGGGGATGAAAACCAGTCACTTTTAATGGGAAACCATAGCCATTTCTGCAGCTGATGTCAGTTTTAATTGTTTCAATGTGTGATCCAAAAGTCAGCTGTGAGGAGAGCAGTGCTGGGGAACCGCTCACATTCCCCAGAGTAAGGCATTCCCGCTCTTGGGGTGTCTTATACCCAGTCAGGGGTTGGAAGAGGACCTCAAAAGTAACTATATGGGAGGAAAAACTAAAAAGAAAAAAAAATTTGCCACATGCTATTGCATACCATTCCCCATGTTGGAAGAGAGCTGCTGTGCTCTGCATTGTATATACGGCTCATTTTTTAAGTGCTGTAGAGGGAAGGCTTAAAATCTACCTGTATTTCATATGATAAGACAAAGGATTTAAAAAATAGGGATATCCTCTTTTTGGTAGATTTTGGAGGCAGGGAAAAATATCTGATAACTGAAGTGTGTACTGGGCAAGTGAATTACTTGCGTTCTAACTTACTCCTGAATTTTATAAGTAATAAACTACCAGAAGCAATTGAGGCAAGTGCATTACTGATCTCTGTTGTTGCTTTTAAAAGATGTCTGTGGGTCTTCTGCATGTGTCAGCACTCCCACCCAAGCATCACACATTTCTAGGCCCCTCCCACAGCTGCACAATTAATCTGGGAGCTACCTATAAAGTAAACCTCTGGACATTAAGAAATATGAACAAGTCAGACATATCAGGCTTCAGAAAGGAGACAAGAAAGTTCTAGAAAAGTAATTAAAATCAGGCAAAACAGTATTTTCAAACAGGAAAGCATTCTGTCAGGAAATATCTGACCAGTTTTACACAGCAACTGCATAAATTAATACCAACACTTTTGCCAAGGGGCAGGGAAGGGGAGAAGGCTGTTAGTGAAGTTCACTTGCTTTCAAGTTTTTATTTTGTTTTCTTATTCCCTCCAGAATATAAAATACTTTTTTCCAGGGCATGAGGAAAGAAAAATTCATACTTGTGTCTTCTCTGATTGCAAGAAATCTCAGTTGCAGGGAGTCGACTCTACTGTTGTCTGTGTTCAGAGGGCTCCTTTTGCTTCACAACTGCAGGGTTTGGGTTGGGGGAGGTTAGCGTGGGGATTTTTTTCTGTTCTTCTCCACCCCCCTACCCCCCCACCCACCCCCCTTTTTTTTTTAATCCTTTCACACTGTGTTGTACATTTTAAGAATTTCTTAGTTTTAGTAAAAAATGCCTGCTGGTGCTTTCAGTTCCTCTCAGTGTCTCCAGCAACAATTATCCCAGACCAGATCCATTCCAGAATCTCATGAAAATATGCTTTGAGATACAGAGACAGTCTCTTTCTCTCACACACAAGGATTGCAACTGTCATTCTCTGTCAATTATTTTCTGTGGGAAATTAACTTGCTGCAGGAGATGGGGCAAGTCTCATTGAAGTCATCTGTGCTGAATGGTTTCTTGGGGTGGTTTTTTGGTTCTTTTTGGTAATAGATTCAACAGATCAGTGGCCAAGACTGTATTGTTTCGATTTTTGCATGCCATTGGTGAACTTAAAATTGTGCACTGGTACTTAGAGATACGTGCCTTTTATAAACATGAACGAACATGCAGATGTCTTTACCATCTGAACAGCTCAAAATGCTTTTCAAGCTCTCATTTAAATGCAGTGCAGCTCTCACCACTGTTCTGGCACAGCTTTGCTGGGAGCTGGGCAACGCTCATACCAAATGTAAATCATTACACTGACCAAATCTATGGGCCTCATCCTCAGCTGTACTGTAGCTGTTTTGCAGCTTGTTGACAGTACAAAATAGCCCCAAGGTCACTGTGCTCACAGGAGGACTGTGGCCGCAATCCCAAAAATCTGCCTGGCCAAAGTAATGGTTTCACCCTGACCAGGACAAGAGATGTGGCAGAGGATCAAAGGCTGTTGCTGGAAATGCACGTGTCCAGATTTGGCGTGCTGGTAACCAGCTGCCAGAACAGATTTTGGGGCAGTTGGCATAAGTTAAAAGCAGGAACAAAAAACCCACAAAAAACCCCACAAACAGAAGGAGGTTGTTTTTTACTCTCTCTGCTGAACTGGGGTACTGTCCACACTTTTTAACCTCTTTGGGTGTTACTCGTGATATTGTACATTTGAAATCTCCATGCTGAAAACTATTTACTTGTAATGAAGGAAAAGGCGGCTCTCATTCAGTTGCAGGAGGTGAGGATTTGGTCTTGCAAGGTAGAATCTTTCAAAATGTTCCTTTTCCAAAGGACAGCTGGGTACACATAGATGAGTGCCTCTCTTATGGTACTCTATAAATGCTTAGGTTTAAGCAAACATGTAAGTACTAAAAAAGGTGTTCTGCTATATAAAAGCCACAATTTTCCAGTTTTCACCTCCTTTGTCTTATTAAAAAGCAAAATTTCATTCTTCAGGGTGGATCAACACCTAACTCCAGGGGAGTCTTAGACCATGATCATGGCCTCTGGGTGCTTCAAGAGAGAAATTATAATTATCAGTCAGTCCTCTGGGCTGACACATGCTTGAGGCTGGCAGCTTGTCTCTCTGCAAGTGTCTGCCGGTCGGCAGGGCCAGGGCTTTAGGGACCTTTCTTATATAGTCACTAAGTGATAGCACCAGAGTGTTGTCAGAAAGCTGCAGCAGGATGCACTCAACCAAGTGAAAGCATTGAATCTGTGTTTCTTTTATCCCTATTTAGCACAGTTTTGTGCATGTTGTCTCCAGTTCTTTGAGTCTGTTAGCTGAAGGAATGCTCCAAGTAGTTCGAAAGCATACAGAAATTCTATTTCCCCACTTTACACTGGTACAGAAATGCTCTGTGCACCTCATTGCTTGGCTGGCAATAGTGTTTAAATGTGTGCTCAGGACATGGCAGCAGCATCTTGCAAAAATTGCTGGTTTGCTCTTTGAAAAATGCCACTGACATTATGAAAAACAATCTTCTGACACAGGCTAAAGGAGTAAATTATAGTACAAAGTTAATGTATTATATTAATAGTAGAAAGCACATGATGGAGTTGCAAGGCCAGCCTCTAAGCTCACCAGCCCTCACATCAGCCCACTGTAAGGTCGTGGGGTGAAACCTTCCCTCTTGATTCACTGGCGTGGTGAGGTTGCCGTGCAAAATGGGTAAGCTCAGCTGCATACAGCAATTTGAATTTTAGTACTGCCTCTGCCATCAAAAATGACGGTGATGAGGGCCATATAACTACCTGACTATACAGGTCACAGTAAATATCCTACCCACTAAAAGGGCTCAATTGTCCTGTCAAGACACTGTCTCCTTGTATGCCGGTGGCAGCCAAGCACACGTGGTGATGGGAACAAATACCTCTAAGTGGGTTTTACTCCCCTAATCACTTAGCTGCTGCTTTCGTTCCATTTGTCTTTTGCTGACTCTTTCCTTACTGTTCCTTTGCTGACTATCTCTGCTTTATCTCCATCTGTATACTAGTGCCATAGCCACTAAATCCTCTCTCAGCCTCCTAGGTATTAACTGCTGTTGTCACCAACTACTTCTTGTCCACATTACTTGATCTTCTTTGTGCTTCACCCTGTCTTGATTCATTCTACCTGAAATTTGTCAGTATATACAGGGACAAAAATATACGGAGAGACGATTCTGCCTTTCAGTCCTCCCTTATTTGGAAAAGTCTCTCTCCCTACATGTACAGCTGAAAAAGGGCTTGATTTGTGTTGCTGCAACTCTACTGATTCCACCTGAAGTTTCTCTAATTTCCACTAGTGTAAGGAAGATTAAAATCCATCTCAGAGTACAGTACCTCACTGCTGTAGAATTGCTTTTGACTGGGTAAGAGATAGGAGGCATATTTCCAGCCTGAAATACATTTTCGTCGTTATCTCATGCACCGTGCTCAGTGAAAGATTGTTATTGGAGTTCTCTGCAAATCACCTGAATTACTGATAATCCTTTAGCAGCCCATGAGCAATAAAATGCTTTATGGCATAGGAATAATGTTTCTGCATGCCCTGGATGTAGTGGAATTGGAAAAACTGGTTGCCAACAGCATACCCAGTATAGGAGTGCAAAAGAGTTGCCCTAGCTTGCACAAAGGCTGAATTTGGACCCCAGCATTTCTAAGGAGCAACCCTGCCATATGATTATCTCAGATTCACAGCCTAAGTCTGGTTCTGGGTTACCTTCTGAAAATGCTTCTTTTAGAAGCAAATGTTTTATCTAAGGCTAGGGATACATTTGCAAAGTATACCGTAGTGTCCCGAATTGTCTTGCCACATATGCTCCATATATCATGGAATATGTTCTCTTTGTTCTACCACTGACTTACCTGATAACCATGCAGATACATTACTATTCACAGACCTGGGTAGGGGCAATGCCACTTTCCTCTCACCACTTCACTCAAAGGAAAGGAAAAGTGCGATAGGTCCAATCCCTGATTCACTGCTTCATGAGGTTCCAGTTTGCACCAGCTGAAGATACAGCCCAAATCTTATTGGTTTCCTAGAATGTTCATTTATACCTCCTTCATTACAGATTCTCTCCTCCTCTTCGAGAGGAAAAAAGTTCTCGTTTGGCAAAGTTGTCCATCTGTTTCATTGCCTTGCCAGGAGTCTCTGCACTTCTCTCTTCTAACCAGTCAGTGGCGAAACAGATCATGCCACACTGAGCCTTTATTTTACCTGCAGCCAACAGGGGTTTTGCTCCATTTCATACCTTTGCTCACTATGTTGAAATCAGGCTGTCAGAGATGAAGCAAACACTTATTCGATATTGTTTTGCTTCCAAATCAGGGGAGAAAAAAATTAGTTACATTCACATTGCAAAATAAATGTGTGGTATCCTTACAAGTGTGAGGATAGGTTTGCAATAAAGACAGCAGAATGCCTCAAGCAATATGGCTATGCAGAAGTAATCACACATCTTGGGTGGCTGAATTCATTTTATTCATGGTTTCAGACATGCTGAAGGTATGCCATCTCCATTAGATAAAGTGTTGTCCCAGCTTCTGAGAAGCTCAAGAAGAATTGAACTTCTGGAGAGTATTATTCCTCACTAGGAGAGAAATGAGCCAGCAAAGAGTCTGAATATTGTATAACTGATCTCAGCATTTACATTTATGCAAAAGAGAGCAGGATTCTGCTCCCAGGTCTTACACTCAGTCCTGAGCTGAAGTTCTTTGTGCCCTAACAGACATGGTGATGGGCATTAACACTAATAATCAACCCAAGTAGGGTTACATCAGGACCAGACTCCAGAATTGTGTAGTTTGTGGCTATAAGTCTTTACCTATCAAAAGTTATGTGCTCATGTTCAATTCTTGCATTCAGACATCACTAGCAGGATTTTCTTCTTATACAGTAAATATTTCAGTGTTAAATGGACTTACCAAACACCAAAAACTCCTTTAAGAGCAGCAGTAGATACTTTTTCCTGCAGTCTTGACCATCAGTATTTGATGGATAAATTTAGTTCCAGGATTCATTTTCTTATCTATGTAGTTTCTGTTACTTTATGCAATACACGCACATTCTTCGATTGGGTTAGCGATCATTATAAACCACAAAAGCTACAGTTCAGTAAGTGAGAACTTGTTAGCGCTGGGAAGGATAGAATCTTTTACCTTTGCTCATAATTGGTGTGAAGCCTCAAACTGTGCCCACTCAGAGCTAGTATCTTTACTTTTTTATCTTTACCTAGCAGCATAAGAAAGCCAGAGCATCATTCCACTGGGTACTGTGAAAATATCTGACCAATAGGGAGTCCCTATCAGAGAGAGTTCAGGCTTGAGACTTTGTAGAAGTTAGGAGACATAGAGAGAATCATCAAACAATCTGATCAGCGTGAAAAGCAGCAGCCTTATTAAACTATCTGCCTAATTACTTCCAAGACTGGCTCCTTTCTCATCGGCAGTACCGCAAAGGGTTTTCAAGCAAAACATGGAGGTAAGTAGTGATCAGATTATGGCTTTTACCCACAGATTTTCAGAAAATGGGATTGGAAAGGAGTTGAGGAGATCATCTAGTCTAGTCCCCCTTGTTTGGTTAAGGGATTGATGAGAAGAAAGGAAGAAAACAAGTAGCTAAATTTTTTAACAGACCTTCATGCAGTCTGTAGGCTGTGCCTGCATGGCAACACCTCAGTAGGTGTAGGGGACCATCAGCAGGTTGGGGAAGGCTGCAGAGGTCTGCGACAGTGCACAAGTGTTTTGTGCTTAATGTTGTGCAGATTTCCAGCAAAGGAATCCAAAAAAGGGAGAAGGTGCCTTATTCCCTTAAATGACAAACTACAGGAACAATCACTTCACCTCTATTTTAAAAGGATATATATGTATGAAGAAAAGTGTGTCAGGGGTAAGAGGAGCAAATGAGGGTGTGATTCAAGAATGAACTGAAGAAGAGATTCCACTTTCAGACAAGCCCAGTCCTAAAGACATTGCATCACCAAAATTTGTATAGATTAGACCTGGCTGTGCTGGAGGGGCTCAAAGAAGAGTCAGAGTCAAGCCAAACCTACCAGCAAAGCAACAGAGAACACGCAAGTTCCCCATGGATGAAGAAACAGAGTGAATGGATGTTTGGTAGGGGAAATAATAAATATTCATTTTTTACTATACTGATTCTAGGTCCACTAGGATCTTTCAGGTGGACAATGCCACAGATCAAGCTGGTAAATACTGAAGATGAGCTGCTGCCATCTAGGAAGACCTTACAACAAGAGCAAAGAAGGTCAAAGAACTGAGGGCAAAAGAGAGCCCAAAGCCATGCTGTGATTCAGGCATCCTAGTAGCTTTCTTGAGCTTTTCAGAAGCTTAAGCAAAACAGACAAAATTACACTTACACAATTAAGTAAAAGGCTAAGGTTTAACTACAGTAAAGCAGATTAATTCCCTGTTAGTCTACTATTTTAAAGGGCAGACTGCCAGTTAATGAAACACTGACCCTTGTGTTTCTTCAACAGGTGGGCCTCCCAACCCCTTAGAAACCCTGCCTGAATTGTTTGGTTTGAAAATGCTGCAGGTGTAGATGTACAAGACTACATGACTTGCATAATTCTGAAGCACAGTGAAATCATAATCCAATAACTCACTGTTTACAAAAACATTTACAACTCTCTCAATCTGGTAATGTGAGTGAATGAGCAAACAGCCCCAGCATGCACTTACCTGATTTCCCTAGCACATTTAAGACATAAGTTTATGCCAAAAAGCTATAGAGGATGACATGGAAGGAGAAGCTTTTCCTGGTTCAAAATTCTAAATATATTATGTACAAACACTTCACTTTTATGACAAAGTTTAGCATTTAACTCTATGAATATGAATCTTTGGTAGCAGATCAGATGAAGATTATCATCTTTCAATCTCATTACTTCTGTCACATCTATTAGATAAGGGCCTTTTCTGTCATTCTTCCATCCATCTCAGGGTCTGAGATTATGGAATTAGCACAGGGCTATAAATTCTCCCTCCTGTCTGATTCTGTCCTCACCAGATGTATTTTTCTCCCTCAATTCCATTTCTTATTTTGTTGGTGCATTATATTTCGGAAATAGCTTGCTGCTTTTTTGTTGGTTTTTTTTGTTGTTGTTGCTCTTCAAACAATTAACATGTGACAGTTAAAAAACCTCATTTGCCTTCATGCAAGAAGCCTTCTTCCTAAGTGCCAATATGTAATACTGTAATATGCTGCAAATCCTTCATTTCTGTTTAGGTTTGGAGTGTGCCTATTAGTTTCTAGGGAATAAATCATGACTGTCTGATGACTGAAATGTCACCTTCAGTGTCTATAGTAATTTAAAAAGAAGCTGAGCTGATTCTCATTAAAAACCTGTAATTTTGCTAAGCATTTCAGTTACGTATTTTCTTTGTTGATATGGTATATAAATTAAAATCCTTTTTCTGCAGCTAATTATCAAGCCTTTTAGTTTTAAGTCTGAGTAATACTGCCATGCATTTTTAGAAACTGTAGTTACAATAGTACAGTCTGCTTTTGTCAAAGGACCAAGAATTTTCTGGGAATTGAATTTCACCTTGAATCACTCCAGGTTAGCCACTTTATCTGTTTTATTAGCTTTACCTTAAAGCTTCTTTCCTCAGAATTTTGTGGTATGTCTCAAAACTCTGTATGTACCATTAGCTGATATTATTACTTATGATATTTAACCTCCCACTGCTACGTAGACAACACATAGATTTACAATTACCACTGATGCTGATTTCCTATCATCAATAACCATTTAGGCTAGTTTGAGCACCTTCAGTTTTAAGACACCTGAAATACCCACACTGCAGAAATTTTATGGTTTGAAAGCCAAGATTTTTTATAACTCTTAAGTGCACTTTCAATTTCTTTATTGCACCAAGTATGAAGTTAAATTTACCAAGTAGCATAAATCTCTTCCTTGTGTGCACACCATGGAAAAATCATTAAAGGGGCATCGTCATATCATACATTAGAAATGGTGAAAGGAAGAATAAAGATGAAGTAAAACATTCACAGGTTGGGGCTTAGATTTTAGTATCCAGGACAAGATGTATCTCTTCAAATTTCAGACATCCGTGGTGTTGACACCCATCCTACGCTCCTTTTAGAAGCATAGAAATTTATTTAGGAGATAAATGTGGCCTTGTAGGGGAAGATTCATGTGACCAACTTTAGGTACCTACTTAAGGATGGGATGGTCTTTTCTCTTTTGTACCTCTTCTCTCCATTGAAGGATAAGTGTCAAATAGTAACATCCACATTGTATATCTGAAGCTGGGCAAGATGAATTCCATAATTACAGCTGTATTTAAAAATTTGACATTAAGACCAATCCAAGTGTGTCCCATCTTGCTCTTCTAGGTCTATGCAATCAAAATCTTTAAAATGCTTGTTTTTCAGAAGGTCTGAATGCTCCAGATTCCCATCAGAACAAACACAGGGAATACAGTCTCCTTGAAAAACTGTCTTGGCTCTTAAAATCAATCTAGTTCTGCCTGCACTCAGGCCAATATTTAAATATGGTTTTAGCAGAAAAAATTTCCTGACTCCAAGCTTTAAATAGTCACTTCTGTATACTTTCCTAAATCCATATTTTTAGGCACCAGCCTTAAAATGTTACCCCTTTCAAAATCTCTGTTGGCACTAGTCAGAAGCCTTTGTAACAGCTGCCTTTGTTTATGATGATTATGCATCTTTTTCTAACTTTTTCATTACTAACATTCTCATTTTAATCTGTTCAACAAAATTAAATAGACCTGCCTTAATTATAAGCCTTCCTGAATTACCAGGCTTGTGGGCTGTTTTGGGATTCTAATACTGCAAAGAATGTTTAAAGTAACAAGAAAATCATGAAACCAGATGTAAGCATAATAAATCGGCAAAACTTTTTTTTTTTTTTTTCCCCCCAGGCTCCATTTTGGTGACCTACCTACTTGGCAAAGTTCTTCTATATAGTTAAGTAATTTTATCCTCAGAAGAATTTTTAATTTAAATACAAGTCCATACGTTTTGGCCAAAATGAGCCTGCGAAATTAACACTATTTTGGATAGCAGCAAAAAAATGGGAATCATCATCTAAAGGCATTTGCAAGTGTTCCAGGAACATCATTACATATGTATTTTTAGTCTTCCTACTGGCAGCAAGAGAAGTGTAAGACAAATTTGCATTTCAAGGCTGGAACCAACTGCATTTTGCATGGATCTGATAAAACATCAGAAGAACAACAAGATACTTTGGCACACACATACATTTCCTAAAATGACAGAAAAATGAGAATTTCAGGGATGCATTTCTACACCACCCACTTCAAAGTCTTGCTACTTAATCTCCCTTGAATAAGCTGCAAATATTTGTGACCTCTTAGTAAAACTCATTCATTTCTATGTTTATTTTCCATGTAAATCCCACAAAAGGACTGTTTCAGTAAGTTTATAGATATTATACAGGTACTCAGTAGGAGTACAGATACCTTTAAATTGATCAAACATGGATATTTTCAATGGTAACAAATGGGACTTTTTCATGGAAATCTGTCCTGACTGGAGCCCCAGAATACCTCCTTCTCAAAACCTATCACAGCACTCAGTGTATTACTGGCTCCCTACAATAAAGGTAGATCAAGAAGATGCAACATGGCTTGGAGACTCAGCTCCTAAAGTTGTTTCTTAGGCTTAAGGAGCACTGACAGAAAAAATTCTGTGCAAACTAGCAGATACAGGGGGCTTAAGATCAAAATGAACCACTTAAATCTCTCAATACTCCTCTCTGGAAGTAATAGTAGGGTGAAGATAAAAACTAGGTTATTTGCACAAGATGCTCCACAACTCAGAAAACTTTGCTTTTTATTGTACTTTCTGATTTTGAAGAACTTTGATCTGCATGTGATGGCAGAGGACATTTTATTTTCCAAACTGTTCTGCGTTTGTACAGAAGACATGTAGAGACAATTAAATGTCTCTTGGAGACATATTATTTCTTGCACAGAGTTTTGTTTGATCCCAAGTAAGTGATGTTGGATTGAAAGTACATGCTTTTCACTCTTTTGAAACAGCATATGCTCTTTTAGTATTGCAAGCTGAAAAGGAGTATCAGAGACAAAATATCCTTATTTCTCAGAGAAAAGGTCAGAGAAAATAAAAACTTGTCTGAATATAAAGTAAATATTCACAACTACTGGAGAATCTAACTCTTGCAGTTAGGACGGACTTAGCAAGCTTGGCTTGACACATGATCTTTCCAACAAACAGAAATACATTGGCAAAGTTTCCTAATCTAGCTGCTCTGCAACTTTTTCAAGTTCTCATATGTCAAACTTGGGCTTCAGCCCTGGCTTTCCCCCAGAAAACCTGCTGATCCTCCACCTCTGCCTTCAGTCAGGCATGGCTCTACATCTCTTACCATGCCTCTCCAGCTGGCTTTGTAGCTGGACGGGAGGCAAGAGAAGAGCCATCCTCATCAGTGGCATATTCCTGGCTCCCCATCCAGCTGGTGCTGGAGCATTGTCTGTCTGCAGTGCTCAGCCAACACTGGAAACACAAAATCTTTTGCAATATCCCAGAACTGGTGGCATTCTGGGATCAGTCTCCTTGGAAGCTACTCCAGGATGAAAACTGAACTGCAGCCTAGAGCAAATTATATTTCTCTAGGGACAAGCAGGACGCTTTCATCCTCATTTCTTTTGATCTGATAACCTATCCATGTGTTTCTCTTTTGAACATTTTGCTCAGTTTCAACCAGAGAAGCCTCCAAGCTGTCAAGTTCCACCATCCTTTTAGAAAGAAAGAAGAAAGAGGGAAGGCTGTGTTAACATGTTAATCTCATCCCTTGAAGACATACCTATTAACTAATCAGTATGTCTGTGCTGGCCAGGACACAAGCTACTTGCTTAATAGAGCCAGTAGGAGAGGTGGCAATCAGACAAGTGAAGAGGAGGGATTTAGATACAAATCTCTAGGAATCCCAGGCTTGTTACCTCTGCTAAACAACATTTTCAAACTTATTAACTTTATGTTCACCACAGTGTCATGTAGAAATATATTCCAAAGACTAATTATGATTTTGCTGCAAAAATTATTCTGATTTCTAGTTTAAAAATTGTTGCCTCTCTAGTTCAGGAAGTACCGTTTGTTCTAACATTTTAAGAAAGTGCAAACCAGAGTTCTCCAGCTCCTTCATCTGTATAAGTTATTTATTTATATACATTTATCACAGTCTGGCTAATTTTTTCCTCTCTAAGGTGAATGATCTCATTTTTTAATACTTGTTGAGATAAGTTAAACAATCATTTTCATTTCTGCTGTGTCCATTTTTGAGTTTAAGTGCTTGGAATTGCACATGGCATTCAGGTTGAAAGGGTATTTTGATTTATACAGGTTTGTATAATTTTCTTTATTATTATCCATTATGGTCTTCATGCACCCTAGCAATTTTGTTCAATTGACTTTGCCTCCACAATAAATATTTTTTTTAAGTTATTTATACTGTTTCACAGACCTTCTACTAGATCAGAAACTTAATGTAGAATTTGCCTAGCAAGCTGTATAAAATAAACCTATGAGTATTTCAGGATACTGTCCATTATTTTTGCATCTCAACACTGAATTTCCTCTGCTGTTTATAAAGCTTGGCAGGCTCCTTCTGCCTAGATTTCTCCTACCTTGGAAACCATAGTAGTTGTTTCCTGCCAATTCCCCTCTTTCCCTGCTCACCATTGTGAATTACTCTTGTGAATTATTAAAGTATTAAAGTATTCTTTAAACACCACCATGTTTGGAGGCACACCTCTCAGCTTCCCCACTGATAGCTTCTTGCCATGAGGTAAAATTAGCTTGTCCCTACTCCTTAATCAAATACTGAAGGGTTTCAGCAAATTGCCGTCTTTATGCCAACACTTCTACTTGCAGCAGTATACCTGTAAGCAGCAATATGTTCACAGACCAGGACAGATACATTAGTATTCTGTGCTTTGCATTGCGCTGGTGATGCAAAGCAGATGTAAACCCAGCCTAGCTGGCTGGCTAGCTCAGGTCAGGGTAGGAGAACAATGAGGTTGCTGTAGAGCCCATGCCTTTGGAAAATCCAGAATAGACCAGCACTAAGATATTTTCAGAATATACAGTATATTTCGGTATTATTCTTCTAATGCAAACTGTGGGTTTAAACTAAATGCTCATCCTTGTGTAGTGACCTATTCATCCATGATCTCCTGAGCTGAATTTTTGTATCAGCAAGAGTTTGAGTGGTAGTCTGAATGACTTCACAGCATTTTTTTAAAACCGATCTCCATGCTCCTTAACCAGACCCAGCAAAATCCCACCCACAAACTAGCACCTATAATTATGCAATGTCCACCCTAGCGTCCAGGCAGAGATGTAATATCTTTATTCTCACCCTCCCCTCCAAACTCCATGTTTAGGACAGAGGGGTCTGCTGAGCCCGTGTCGATTCAAAAGTGATGCAAGGGCTGAATAGAGCTGTATTCACCATTCACACAGAGGAAATGTTGTATTAGCTGCATGCAGATGAGCAGCCTGTGCCAGCAGCTCCTCAGCTTTCCAACGTCTGACAACTGCAGACCAAAACCTGTGTCAGGAGGTGGCCCGGACAGAGTATGAATTGTTTCCAGTATCAAAGCATGCAGTTGGATTTTTTTTTTCCTTAAAGTTACTATCCAGGATGGCCAAAAAGCCTGAAGAATGCATTGGATGTTAGTCTATGTAAAATAATGTTAAATTTAGCTACAGCCGTTTGTATTTTGGGGGTATTTACTTAATTTAATGAGGAATGTGATCAGTACTAATGGGGAAAGCACTGTGTTTTCAAATGTGTATGCAAATATAAGTAATTAGAATGTGCAAATGAGGAGTAGATGTCCAAAGGAAGGTTGCTGTTTGCTTTCTATCACTTGTGCATGTTAATTATCAAAATAAGATTTGAAAATGGTCCTATATTTTTTTTATTCCAAGGTTAATAGTAAAATTCAGTGAGCTCTAAAAAGACCAGGCTTGCATCACAGCTTTGGCAAGCTTCCTGAAGTGTTATACAAACTCATAAGCTTTCCTGATTTAGGACCTTTAAATTCTTTGCTTAACAAGATGTTGTCCTTTTTCAGGATATAGGCAGCTGACCTGGACATATGTAGATATGATACGGACATTATTATCAAACCCAGGTTTAAATTTAAGGTTTAAGTAACATCATGCCCAGTTTTCAAACAAATTTAATTGTAGACAACTTATTCATATTTGTATACCTGATATTAACTGCCGATAAATTGGTTTGTGGAGCATTTATAGAAAAAAAGATCCCATGGAATCACTGTTCTTGAAATCAAGGACTTTTCCTTAAATGCTTGTGTATGATCACTTACATTAAAGCTCCCAGATTAGAAAATCTTGGTCAAGTAAAGTTAGAAAGTTTTATCTGTGAACAAGCATTTGCCTCCTATGAACTGTCTTTGATTACATCAGTCGTGAGCACACATACCCTATCAAGAAATTGAAACTATTAGACATGATTCAGCTTAGAGCCTGCAGCCTGCTATATACACTAGAGATGCAAGATAAGTGCCTTGCCACAATGACTGTATTTCAAATATTGCAGGAAAATTGAAGCAAAACCCCACAAAAGACTATTACTTTCTCTCTAAGCCCCTCTTTTCTCCTTTTAATCTTTTTTCCCCCTATATTTAGGCATTAACTCTTAAAATTATGACTAACCATAGTATTCTTTTTTTAGCAAGTAAGACTGAATTCTGGTAAAAGCTTATGATTTCAATAAAACTTTACTACTGTGAATGGCAAAAAAGCAGCCAATTGAAAAAAAGAGTTGAGGATGGATAGAGAAACATTCATAAACCTCTATCAGGCCACTGCTGACCAGCTACAATGAACTGTTACAAACCACGTCCTCCTAAGGTTATCATTACAAATATAACCTTACTATCTTCAGACGTGATGAGTCCATCTCTGAGTGGCAGCCTCACATTTCACACCTCAGCATGTTAAATTCCTTACATCAAGGCAGGGTAACACATCCTTGTGCCTCCCAGGAGAGAGTGGGTAGAGATGGAGCCAGGTTTGCAGCAGCTGGCTGGATTGAGGAGTCTAGTCTGATTCATACCAGGTTGAGTGACTCCTCTATACAATTTTCCTGGATATTCTTATTCATCTAAAACTTCAACACCTGAAGATACAAATTTTCTTTTATCCAAAACAAGGATTTGCCACACATTTGCATCCTGTTGTTACCTAAGCAGTTTTACTTATTGGCTAGAGCCCTAGGAGTAGTGAAGGACTTAGAAATGAGAAACACAGTTGCAGAGACAAACACCCACCGGGAGGCATTACAGGCCTTTCAGCTCCACTGGACACTGTGTCCAGTTATGGACACCTTAGCTGAAGAAAAATATGGTCCAGCTGGAAGGAATCCAGAAAGGCGAACCGAGAGTGATCAAATTGTTGACTGAACAGTTAAGCTGAAGGAAGAAGAGGCTGAGACTGAGAGTGATCATCGGACACCGGCATTTAGGAGACAGTGAAACCGCCACTACAGTTTAGTTTTTGAGAACAAAGTAGATCAAATGTGTCAGAAATGGTATGGAAATAGTTGTTGTAGTCTGGGGAGAGAAGGAGGGACAAGACCTCCTGTTCAGAGCCCTTCTCTCAATCCCTCTCTTTTTATATATTCATGTGGCATCCTATAGTTAGGTGAGCATTTATCTTATATGATAGTGAAGGAGAGAATGAAGGAATTGAATTTCCTCAGTTTTCAGAAGAAAAATCTTAGGGTAGATGTTAATGGTGTCCACAACTACATCATGGGAGAATTCAGCTAAGACAGAGCCAGATGCTTCTCAAGGGTGCAGTCCAAGGGCAAAAGGCAACAGACTCAAGTTGTTATCCACCTAGATAGGATACTTTTTTCATCAGGAAGGTTGTTAAGCATTGGAACAGAAGCCCAGAGAGATGGCATAATTTCCTTGAAGATACTGAAAATTCAACTGGGCAGGACCCTGAGCAACCTGATCTAATTTGGCCAGTTCCTCACGAGATGCCCCCAGCCTCACAATGTGAAGAGAACAATACTTTCCCATTAGCAAGTAGGTGCTGAAATACAAGAGGAATTTGGCACTGCAGCCATAAGCACTGGCTGCTGTTTAAAGTTAGATAACCATCTCAGGGAGTAAATATCACACAGCAGCGCAAAGTGCCTATGCATCTACATGAGCCCTGGAAAAGCATTAACATCCTGATTGATAGTAACGGCATTAACATGACAAGCCAAGAAGAAATATCAACAGGATGTGTTTTGTCTACATTTCAACCTGTCTCTTGCATGGCTGAGGATGTCTCCAAGGGCTGCAGCTACAGAGCTGTGCATTATTGTAATTTAGATCTCAAAATCAGGAAACCATTTCAGTCACTGAAGTCACTGTTTTCTCCAACAATTGATTAAATACTTTACTTTAAATAATTATTGGGTTAAAGAAACAGAAAGGAAAAGCAGAAGGAGATCAAAGAAAGCAAACCTGCTTTCTTTACCTCTACCTAAGTGTCCTAGCCAGCAGGCTACAAAGTCACAGCTCCTGTCCGTGGGAATCAGGCAAGCCTTGCTGGCTGCAAGGGGGCTCTGGTTGAGTACACTTATCACTAAGGTCATCTATGCAAAAAGTGACATCAGCAGCCTTCAAATGGCAGCAGTGTTTAGATCAATATCCCAGGAGACAGCTAACACAACTTTAATTTCCACCTCAGTCCAAAGAAATAAAAAGCTGTGTCTTTCCACAGCCAGGCTTTAAGCACCAATTTATAGGATGTTTTACAAGGAAGCAAGTTCCCCCTTCCTCTTAGTGTTCACGCCATGAGGATGAAGGGAGACCCTTTAAGGTGAAGAAAAACCTTCTTGCTTACTGCTTAGGACAGGTGGAAGAAGGGAAGAAGAAGCAGTTGTCTGAATTACATGACTGTTGAAGCAGAAATATATCCTAGAGGCCACACAGGAACATATGATATTTAAAAAACCACAAGTTGCCCTTTCTGGCTTAATATTAGAAGTGAGTCAATGCACTGCATTGCACCAATTTGCCTCAAAGGTAACAAATATTTGGGCCTCATGTGACATTTCTGTGTTCCTCAATGCCAGCTTAGTCAGTAAAAAAAACCAAAATAAGTTAGCTCTGTAAAACAGGAGCTTAGCTAAACTGTCCTCATCAACAATTCAGCCACATAACTTAAGTATAAAGTTTATGCATTGTACCTAAGCAGCCAGATCCTTCAGAGGCGACCCAATCTGTCTGCAGAATGGGGATTACGTCCCAGGCAAGTGATTTTCAGGCTAAGGCACTTCAGCCAAGCTTCTTCACTAGTGCCAGATCTTTTTCCCCTTGAATTGAGTGGACCTTTGCCATTGCCTTCAATAGAGTGAGGATTCAGGCAAAAAGCCTCATCCCAGGCTGTCTGAATTTAAAAATACAGCAGGGCTAAAGCCATCAAAAGGATGGCCTTGAAAGAATGCATTACATATGTTAAAAATGTGCTGTTGTAACTAAATTGTCTTTCAACAATTATTTCAACAATTAATATGTTGAAAATGTATTGGAAATCTACATGAACTTATTTACAACTTTTCTTAATGGATCTAAAGGAAGGTAATGGATCTAAGGGAGGGTAACCCTGGCCATGCCATGCTCAAGTTGCTTTACTTGTGCAATAAAATGGGCTGGGTAAATCATGTTCAGGGTTATTAAGATAAACTGCTTTTACCTCAAAACATAAGTGGAACTAAAATCAGACCATGTTCAGCTACTCTGTCTCATGGAGTAGGTAGGGATTTCTCAATGAACATTAGTTCTGTTGCTCTTAATCTTCCAAACATATCTTGGTTCTGTTCAAGTGAGCTGTTTATAATTTAAGCCAGACCTATTGTGGCCAATATTCATATATCTCAGGGTATAAAGCAAGTAAATGCTACCTAGAAATGAAAACTATGGCATTGCATATACTGACATCCTTTATGGAAAAAAATGGGTAACTCATGCACAGTAGGTCCATGCAAGTGTGCAGAATGTGTGTGGTGACTGATGCTTTCCAAAATCATCAGAATTATTGCGTATGCCCATATGTTCAGCATGGAGGTATAGAAGCTCTGGCTTGCTGGCATATATCCACAAATCTTAACTATGAAGCAGCTCTAAATGTGTGACCATGCACATATTCTCTAGTTTTATCTAAAATTTTCCCCACAGAAATGCTCAGCAGCCTGAAAAATAATTTCTAGGATTGCTATGTGTTCCAAAATTCCAAGCTTCCTATGTTGACCAATGTATTTTTTTTTCCAGAAAGATTTTGAGGACACATACAAAAAACCCCATAAAGTAGTCCTAAAATTAAATTCTTAGGTAGGTCTTTTATCATCTCATTCATAAATCAGTCAAGCTTGGAAGCCAGTTAGGATTCATGCTGCCATTTCTTCACTTGGAAGTCTCTGACACACAACCACAGTCTTCTTGCACTTAGAAAGTTCATTATGATTTCTCTCTTGAATTTATTCAGGTTTGGGTAATTACCTGTGATTTTCAGCCCGTGATCTGCATGCATGCACTGGGTCGTCTACGGAATGCTTCTAGAGGGCTTTTGGCCAGCACAGACTCAATAGATGTGTATTAACTTCATAGGATTCACAGCTCCACTAAGAAACCTTTAGATGCCTACCAATAACATAAAGAATGAAAATTGTTAATTCTGGTGTCAGACAAAATCTTGTGTTACAGCTCAAATAGCTGTTTCCACATCCCACTGTTTAACTATGAAGTAGTAGAGCACTATGCAATCATTTTGAGGATATGAAGCAATTTTAGTTTCCTGTTACGGCATGCTCTTCATGCACCTAGTCGTACCCTTAGTCATTCCCTCCACTTGCAGAATTTTGAGGTGGCAACCCTTTACACTGTGTAGAGAGTGGTTTATCCTGACTAGGTGTGATCAATAGTGCTGCTAACTGTCTGATAACATCACTGCAGTGTCTGAGATTTCCTTGGGGAACACTCTCACACAAATATTACTTGGGTTCAGCACTTAAATCCTTGTGAATATGGTTTATAAAGCACAAACTGCAGGTACTGTAGCAGAATGCAATGAAGCATTTCAGGTCATATTGGTATTTGACTGCATCTTTTAATAATTATTGGTTGGGTGCACAGCAACTATTACACACAATACAGCCAGATTTCTTTATTGTCCTCTGCAATAACAAAAGGCCCTAAAATGCTCATGTCTAGCAATTCATTACTTCGACTTTGTTATGGTTTAGGGCAAAAAAGCCGAGTAGTATTTAGAACGAAAGCAAATAGGCTTCAACTGATGTTGTCACCGCCATGTAAAATCTTTTCACTGTGCTCTGACTAAATGCAACCAGCATAATAATTGACAATGCCTACCTGAAACTCTCACAGAGAGGTTTAGAAATGCTGATGTGTTGAAGGGCTCTTTTTTTTTTTTTTTTTCTTTCCCCAAAACAACATGAGTTTGTGCTCTTAACTAAGAAACCAAGTCCATGGCAACAACCTTGTACAAGTGGACATCTTTAGAAACCTAAGCCAATTTTCAGCTAATGAGAATTTCTGATGAATAGTAGGTTTCTTGAGTTTTATATATACTGTCTGGATATTTATCAGAAAAAAAGAAGCCCCTAAAGTAATATCTAATCTCTAAGAAGAATAAAGCTTTTCAGAGGAGTTAAACAGGTCCTTGTTTTGTTTTAAAATCTTATTCAACTGCTGATTTTTATTATGGTGACCAGTTTAAAAATATGATAGTGTCAGTGGGGATCTTAAAGGAGGTTTAGTGGCTATTTCTTCTCAAAAGGAAATACAATTTAGAAAACAACGCAAAACAAAACGCAACACCCAACCTTCAAACCTTAACAGCAATTTGATGTTCTTGAAGAAAATTCTTCATTTTAGGAAAAGGCAGAATCTTCAGAATGAAAATTCACTATCTCTGAAGATTAAATTCATGACCCAGCTACTCTTACTGCATCAAGTTAAGCAGGTGATAGCTCCTCACAAAGTACTGTATTGACATAGTATATATCTACTTTGGTCATCTCAAGCATGGCAGATTGTGGAGGGGCATTTTATCAAAGTCAGACTTACTGAATCACAGCCGGATTTTTGATGTTCCCTTATTTGTCTCCACACTTAATCCAAATCTTCACAAGTGGTTGTTATACATCGTAACTATTAAAAAAGGTTTTAAAATAATAAATTAAGCATGTTTAGAAAGAAAACCACTTTCTCAAACCCAAAGCTTGGCCCCTACTGCATGAAGTTTCTAGAACAGGTAAGTTTAATATTCTCTGTATTTATTTTCTGGGCATTAGTTTTATTGCAAGGTTGTCTTTTCAGGCTTTTCTTCAGTTACTATGAGAACAGCAGTTCCTTTCTAGATAAAAGCAGTGATTTTTCAAAAACTTCATTACATTACACAATCTGATGCTCTAAGAAAAAAAACAAACAATAACTTGATGACATAAATTATGTGATGCGACTCAAGAAATAACTCATAACCTGGTCTCAGTAAGGCTTTTGCTCCAATAAAGAAACTCTTAAGGAACCTATGCTATGGGACAAGAATCTCTTGTTAATAAATTCTGAAAACCATGCAAACTGCCACAATAAATTAATTCTGTATACTCGTCACTTATCAGCTTTGGGTTGGCTACCGTTAATGTGTATGTCAGAGAGCAATAACTAGCAGTGTAGTCATAGCTATCATGCTTACAGAACTCACAGCACTTCTGAGCTTCTCTTTTTATAGGGACATTCTTCTTCCTGGTATGCCCTCCCAAAGCTAATCACATGTATTTGACAAAGCTGAACAGCTTCAACCCTTTAAAAAATAATTATAATAAAAGACTTATGATGAGTTCTATGCCTTGCTATTTTACCTGCTGATTTCAAATGTATTTTTGCCCTTTCTGGCTAATTTTTAGCAGCATTTTTTTTTTGAAACAACTAGAGTTTAAGGTAGGCGTTATCTCTGCAGTCTCCACCTTTCTGGAAGTTAGGGGTCTAGCTGAAATCTAGCTTAGTTATTCTGCCTAGAAACAAAGTACCCCCAACAACCTTGCAAAGTAGAGTCTGTAAGGACTCACTGACTTCATGATTTGATTGACTATTGAGGAAACCTACACTGTGTACCTCATCTCATCCTTACATTTATTTTTCTTAAGCGCAAACTGAGATTACCCCATAATGACATGACTTTCGGAGACGTGGCATTGAGAATGATAACATCTCAACTGGTTATGTTTTGCAGGAGCAATAATAAGTTATGAAACGTGTGACCCTGGGCCCTGTCCTGCTTCCAAAGTCGACATAAATGTATATATTCCTTTACTTTGTAACAGGAATACACCAGCTATTCACATTCATTACCCTGACCATCCAATGGCAAGGATGGTTGCAGATTTAACTATGGATGCAGAAACTGCCTGCAAAGATGCAGGGTGCAGGCTAAGTGGGTGAATAACTGGACGCATCCAATTATAATTATTGCTCAAAATTGACTCTCCCCATCTCTATAGTCTCTCCAAGCTGAACATTCCTTGGTAGATTTCTGTGTCTTTTTAAACTTTTCAGAACAGGCTTTCTGCAGGCTATAAATCTTAATTAATCAAGCACCTTTTTTCAGTGCCGGAATTTACAAACCCAAAAATAAAATAAGAAAAGAACTTAAAAACAGCTGCATAGGGCCAGATACAAAATTCATCTAGGCTAATTCTTTATATCTGATACTGGCCAGTGGCAGATCCTTAGGGAAAGTGTATAACTAAGAAGACATTCACAGTGAAATCTTTTCCCTGGCAAATCCTTCAGGCAGGCAGTAGCATGAGGACTTGTTGCAGTTAATAACTCCTAACTGATACATACTCATTGGAAAAGTCTAGTCAGTTTTTTGAGCACATTCATTCAAATTTCCACAACTTTCTGGGGCAATTTAATTATGCTCCATATGAAAAAGTAGTTCATTTAATTGCTTTGAACTGCTTGCCTGATAATTTGTGTCCCCCCTGTTCTGTGTATTTCAAGAAAGGAAGAGTAATGATTCCCTGCTTGCTTTTCCAATGTCATTCATTGTTTTCTATGTCTCTGATCATGTCCATCCCAATTGTTGCCAAGCTAAAGAGACTATTTTATAGGTTTCTTCCTTATTGCAAAAGTTGTTACACAGCTCTGGCCATCTTTGCCATTTTGTGGTTTTCCCCTCTCCTTCTGAGGGGAATTATCCTTTCTGAGATACTATAATTCTCAGGAGATTACTAAAGATATGGATTTAAACAGTTGTGGAGTTGTTTTGGATATCCATTCCCACCCTAACAATCCCTAAGATCCCTTCTGCCTCTAAACACCTTCTAAGTGCTGCCCCAGTCTGCAGTGTCTCCAAGATCCCTGCTTTGAGTGGCAATAATTAATGCAGAGACTTTCACTGAGAATGTATATTTATGCTTACTTCTTTCCGCTCGGGTTACTTTATGTTTAGCAATGCTTAATTTCATCTGCCATTCCCTCTTCCAGCCATCCATATCATAATTTAAATAAAAAAATATCCAGAGGAGTGACATTTTGTCCTTACACTGCTTCTTCCAGTGTCCACTGAGGTCAGCTGAAAGAATTCGATGGCCTTTCAGTTGGACCCAGATGGTATTACATTGCCATAGATTTTACAACATTTTCAAAACGGAAACCCACTTCTGGAATAGAAAAGTTTTCCAACTGTGTTCAGCAGCTGAGCTGCACTTTCTGGAGATTAGAAAGGGGCTGCCTTACCCACAGAAAGACTGGATGGCAACACCACAAAAAGAAGAAAGTGTACCATAACACAGTTATTCAGATGAATTTTAATTCAAATTGGATGGGACTGCAGGGGAGGAAATGCTGAAAGCCACAGAAATAGAATTTTTCCTCTCTTGCTTCAGTGTAATTTAAAACATCAAACCATTTTTAATGAGGTTTAGTGAAACCAAGTCTTGGCTGTGACCTTCTATGCCAAAATTTAGCCTGGAGAAAATTTTCAAAGCTGATTTATAAATCCTGTAAAACAGGGAGGTTGATGGTAGAAACAGTGAGCTGCAGACACCAATAGGATATACTGCTACAGTCTTACTTTTAACTTTTAATCTGCTGAGAGGCTCTGTAAGGTGTATTTACCTTGTATCCCAGTGCTGAAAATATGACTTTGATATTTTGCACTTTGAGAGAATCAAGGAGAAAACTGTGTTAGCAAAACAAAGCACACATAAGGAAGCATGTACCACCAAGCTCTGGTCTTCAACAAAGGAACAGCATTTACAGTAATAAACAGCAAAAAGGCCACTAAAGTAGTTGTGCTGAAGGACACCTTCCAGTCTTCTTTGAACAAAGTGGTTCCTGAGCCCATTTCTCATTCTAGTATAAGGCTGAATAAGGTCTTCAAGGCAAGGACTTCCTTGCAATCAATATGAACAGGGCTTGCCCCTGTGAACGGAGTGTAGGATCTCTAGGAGATAACTGTTGTGCAAATAATCAGTAATGACTAAATTCATCAGGCATTTTTTCCTTGAGAATTAGTAATAATAAGACTTTGCAATCATCAGGTCTACTGCGGAATGCTGCCTTATTGATTTTCTTGTCAACTATTCATACACTTGGGACCTTTTGTGCCAAAATGAAATTTGAGTTAAAGGTAAAGTCCATTTCTATCGTATCCTTTGGCATTCTGCCTGCTGGAGGTCAAGGGCGCAGGTACATCCTATCACACCATCCCATGGGCTACCCATCTGATCCATTCACTATTCTGCACCATTACCCACCAGCTTTCCCAGCACCTTCATGTCCTGTCAGTGATGTGGTCTCCTATGAGCTACTTCCCTGCACATGCTTATTTTCTCATCTAAGTAATTTTCCAGTTTTACCATAGTCCCCTTGGTTCCTGAATGTATCAGCTCTGGCAGATCATACTAGTCTCCAGAGCTTATCATTCCGTGGGAAGTTTCGTCCACTACCTTCCCAGCACATACATTTCCTCTCCTCAGCCTTTGTTTCTTTATTTCTGCATCCAAACCTATAGATGTCTACAGAATTTACATAAAATCAGACAAAAGAAAATATTTATGACAAGCTAAGAAATAAAATTAGGGGAAAAAGAGTTTTGTAGATAAAATAATTTTGGTTAGGGTTCACTTTCCTTCTAAATTTTGTCTTTAGGTAGTGTTGGTGCCCACATCCGAGTTGGTCATTTAAATGGCTCCCACAGGCGTTCATGATACAGACCGTCACAGTATGCATTTTAGGTATCTACTTGTGATGAGATAAATTGTATGCTGTAGGAGAATTTCTTTCTCTTGACAGTAAAGGGATGCTCAACAACCTTTTCAGAGGTAAGCTACCTGCCTTGTAAATGCCTCATCAGACGCACTGTCTCTGTCCTTCATTTAGATTCCCGCCACCAAGTAAATGAACAGGAGGATGTGATGCTATGTCCCCATCCTGCACTGACCTCGAAAAAGGCAGATTTCTTGACTAATAATTGAAGTCTTTGTAATTATTCAGCTGCATTTATCAACTTTGCAATAATTTCACTGACTCCAAGCAAAAGCTGTGGGCACAAACCTCCTAGCAAAGCACAGACTTTAGCCCTTCACATCCAGTTTAAAGCAACTGGAAACTGGAATTACACTGAGCAAAACAGAGAGAAAAGTTCAGCATCATGGGTGACAAACAGCACTCCAGGGGACAATATGAAAAAAATGTTTTTATTCTGCACGGAGTAGGACCAGTGGAAGTTGCTCCAGCTCCTAAAGAAAACATGTACTTTGCTTAACATATAAGTGATGGAGGTGGTGGTGGTGGCAGAGCTGGTTTATGTTTCTATTGTTTTCTTTGTGTACTTCCTACCTTAGTACTTCATTTCCAAAAGAAGTAGATGAGAGGATGGAGACATGGTGAATATTCCTGGCTCCATTACTGACTTGCTGCAGTAAATGAAGATGTCTCTTAACCTCCCTGTACCTCAGATATCCCATTTGTGAAACAGGGCTTGTCCTTTTACCTCTATAAAGCAGCTTGGGACTTAAGGGACTATTGTCACTATGTGTAGCACAAAGCCAACAGCTTAAGACAAGCAGTACTGATGCTGGTGGTCACAACGCAAACTGAGCAGTGTCTCTACCCAGAGATCAGTTATAGGCTGGGGGAAAAATCTAGGCTGTTTATATCCCCTATTTTTCCCATCCACTCAATAAAAAAAGGAGAGAAAAGGAAAGGGGGGTGGGGTTGGGGGGTGGGAAGCACTTCAAAGGGCCGGTCGCCTTGCCCAGAGCACCAAGATCTCAAAGCACGCTGTACAACAAGGCTACAGTTCCCAAGCTAGAGAGAGATCAAAACTGCAGCTTCACCAGCTCTTCTTTACAATAAAGCTAATCACATTAGCCGCTTCACAAGAATAAATCTTTCATTTCCATTTCACTTTGATTTTCCCTCTTCATTTTAACCTTTAATTGGTAATGGTTTGAACAAAAATTTTTAGGTATGAGGAGGACAAGCTGGTTGCGGAGGGCATGTCTGGGATGAGACTGCAAGTTGAAGGCCCCAGAAAGGTCACTAGCTGATAAGGTAGGCTTAGAATTTGATTTATTTAAGCAGTTCATTAATCTGCTTAAGGATGTATATCAGCTTCCACAGTGTCCTGACTTGTGGGAAGTTTGTTTTGTTTCAAAGCTGCTCTCTTCATTACTTAGAGGAAAATAATAATAATAAAAAAATAATAAAAAAGTGTGAGAAAAATAAAATGTAAGCAGGAAGATATTTCATTTTTCACTGCTATGAGTTTTGTCATTGCAAGGAAGGAAAAAGTCTGGTCTGATATTGCCTTAACCCCTCACTGAAAGCTGATGGCAATATGTCAAGTAAAATAAAAAAAATAAAAAATAATAAAAAAAAAAGAGAAGGCCAAGAAATTAAAGTACCTAAAGGTGCTATCCTATCCTTAACACTCTAATTCAGCTATCTGAGCCAGATTCTCTACAACCTTGCCCATGGACACCTCTGATGCAGGAGTTCAGATATCTCCAAAGTAGGATCATCTACTAATTGAGCCTCATGTTTAGTCCTTTCCACCTGATCTGCAATGCTTTGCATAAGCGCGTGCTATTTTCTTGTTCTGTATGTTGCATGGAATCAGGGTCCTGACTTTTGGTAGGCTAATTCTAAAGAAACAGATTAAGATAAAGGTAAATATGCAGAGATGTCCTTGGCATTTAAGGCAAGTTTTTGTTCTCCACATCAAAAACTTAACAAGTATTACTGCATGAATTACTTCACCAGGTAGCATCTCAGTTTCCAAACCCCTGCACTAACTTGTTTTCCTGACTAGGTGTGGGGGAGAGAGGAAGGAAATAAAAACTACTCTAGAAAAAGCAGCAAACAAATTCCCAAGCTCTGCAAATCTTTTCAGCTTCTGGTATGCACAGTACGTCAACCCAGTTTGTTGTCCCCTGAAGGAAGCTATTTATTCATGACAATATTAATCACTGTTTTCCATTGTTTTCTCACCCCTTCCCTTCCAAAATCCTTCTCCCCCTACCTCCTTTATTTTAAAGGCATTAAACAAAATTAAACCTGAGTAGTCAAATTATACCTTCAGTTTCTTACTGCAGTCTCACGCAAATGAATACCTGAGGAAAATTGCACTTGATTTAAAAGGACTCATTTAAACTATAATTTTAGCTTGGGTACAGGTCTATAAGCCTGCATGAAAAGGCAAGGGTCTTTCTTTTTCTTTTTTTTCTTTTTTTTTTTTTTTCTTTTCTTTTTGTTTTGGTTTGTTTTTTGTTGTTGTTGCAATTGTTTCTACATCTGCAGTTGCGGTTCAGGGCCAGAAACTTGCTGTTCGTGAAAAATTAGAATGTGCAGCTTGTTGCCGAAGGAGCTGAAGTTTGCAGAGAGATGTAAAGATCTCTGGTTCTGTGATTTGCGTGGGTGTGTGCCCACAGCTTTTTTTGTCCTTGTTATAAATATAGAGGATTAAGGAAGTGTGTGCTGTCTGGCTCCCTGGTACAAAGGCAGGGGGATCTGCAAAGCTTTTGTCACGGCCATAAGTCAAGGGGTGATTTCAATGAGGACTATGAGGCTTGAAAAAAATCCTACTGCCAGAGAATTCAGGCATGTCATGGTATGAGGTCCCAAGTGGACTTTGCCTGCAGTGATCAAGGAAATTAGAAATGCTCTGGGTAAAATCAAGTGCAAAATTGATAGTGTAGTAGTGCACTTTTTCAGCGTGCTGTGCCTTTCCTAAGCTGGGGAGGGAAGGCTATGCACTCTCTTCACTGCTTCCCTCAGGATATTTGGTCAGAGTTGGAGTGAAGCAAGTCTCCTCTTCTGTATTAATAGAAATTTGAGCATCACTTTAATATGGGCTGTGTCTCCAAACCAATATCATTCATATTTCTATGTTGTAAATGAGGAAACTGAGGCACAAAGCACTTAAGTGATATGGTCTGATTGTCATAATGGGACAAAATTTGGGGTCTGCTCCATTGCCTCCCCTATTTCCTATCAGAAAGAAAATGAAAGCTATGCTAACTGTTATTTAAAAGAATGGAGAATCAAATATGGTATTTTAAAAAAGCATGAATCTTCTTTGGTTATTTAACAAATTAATAAAAAAATAAATGCAAATAATTATGTTTTAGGCATCCAAAAATTACTGGTAGGCATTAATATGAACAGTTGAAATAGATCTACAGTCCATTCTAGAGGAACTCAACAGGGAAACAGCTCTAAAATTACATAAAGTACAGGCAGCACAAATTCCTAAACATATTAGGTGTTTGCTCTACTATGTGGCCACATGTGTTTGAAAGTGTAAGAATAATAACAGGTCTCTCTTCCTGGAGAAATGTAGAATGACTCAGGCATGAAGCAAAGGTTCGCTGCTACGATACGACAGAGCCGTCACCTTTTAACATGTGATGCCAAAAAAAAAAAAAAAAAAAAGAAAAAGAAAAAGAAAAAGAAAAAGAAAGATTCATAGCTCCCTTCTCAGTCAATTTTAATTAGATTGGGGGGGGAGGAGGCTGGCAGTGGAGAGGGAGCCACTATATGCTGGTGATATCTGAACATACACAGACAACTACAATAAAACATTGCTATTTCTGTGCCTAGGTCTATCTGCTGCCCTTTTCCAGTATACATTTAATAAGGAGGTTAGTGGTGGAAAAAATGCAAAGCAAGCAATATCTCTATGACTAGTTCTGGACCAGTTGTCTTTTCACTGGAAATCTTGGACATTTAACCAATACATCCATTATTTTTAACTAAGAGGTCCCTGTTCCTGCAAATGTAGGCAGGTTTGTCTAGCCTCCCACATACAAATAAATGAATTGATTTCAGGGGGGCTGCTTTCACTGCTAGCATTCAGCATTTGCTTAATGCTTGAAGGGGCAGCACCCTGATTTTCTTTTCCAAATAAACTTCATGATGCATAAAGTAAAAACTGACAGGCAATAACTGTGTAAAATTAATTTGCTCCATACTTATTTACAAGGCTTTGAAAGAAAAATAATAGAGAGAGATATGTAGTTTTCAAAAATCTATGAGAGATAATTTCAGAAAATATTCATAAACCATCCTACAAACAGTGTAAGGTGTTTTGTCAGGGCATTTGTACCATGCTCATCCCTAGGGTAATCCTAGTGTTTGATGTAGGAATTAAGAAGGAGAGGCGTATGGGAAAAAATGGCAGAATGGTCCTTCAATTAAGGTGCTGAGCTGAGGGATTCAATGCCTTGTTCCCTTCCTATCTTTGTGACGGCAAACACCCTTTGTAAACTTGGGAGTGACTTTTCTATAGACTAGAAACAGCACTCATTACTGGAGCTCTGAATGCCTCAAAGCAATGCCAGCCCCCAGTAATCCTGCAGAAAACGCTGCTCTTTTCAAGAGGACCTGTGGAAGGATGTTAAGATTTCTACTGCCACCTTCCACTTAATTTCAAATAGAGCTTTCTCACACAAGGGCCAAAATAATGCTAAAGTAAGTAATACCCGTGGCTCACCTAATTTCATAATAAAAAAATTTTGCAAGGCATACTTTATCCTTACTTTCATTGGTTGCTTTATTCATATATTTTTTTAAATATTATTTTTCAGGAAGGGCAGAAGTTGAGGACAAGAGGGACGGAAGGCTTGAAGACTCCAAGTGAAAATAAGCAGACTGTGGAGCTTTTTGGAAATGTGATACTTTTTAGGGGGGGCACAAAGAAGGAGATTGAGGCAGCATAATTGCAACATGTGCCTTTGGAAAATAACATGCAATAACTGCAACCCAGGGCACAGCCACAAGAGAATCAAGGTCAAGTTGCATGAACAGCTTTA